>NC_085058.1:21688436-21998194 GCF_963662255.1 Cinclus cinclus
TGATGCATAAAGGCTTTTGATAGCAGTGGGTAACTTGGAGCATGATGCTGATTAATTACACTGTGTCTTTGCAGGTGCTGTCTGAGTCTTCTTCTAAATCAGGAGGTTATCGCCTCTTCAGCACTTATTCGAGGCAGTCTTCTGAGATGAAGCAAAGTGGATTAGGTACTGTACCTGACCTGTAACCAGCCTACTGACTTGTACGTCTCTATTTCCATGGGCATTAGTCTGTCTCCATGTACACATCTGGCTTGAGTTCTGTTTATGTCTCTGTGTATTTTGTGTCTTCTCTCAGTGTTACTGTTGAGAATACTGTAGAGTCTGTCTTAGTCAGTACCTTTTAGGTACAAACTTCTTCTTCAGCTGCTAGCAACAGAAGATGCTGCGCTTTTCATCCTTTCCAGTACAGGAACAGCAGGGCCAACTGCCTACCTTCAGGCTTGCCTCTGTTTCTCTGTTACTCTCATTTGTTACACTGTTTCTCAACATAGTAGGAAGAGATGATTTTAGGTGAGAGCTAGAGTGCTTTCCATTCTGCAAAACATCTGTTTGCATGCAAAGCTGTTCTTTGTATGAGACTGTTCTGTTTCTACCTTTGCTTGATGAAGATCTGTTGTATGGAATGGATGTGTCACATATGGAATGTTTGGTAGCTCTCAATGGAGCTGAAATCCCTGGTAAGCCATTCTTCTTGTGGTAGCCAGTAGAAGAGAATATTTCAGGGCACTTGACATTCTCTGTCCTTGGTTATTCCATTCCATGTAATCCTAACCTAAACTATATCTGAATAGTTGAAATGCTTCCTGAAATATTTTTGCAAAGGCAGAATTGCAGCAGTTCTGACTCATCATTCTGTTATATGGGCAACCTGCAGCCAAGAGACTTCTGAAAGGCCTGCTCATTTCTTTTCCACGTTTGAATGAGCAGCTTCTTTGGAATCTGATACTTACCAAGAAAAGAGAATTTTCTTCTGAGTGATTAGAAAGTATCCCTGGAGTCTGCCAGCTATGCTTCCAGCCAGCTGGAGAATTCTAAATAGGAATAGCTGATGTGTATTTTTTCACAAAGGGACAGTAGCCTTGGCCATGGTAATTTTTGATTGTGTTATTTCACTTATTTCTGCCTTTCCCAGTGCCACTGCAAGATTCAGTGAGCTGTGACAAATTGCTGTGCTTAGACTTGAAGAAACCTGTGGCTATTCTGTGAGTCCATATGGATGAATATGGGAATTTCTGAAATGGCACATAGTCAAGGAGGTGCATCTGCCTGGAGAATTACTGAGTACATGAAATGGTGCTGCAAACTGGTTTCACTGTTGGGATGGGTGACTACCAGAAGGCCTGTGCTTGGAAAGCACATATTACAGCCCTTGGACTACAGCCTTTTCCAGGTTTCTAAAGAATGCCTGTTTTGGCAATAGAGAAGACTGCTACTTTTCTATATGTTTGTACACTACTACCTTTTCTTCACAACAAAATCTGAAATACTATCCTGGCAGGTTTAATTTCAGAATCTTGCTTCATGCACCCTGCTGGGAATCTTGTGCTGGTTGCTCTCCCACCTGTGAAGTTCTGCCAGGACAAAACCTTGAGTAGAAACTGGTAGATCTGATCTGTGACATAGACCTCCAGCCCAGCCATCGTTCTCTGTAGAGTCTTGCAGGTATGGAAGGATTGAGCAGGAGATAACCAATTGTACCACACCAGCTTGCACAACACTTGATGATTAGGATATCTGTGTTTCTGTGAGGTTATTTTTCACCTGTGGCCTGCTATGAAGAACCATGCCTCTTTACCTGTACAAGTCAAGCTCTTTGAGGAATCTTCCTGATTCCTTTCCTGCTTGTTTTTTAGGAATCCAATTTCTTGCCCCCTTAGGATTTGAAATGTGTTCTCTCTCTCTCTTAAGAGATAATACAGAATTCTGGAAGCTTGAACTTTGGCTTTAATACTTGTCTCAGCAGCTGTCTTATGAGAGGGTTCATTCAGGCACTACCTGCTGTTTCTGAGTTTTCTGAAGCTGAGTGTGCCTCCTGTTGCCTGATCTTGTCAGTGCCTGGCTGTCATTATCTCTGAAAAATGGAATACCTGTCCTGGTGTAACCTCATATGTGTAGGCATACAGGAACAGAGAGCACGAGAGAGCTCCTGCCATAGCTGTATCCTGCTGCCATACTTTCCAGAATGGTGCCTTTACTGTAATTTAAAAAATGAAATTCCTCCTTTGAAAATAGGTGGCTTCAGCTTGCTTTCTCTGTGCTTTGGGGTGTGGCACATTTTTCTGGGCAGCATCAAGTGCATTGCTGTGGATTGTTTGCCATAGTGTATGTGCTTCTACCTTGAGAAGACTAGGGATGTTTCAGTACCTTTCTTTGCTTACAAGAACCCTTCAAAATGGAGTAAAATCACTGCTGGCTGTCTGAGCAGTAGAGGTGGTACGCTGCCAGTGGCACAAAGCTTTGTGCTGAGATTCCCAGGGGAAAACCAAGAATTGCTGTTTTTAAACATCTGACACATTGAATGAACATATGACAAATGCACAGTGAATATCCATCACATACAGTAATTTCTAGCACGTGTTGCTACATTTAAATCCAAATGGCCATTGTGTTCTTTAGGATATGTGTGTGTGGTTACTTTGGATACAGTGGTCTTCTGGATTTCACTGTAGACAATTGCTGTTATTCATAAAGTCATCTGTGTAAATTCTCTTCTGACTTAAGGGTACTAGCAAAATGCCTCTGTCTGCAGCAGGAGAGCAGAAACACTGGGGTATCCTTAGCTTAATGACTAACAGCACAAGGTTGGTCAAGATCTGCAATCCTAAAAGTCTGATGTTCCATTTTTACCTGCCAGTAAATGAATCTGTTGGGTGGTTTTTGTTGTTTGTTTTTAAACCATGGAAGAGCAGTTAGGAGAATCATCCTGTCTGATGCATGACGAAATTTCACTTGCACTCCGACAGATTCCGGTTCATGCTAAGTCAGCACTTTGCATTGATTTAAAGCATTAGGAGGAAACTTTCTAAGGCTTGTGTACCAGTGACCCTGCAGGCAAGAGTTCTTTTGTATCCAAGGACACGTATGTGCTAGTTTGTGCTGTGGAAAGCCACCAGTAGTATCGCAGTGGGGGAACAGCTGCAGTTCAGTGCTACACGGACCCTTTTGGTCACCCCAGGAGCAGATAAACTCAGATAGAAACTCGGTCTGAACTTATACAAGAACATTTCAGTGCTCAGGTTCTCTGTATTTTCTCCAAAGAAGCTCTGACTTAAGGATCTTTGCAGAAACAGAGCTGGGGTCCCAAAGAGCAATGAGTGGACATGAAGCAGCAATGTCTCTTCACACAAGGGAAGGCTGGCAGAATGTTAGGCTGCATCAGCTGGAGTACAACTGTCCAGCTGAGGTGTTTGGATCTTTCCATCTGTTCACCTCTTGTGAGTGCCTGATGCTCCGCTTTCCTGCCCTGGGCTCCCTGGGGCATGGAGGGTGTGTGTCAGGATTGTGAACCCACAGGGGGGCACTGGAAATGGATGGGAAACCTGGAGCACATGGTGTTGGAGGAGAAACTGAGAGCCATGCTTTCTCAGATTAGAACTTGTGGGAACTGGAGACCTTGGTGCTCTATCAGCACCTGAATAGGAGGTTGCAGAGGGGACAGAGACAAAATATCCCCAGAGCCCTGTGCTGGTTGGTGGAGAATCAACGAACACAAGTTGCAGCACAAGAGGTTCCAATTAGATAGGAGGAAAACATTTTTTCACCCACCATGAATGTGCCAGATGTTAGAGCAGGGACCCAGAGAGGTTGTGAAATTTCCTCTCTCGGAGGTATTGACCACTTGATTGGACAAACCCTAGTAAGCTGATCTGAGTTGGTCCTCTTGGGGTGTTGAGAAAAGCTTCAGGCTTCTTCCTACCTAAATCATGCTATGGTGCAGTATTTTAGAATCAAGAGCTGCTTCCAGTGTAGGCAGGATTTCTTTCACAGCAGTAACAGCTGCACTGTTCCATATAAATACTATTAGACAGTGTTGCAGATTTTTTGCCTTGGCAGACAAGGTGGAACCAGATCCATCTGCTTGTTTCTGGAAACCTTTTTTACTTAGGTGTAATGTTGGTTTGAGCAGTCCATATTCTTACTACAGAATGCAGCAGCAAGACCGTTTAGCAGAGAATTTACAGCTGATCAGTGGCTGTGTCTGGCCCATAATAAGGTTTTGTCTCGACTCACAATTGCTTTCCTCTGTCAGTTGAAAGAATCCTTCTTCAAGTGCCTGGTGTTCCCTAAATGTCACACAAAGTCAAGTCAGTCTTCAGAGCACTGTGCCTTGGAGAAGCAAAGCCAAAACCCCAGGAATGAGGCTGCTCTCCACCTTGCATGCCATGTTCCTTGACACTGGGTAGGCAAAGTTCCATGCTATGTGCACACCTGGTGCTTTGCAAGGCTTGTCCAGGGACCAATTGCTCCTGTGCTGGAGCAGTGAGACATGGTCCAGTAATGTCTGTCTGTGAAGTATGAGCTTGTGACGACAAACCCTCTGATCACAGCACTTTCTCTGCTTGTTTGACTGGAGATAAATCCTCACTGGCTAATCCACAGATCAGACAGTTCTTTCCTCTCCTCAGTGTCCTACACAAAAATGAGCCTTCCAAAGAGAAAGGGCGGAAGAGCAGAGCAATGAACCTCCATGACATGAACATCAGTAGTTTGGCATCCTCACTGTTCTGACATCGGTGTGTAGCTTTGCTGGCTGGAAGGGGTGAAGGTATTTCTCCCAGGTCAGGGCAAGAAAGCCAAATGGAAGTAAACCCCTGGATGGAGTTAGGAACTTTCCTGGTGCTGAGGTTTGGGCTACCTGCTCTGCATTTGGCACTGTGGAATTTAGAATGGAGAACACAGCCTCCCTGTGCTTCCAGGCATGGTGTTTTTTCCTGAAATTGCTTGTGAAGTGGCCAGTTCATTCTTCATCCTTTGACTAACCCTGCTTTTCTGTAGTTGCATGCAGTGGATATGTGTTACTAACACCTTCCCTGCCTTTCCAGGGTCACAGTGCACCGGGCTGTTTAGCACCACTGTGCTGGGAGGCTCCTCCAGTGCCCCCAACCTCCAGGACTACGCACGCAGCCATGGCAAAAAGTTTGCCAGCAGCCTGACATACAAAGACGGTATGTGTGTTCCCTGGCAGCAACGTGGTACTTCGTGGCCATTGGTGTCTCAAGATGTGCCTGTGGCACAGACTTAGACTACTGAAAACAGTGACAGGTGAATGTGTGTATTCACCACCTCTACGAGGATAAATTTTGCTGTATCCCAAGAAATCATGATCCTTTCTAGGACAGAAAGGGTCTGGCATTGTGAGAGGAGTTTCAGGCTGATGTGTGGTATTGCTGTGGTCTGATTTTGGTCTGATGTTTTAATAGTACTTGTTGTGAAGGGTGATTTATTGGTCCAGGTTGTCCAATAGGTTTGTCCTGGCAGGGAAAGTCTGGTTTCTGTGCAGCTATGTAAAAACTGCCAGGAAGGTCAGCAAGACAATCTGGTGAAGGCACTGGGGCCAAGGTTACAAACGTTGCTCTATGCCCATGGGTGCAGGTGCTGGAGCTGTACCCTGACCTGCCAGCAGCTCTTGGTGCCTTGTGCAGGGAGCAGTAGAGGGTTGTTTTTTGCAAGAAAGTTAGAGGCGCAGGGGCAGACTGAGATGTCCTGAGACAGCTGGAGGGTGTAATGCACAAGTGCAACTGTCCACAGTGATCCCAATAGGAAGGACACTCACTCAGACTCTTAAGTACTGATTCACATACCATTTGTTGGGACACTGATTTGAGGAGCTCCATGGGCAGGGTCTGCACAGCATACTCTGAAAAGGTTGGAAGTCCACCGAAGGTTTCTCAGCAGTTGAATGCATGGATTCAAACTTGTCTGTCTTGGATGTCTTATCTTTTTAATCAATACAGAATCTGTGTGCCTTTCTTATTTGGATCATAAGGAACATTAACATTGCTGGATTTCAAGGTGGGAAGAGGATTAAGGTAGTAGTTTGGGGATGACAGGAAGTTGGTTCATCTGGATTTTTGTCCAATTTTGAGGCAAGGGAAATGGCCTTGCAAATCAGAATGGAAAGATGTTGTCCAATTCTCAGCCTGTTGGAACTCTGTAAGTGCCAGTATGTACACTGTCTGCCTGTGCTTCTTTTTTTTGTGTGAGAGAAAATCGAGCTGGTTCTCGCCTCCTCGGGGCACTCCCCGGCACACAGTGGGCCGTGAATGACGGTGGCAGGGACAGTGAGGTGGGAGCGTTCTCAAACCCACCGTACCAGTCTGAGCTGCCTGAGGCAGTGAGTACTGTCTACTCACAGGTTGCAGAGTAAGCTGATGGTGTTTGGCACAAGACCGGGGTGTGAGTCATGGTGGAGCCTCTGAAAAGGCCAGCAAAAGCCCTAGTTGCTGTTCTTCCTGACTGCAAGGAATGGGAGCCCAAGGCAGCACTGATTCTCAGGGAAAAGCATCAGAGATTGTTCTGTGCCCAGTTGGGCATGGAGCAGACCTGCTCAGTCCTGGTGCTGACTGCCTGTCTCTGGAGGCTGTGTAGCAGGATGTGCCTGCAGCAGACTACTGGCATTCAAAGCCATGGAGTCCTGCTGCTTAAGCCTAAATTCACTGACAAGGTCTCTGTGTGCTGAGATGCAGTTGTACCCTTGAGTACCTAAAATGCAGACTTAGTTGACCAGCATGTGTCTAACAGAGCTTAGAATTATAAATAATATATATTATTTATAATATATAAAATAAATATATAAAAATAATATATATATTATAAATATAAATCTTGATGTTATACCTCTGTTTCCATGTTCCTTGGCATGCACTGGGACCCTGTGATGTCATGCCTTGCTGCAGTGAGGGCATTTGGAGGGGCTTGGGAAAACAAGGAGGCAGCAGGGCATTTAGCTTCTGGGGAAGGTAGTTTGGAACGTGAAATGAGCCCTTTGTGTGTTTCAGCTTAAATGAGCACTGTTGAAATGCTGAGCAATGGAATTGAATCCAAACATCACCACACTGGTTGCAGTCAGTGGCACTGTGACTACAGCAGACTCTTGGAGAACATTTGTTTCAAGACTTTTACCTGACTCTTTAGACTAATAACATTGAAAAGCAACACATTTTTGCACGGACTCTTGGATAGTTGTTCATGGCTGCGCTGCTTCAAGTTGCAGTGTGTGGCATATAGCACTTCACAAATATTAACTTGCCTTGTTCCAGGGAAGTTTCAAGGGCCCCTATTTCTGAAGTCTTTTTTGCTTGGAGCTGGAGGAGGGCTAAGGAACACTTCAGCAGAAAGTTTTCTCAACCTCAAGCTGAGGGAAGGTCCATGGATGGTTGTGATTTCAAGTTGACTTGCCTGAAGCCAGGGATCCAGTAAACTGGGTCAGTGCTATTTCAGTTGATGTGCCCTCAGGGCAAGGGGAGGTGTGGGTGGGATGGAGATGGTCACCAGCTGACTGCAGCTCCAGGGCTTAGACACTTCCAAGGGATTGCATGTGTAGAGAAGATTGTCATGCTGTTGTGGATTTTAAAGAAAGAAAAACAGTTTTCAGGGCTGGTACACTAGAGGAAATTTCAGTGGGAGTTGATTTAAATACATTATTTGGACAAGCCACTGTATGTAGCTGTAGGAGCACATTGGGAGTGTGGAGCATGTATTGGTGCACTGATGAGGGGGATAGACATACACACCCTGTGGGCTAGGGAGAGTGGACGCATGAAAGAGAAATAAAAGGGTTTTCTACTATTTCCTGAAAGTTTGCCAATAGCAGCAAAAAGTATGATGGCTGGGATTTCGCATCAAATCCCACATACAGATGGTCTGATCCAGGCAATTCTTTTTCATGGTAGCTGAGGAATTTTCAGTTTGGGAAAAAAAAATAATGTTTTCAGCCTTTTTATTTTTTTTGGTTTGTGTGTATGTGTGTGTGCATATGGAGCCTAATCCATGTCCTTTAAAGCTTATCTGTTAGCACCCCATTATATGCACAGTGTTTGTCCT
The DNA here is from genome assembly GCF_963662255.1 of Cinclus cinclus. Lineage (NCBI taxonomy): Eukaryota > Metazoa > Chordata > Aves > Passeriformes > Cinclidae > Cinclus > Cinclus cinclus. The sequence goes on from NC_085058.1 coordinate 21,696,480, forward strand.
TGCATGGTCTTTCTGATATGTGATTTGTATGGGAGAGCTTGGCCTGAGAGCTTGGCCTGGCCTGGGGCATGGCCAGGAGAAGCCTGAGGACCACTTTGACAGGTGTATCCCAAAGCTTCCCTTGTACTGAAATGTTTGGGGTAGAGAACTGTAGAGGCATGTCTTCATGCATCTTTTGCTTCTTCCCTACTCAGGTGATTTACCTTTAAATTCATTAATAGCTCTGTATAGCTTGCATTAAGAGGTTGTTTTGAACTGTACCTGTGCTGGAACTCTTTAGTCCATCTACAGAACAGTGTTTGTTTTCCTTGGGCACAGGTGAATCCTGAGAACAATCCTCCTGTGGTGCTGCTACTTGCTGGGATATGTGCTCTGGTGGCTGTGAGCATGGCCTGGCTGCATTCTGCACCGGACTGAGCCTGGTGTGTTGGGAAGGTGTGAGTTGCTGACTGAGGGATTGAGAGTGTGGCTGAGTGTGTAGTGTCAGGGAGACCCTGGCAGGGCAGTGCAAAGGCTGGGGAGATGCAGAATGGTTCAGTCAGACCCACAGGTGGAGGAGTGTCGGTGCTACAGCAGTGCCAGTGGGAGCAGCTGTTGTGGGGGTCAGGAAGGTGAACCTGAAAGTGTAATCAGATGTGTGAAGGTCGGGGCATCCTTTGAAGCAGGCTGTTAACTGAGATGATCTGTTTTTATTTCCTCAGAGCTCTTGTCTATGCCAGCCGTAAAACGATTTTCTGTGTCGTTTGCAAAGCATCCGACTAATGGTATGTTTGCTTTCTGGATTTGATGTTCCCTCACACTTCTAACCCCATGCTCATGTTCAGTTTTCTCTGCACATGTTCTCCTCTCAGACCTTCTTGTGGTTTTTTGTGTTTGTGTATCTGGTGTTCAACCATGTTTCACCTTCCTCCATTGTGTCCTTGTGACTGATGTGCTCACTCATACCCTGTTACTACTCAGTGGTGCCTCTGCTCTCCCATTAGGTGTTTTTGTTCCAGGTGAAAAGGCAAAAACCATGGCTCTGTGAGTGCCTTGCTAAAGCAGCCTTTAACTCCCTGGTGACATTAAGGCCTTTTGTCGTGCTCCCTTTTGGGAGGGTGGGGATCAGGGGGAGAATACCACTGGATTGGGGGCTGATGCCCACTCCGTATCATGAAGCATCTGCAGCTTAGGTCCTCAGTTTCTACACCGCAGATTTGTAGAATGGGAACAAGAATAACACCAGGACAGCTGTGTGTCACCTGGAAGGGCCTAGTGTATAGTGGGAAAGTAGGAAGTGCAGCTGGTGTTTCATGTCAGGAGTACTGGTAGCCTTATGGCCTGTGGTTCCTGTGGCTTCTCCAAGCATGGTGACACTGGCACAGGTAGGCTCACCTTTTCTGCAGACATTACCCTGTGAATTGTGGCTCTCCAGAGCTCTTACTTGTCTGTTGTTGGTGGATGGTGCTGGTTTGGGGGGAGGGGATGGGCATTGTGCTGCCTGGGGTGGCATCACCTGTTTCATCCCATCCTGCCTATATCTCTAGAAAGACTTGGTGACAAATGTCTGAAAGACCTTCTGCTGTTTCACTATCTCTGCTCCATGTTGCTCCTTACCTGACAACCAAAATGTGAGTCTGTGAGGTTATAGGCCACTAGCTCTGTTATAGCAGGTGCCTTGAACCAGTGTTTACTCTCCAACTCTTGCACAGATGCGTTTAACAAGGTTTCACAGCACCCCTCCTTTTTGCATGGCTCCTGCTGCTGAGACAAGTTGGAACCAAAGGAGGTCACTGAACACTGCCAAGTATTTGTGCCTGATGTGATCAAGGCAGCTTGTGAATATGAAGACATCCTGTTTGGTGTAATCTGGAAGATGAATGAAATTCAGAAGACTGTTCTGAAAATCAAAGTTTTGGGAAGGATGAAATGGGAAAGGGCAGCTCACTGTGGCTTTACTAGTTTCAAATAACCAGATGGAGCCTATTCTCTTGGTTTTGGTTTTCCAAGAGACCAGAGTGGCCAGCTGATTGGTTTGTCTGTATGTCTGGACACCATCAGAGCTCACATGGTGTATGTCAGCAGGGTGTGTTGTTCTATCTTGCCTGCAAAGGTTGTACCAAGTTTCAGCCTTTCCTAAGACATGCTATAGAGCAGTTGCCTCTGCTCCAAATATGATAGGGTGAAACCAGGCATCGTGTTTCTCCCAAAAACCCAATTAATATTTCTGATGGCAAAGTGCTTCTTAATCAAGAACAAAAAGACAGGGGTCCAACAGGTGAGAGCTCAAAGTCAGGGATATTTGGCCTAGGATTGGCACTGCTTTGAGCAGGAGGGATGTTTACCCCATGAACCTCTTAAAAACTGAATGCAAGAAGTATTCCTAGCTCGGAGTCTGGATTTTGTTTCTGGAGAGCTACCTCTGTGTGGTGAAATGGAATGGGTGAACCAGGGTAGTGGTCAAGCACAGCATCAGGCCAGATGGTTTATACCTTGGTCACACAAGTGTTGGGTGGGTGACATGAGTCCTGAAGCTGTGTGTAAGGAGAAGACATGCCTGCATGCTGGTGTCTTGTCTGCCGTGCCAGGATATCACAGAAGATTGCACAGGGCTGTTCTCAAAGACCGGGATAGTCAGTGCTTCTGTGCTCCCTCTGTTCTTCCGCACTCTCAGCACTCAGCTCTCAGTCAGACCCTGCTGTCCCTCAAGTCGCTTGCACAGCCTCTGCCCATTTGACGCTGGTCCTTTTGCTCTCTCTCTGTGCTGATGTGCCTGGCTGCGCTTGGATGCAGAACTCAAACGCTGTTGGCAGTCTGGATTTCTCGTCTCAGCTGTGGTAGGGCGACTCTGGCCCTGAGCCTCATCTTTGCATCTAGCCAAACCTGAACTGCATTGTCCTAAAATTGATTCACTTGTCAGACTTTCCCTTACAAAGATGAGCCCTTGCTACTCAGGCACTGCCCTGCACTGCAGCTGGGCAAAGCCTGTGCTGGGTGAGAGTCTGGTTTGCCCTGGTGTCACTGGGGGGACATAACTCTTAAGGGCATTCCTGACCTGTTCGCTGTGGGAGGGATTTGGCTTAGTGTGTGGTGTGGGTCCTTCTCACCCAGCAGCCCTGGTGCTGGCAGCTCCATCCCCACATCTCCACAGTTTCTCTGTCCCTCTCCTCTCACTCTCTATGGCCCCTTTCCTCCAGATGTGTTGGAGCACCAGCACGTTGCCCAGTTGCTACGCCGTTTTTCCTCTGACTGTGCCACGAGCCGGACCATCTGCTTGGATGCCACCCTAGCCCATCACCTGCAGCAGTGCTCCTACCACCTGCGCCTCTTCAGGAGCTGGCTGATCTCAGGGCAGGATGACTTGGAGTGTCTTTACGGTACTGCACGCTGCAGCTGCCTCTGTCCCATGCTCTTGTAGCTGAGCAGGGACCATTGTCTGCTTGAGAGTGCAAAGTATGCTTTGCTTCTAAAAACAGGAAAGTGTTTCCCTCACTGAATCCCCAAGGTCTCTGGGCTGCTGCAGCATCAAGCTGTGTGGGCTGTTGTACCAGCAGTTTTGGAGCCTTAGGCAGGAGCCTTTCCACACAGAGCCTCTGCTGCCCGTGTGGCTGTAACTGCTCTTTCCATCTTTGGCAATTGTTTGTTGCCTCCTTCCTTTAGCCAGGGTAAGCCCTTGAGCTCCCTTCAGGGTAGGTGCTGAGCTCCTATCCATGGGATGCCCTTCTGGCAGGATGCTCTGTGCAGGTCTTGGTGAGCTGCCACAGGGTGTCCCCTTAGTAATGGAGGAACCAAAGTGAGTAGTGAGAGTACAGGAGGAGATGAAGGAGGTGCTGCTGCTGGTCACAAGCTGAGTGAACTCGCTGTGGAAATTTTGGGGAAGTGAATGCTTGTGGGTGTGTTGTATCTAGAGAGACTGAGTTAAGAAAGGGTAGAGCTGAGCTTCTGTGTGGCTGCACTGCATGGCATCTTTCCTGTCTGATAGGGCCTCTCAGCGTGTCCTGTCTCTGATGGGAAGAGGTAGGCGACTTCAGCATTGAATCCAGATGTTATAAATCAAAGCTTGCTGCTGTTTCTCTGGAGTTTTTCAGCCTCTGTCACAGATGGGAAGTCTGGTGCATGGAGGCCTTGGTGCTTTGCACAACGGTGGAAAGATCGCCGCTCCCTCACTGAGACAGCTGGGGCTGGCTGCTGAGGTTTACCTGCACCATGGCAGCTGCTCGGAGCATGTGGCTTGCTGAACTGTGTGGTGTGATGCATGGACCCCTTTTCCATTCGGACCCACAGGTGGAAGGGGCACAGACAGTGCAGCCTTCCATGTAGTGAAGCAGCAGGACCTAGCATTTTCAGAGCCTGGAAGATGAGAACTTTTCTTACACTATCTGTTTTTCCTTGATAAGGCCCTTTCTATCAAGCAGGCAATTTGGAGACAGTTAGTTGCTTTTCACATGTAATTAGGACAATTCCTTGGTCTACTGGCAACAAATGCTAAAGAGAAGCAGAATTGCTTCAAGGAAAGAGATGCTGGATCACAACAAACTGCTCCAGAGCCAGGGCTGAGCTTTCCCTGCTGCAAGTCTTGGCCATGTTGGTGAGCTCGGGTGGGGAGAGGAAGAGAGCTCAGTGCTTTGGGCACAGCAGGCTGCCGGGAGGTGCATCCTGCCCCAACACAGCCGAACACAGGTGTTAGGTGCTCCTTATCTAATGCCTTACCAGCTCGGCAGCCATCCCAGCTGGAAACCAAATCTCCACCATCAAGTTCATGCTGTTTTCCCAGACCATCAGCAAGCCCACAGTTCACTGATGTGTTTGGGATTCCTGCTGAGGCTCTTCTCAGAGCAGACATAGTTGACAGCCCAGGTTTCTTTGTGAAAACTGCATTCTTCTGTCCTCTCTTGGCTTTCCACTGTACTTCTATCCACACAAAGGAATCATGAATTAGAAGATAGAATCGGTGAGTCAAAAGTATGAAGTTGGCATCCATAGTTGGAAAGATCAACAGTGGAGCCCTGAAGGAATGTCTGGGAACCTGTGTGGTCACAGCTGGGAAAAAGAGTAGTGTGAAGTAAGTTCATGTTGGTAATGAATCACACTGGTACTGGAGCCAAAGGTCAGCTGTGGACAGAGAGCAGCCCTGTGATGATGAGCAGGAAAGTAGTGGTGATGTCCAGTGAAAATAAATATAAATTACAAAGGGAAACAGCCCTAAACTCTTATATATAAAATAGTGGGCTCTGATCTGACCATCATCACTTGCAACAATGTGGAACAGGTAGAAATTTGCAAAATTAGAAATCTGGGAAGGATGTTTGTAATGGTGGTCTGAGTGGCCTGAAGGGAGGAGTGGGGGTCCACAGTTCTGTGTAGCTCCAGGAGATAGAAGGTTTCTAATGGAGTGAGTTGAGACACTTTGGACGAAAGTGGTTTTTTTTCCAAGCTCCATACCACAGTACCAGGGGATGTTGGGAGCTTAACTGAGTTCAAGGGGAGACAAGAATATGGAAGAGACACATGTTGTCCAGAGCAATTATGATCTGTGGGTGACTGATGTTTGGGATATGTGACTAGACAGTCACATGTGCTGTCTAGACTCATAACCCTTCATATACAATATACATGTGGCATGTTGGGAGTTTGTCCAAGAAAATAGGGGTGGACTGATCATGCATGTAAGAGAGGAGCCTGGGGAGTGCTTTTGTTTGTGCTGAGACTGTACAAGTGCTTCTTCACCCCAGAATTCTGGAGCTGGCATACAGAACACTGGCACACAGAACTTCCTCTGCGAGCTGCTGTTGGATGTTGGTACAAAATGGCTGGAATTCTGTTCAGTTTATTGTGCCATTGTCTGCATCACAGACTCCTGTCCTTTGGGCCTCAGGAAAGAGCTTGAGGAAGCATCAGCAGTACCTACATGGTCAGCACAGGGCAGCTGTCAGTCTGGGATGGTTCCTGTGGCTTTCTCTCACATTTTATTTTTCTTGCCCCTTCCCAAATGTGTTGGTTCTATGCTAACTGTGCATGGTGCAGCAGTGGTTGGAGCCTTCACTGGAGACATGTAGGGATTGTCATCCGTAGTGGTGGCTGCTACCTTAGCTGTGTTGTGGAGGCATGAGCCACTGTTGGCCTCTCCCCAGCAGCTCAGCAGGTCTAGGGAGGTGTGCAGGGAAGTGGAGTCCAATACACAAATGAGAGGGATTCTATGAACAAAGTACTCCTCCACCTTGAAAGAGGAAGCTTTGGCCATTTTACTCTGCTTGCGTGAGAGTGGAGCAGTGCCACAGCGCTGTGCAGAGTTGGATGAGCAACAACCTGGCACTTTGGGGATACAGGCATATCATTTCACATCAGCTGTGTGTCAGTGTCTAATGTTTCTTTTAATGCTGGACCTTTGATTTCCTCATTTTACTAGAGGGGAGCCCAAGCACTCAGATCCTCATTGATGCCCCTAATGTATCTTGTAGCAACATTGCTTTGCACTGACTTGTATTTAAACTTTCTTTTTTCTTTGGAGACCCCAGTACCTGAGCCAACTTTGGCCCCTCTCAAACCAGATTCTGTTGTGAAATGACATTAGCCTCAAACTGGGCTGCTCCATAACTATCACCCATGACTGTTTTAAGTTTTGCCCTCACCCTTTTCCTTTAGCTCTGTCTCCCAGGAGGCCTCTGAGAAAACAAAGAATGTACATTCTTCCTTGCTCAGCACTTCCACTCTCAGGACTTCTCAGCAACAGGCAGAAGAATATGGTCTTTCTCCTGTGTTTTACGTTTCTTCATCCTGGCCGAGGATTTGTTATCCTTCCTGTCTTGAATTATGTTTGTAGGCCCTTTGTGGCATAGGTAACCTCTGGAGGATTCTTTATTTCCACCAACTGTTATTTATTGCAGTGAACACCTTCAGGGCTCACGCTCCTTGCCTCTTGCAGAGCTGGATTAGGTTAGGGTATTGGAGCAGAGCCTGTCCTGGAGGTGACTGGAACAACTGTCTGCACTACACAGACAGGTGCTCCAGGGTTTCTCCTGTGGTGTTGCCAAGCTGCAGGGGTCAGTTTTATTCTGTCAGTGTGCTGGGCAGACATCCTGTCTCAGATTGCATCAAGAACTCTCTTACTTTTTGCATTTCAAAGTATTTTTCCTTCTCTAGAAACAAACACAGAAACAAACACAGTTCCTTTCCAGAGTATTTTTGAGGTCCTTGGAGGAGACTGGGGGAGGGGGGGGCGTGTCACAGAATGGGAACCCCAGCCCTGAGGAGTTGAGAGGCTTACTAAACTTGAGAGGTGCAGAGCAGGAGGCAGCCTCATTCTATATACCCAGGGACTCATCTGTTTCTTCCTTGCTCCTCTGACAGTTCAGGGTGGCTTGGTTCCACCAGGCATTTCCAGGAAGCTGGGATGAAAAGGAAGATACTTTGCTCTGATACTCTGCTGGCATGAGCAGCAAAGGATTTATGGTCGTGATGTAGCTTAGCTCTGAGCAAGTGTCTGTTACATGCTGAGATGCCTATTTCTGCTCATTCTGGGCTTGCTGACAGTGAAATCCAGTTAAGGGGACAAATAATTTAAATCATGACACAGCCTTTCCTTTGGACACAGCCTGTCAGGGGTGCACGGGGGGCTGCTGTGGCAGGGAGGTTCTGTGGCTCCCGGTGGCTGCTGCAGTGTGTGCTCCCTGCTGTGGGGAGAGGGGGCTGTGCCAGGCAGGGGTCACCAGCGGTGGGATCTCTTTAATGGAGATCTTGGCACCACTTCGATTCTGTTTGGCTTCCATAAGTGGGGGCACTGTGCCAAGCTCTGTGCCAAGTTCTCTGTCATGGCTGTGTATTTTAAGTGTCCCAGGCTCAGCAGCAAAAATGGCAGCTGCCACATACTTTTCCTTCTTTCCCATCCATGTGTACCCAGGTGCTTGCTTTCAGATTTGTTACTGCATGGGATTGCTTCGTGGTGATTTTCTTGGGCTAAAAGAGATGACCTGAGGCCTGAGTGTGCCTGTTGTTTGATTCCCAGAGTGCCCAGCTCCTTCAGCCATGAGTGCTCCTGCATGGATTTACCCTGCTGTTTCCTCTATTAATTTTCTGATTGGGTCTCTTTACAGGTTTTGAAGGCTGTTCCATGGTTCCCACCATTTATCCCCTGGAGACCCTGCACAACTCCCTGTCTTTGCGGCAGGTGAACGAGTTCCTGACAGCCGTGTGCAGGAGTTGCAGCGAATCACATGTCCAGTCCACCGCAGGTACTGCTCAGGTGGGCTTGTCTCTGGCAAGGCAAGGAGCACGCCTGGTCTTTTACATTCTCGGGACAGATCAGCCTGACAAGACTGGAGATAAGTGCAGTCCCTTGAGCCTGTTCCAGAGTGTTCTAGCCCAGGAATGAGCCATGGGACCCTGCTCAGAGCCATCCTAGTCCACTTACTTGACAAATAATCAGTCAGGTCTGTAGCTGATGAGTATGGTGATGAGGGCACAAACTCCAGCTTTGTAAATCTTAGCCTCGGATTCCCAGGAGCTGGTGGGCAGGCACAGCTCTGAATTGGCACTGGTCTTTAGCTCTTCCTGGAGCACCTGCTCATGACTGCTGGGCTACGAGGCATTCCTTGATGTTTGTCGGAATATTACTGATCTGTGTATTTTTTTTCTTGAAGCTTTGTTTGATTCAATGATTGGTAGCCAGATACCAGGAGACCCCTTTATGTCCCAGCGAATCCTGTCATCATCATCCTTGCCATTGCGCCAGCGCTCGGATAAGCCCCCTTGGTGTGAGTGTGCTCCCTTCTCAGTCAGGGGCAAATGTGATGGGGAGGGAGGAAAGTTTATGAAGCCAGCAAGGTCAGGAAACCAGTCTAGCTGAAAACAGTTGTTTAATTCTCTTCCTTTATTGGATTACATACAATCTAGGTATTTTTCTAGTTTTGCTTATTGTGCAATATAAGACAAGAATAAGCATTAGGAGAGAATCAATATTTCTTTCTCTAGTGTTGACTCTCTCTCAGCACTCAGGGACTGTGTGTGTCAGGAACCAGGAGGAGAAAACGGAAGCTGGGATTGTTCTATAATAATAAGGGAATTAAATAAATTGCTTTTCATTTTGAAGCCAAACACCACACTTCACATTTTGCGCTGTGACAACAGAATCCACTCTTAGCTGTATGCCAGCATAGCACTGGATTACAAGATGGAATTGTACTCTGTGTGCTTGGGTTTTCATCAGCTGAACTGCCATAAATGCCCAAGACCAGCTGCGAGCCCCTGACAGGTCACACAGCATGCAAACAGTCCCTCACCTCTTGGTTGTAGAACTGTGGGACTGTGACCGTTTGGGTGGGAAAATACCAGCTACATGTTTTAAGATTTTTCTTCCTCTTTGCAGACAGCAGTGGCCCCTCCAGTACCGTCTCCAGTGCAGGCCCATCCTCCCCAACTTCTGTGGACAACTGTGCTCGTTTCAGCTTCAATGAGAAACTTTCCATCAGCCCCCCAAAAAGTGAGGAGCAGCTGACTAGCCAGTCCCCTGAGCAGGAGAGTCGAGCTCCAGGCAGAGGGCTCGATGTGCAGGGGAGCATGTCTGGGATGCCAGTAGCAGAGCCAAGTGCCCCAGAGACCCTGGTCTGGAATAAGGGCCCAGAGCCAGGCAGGATCCTGGAGCTGTGCAAAAAGGAGCTGGCAGGGGAGGATGCTAACCCAGAAGAGAACAGCATGGGGGAGCTGGATGAAGAAAAAGCATCTGGGGAAATGTTCGAGCCAAGTAACAGAGGAAACCCAAAGCGTGGGGAAGGGTTTGACCTGAGGCTGGATGGGGAGTCAGCAAAGACAGGTGAGGGGTCTATCAGGGCAATGACTGGCCTGGATCAGTTGGGGCTGTCCAAGGAGATCCTGGTGCCCTGTGAAGAGGAGCTGCTGGGAGAGGTGTTGGATGCAGAGCATACAGGCAAGGCGCTGCTGGGGGACAGTGCTCTGTCAGACCAGCTTCTCTCTGGACACCTGTGCCAGGTGCAACCACTGCCTCCTGAGAAGAATGTGGAGGAACTGCAGCTGCTGTGTCAGAAGGATCAGCAAAATTAGTGGCTTACTGGACAGCACACTGCAAGCACTTCTAGCTGAAAGCAGCCCAATTTCCTGCATGGCACCTCACACAGCTGGTGGTCCATGGCAAAGAAGAAGCCACGTCCCAGGGCCACAGGACTCTGTGGTGTGGAAGAGACTGCTTTTCTCCCCCACAAGTCAGCTCTTGGCCATTCAGCAAGAATGTTTGCCTCATTAAATGAACAGCAATGCAGTCTTGGTACTGCCATGGCACCTCCATGGAGCAGGGACATGGTCCTGCGCTGATGTCCCACGGGCTTTGTGCTCACTGGGACAGCAGCATTAGAGGATTGGTACAGCCAAGGCTTTTAGGGTGGTAAGTCCAAAGGGGACAGGTCCTCCCTTGTGACTTCTTGGCCCACAGCCTTCAGACAAAGGCGTTCTGGGCCCAAATTAATCAGATCCATCACAACCACCAACCTCCTCTCTGTTACTTCCTTCCTCTCTCAATTCCCACTGCTGGCCACCAAAATCAGGTCCAGAGAGTCCATGGCAGGAAAACTCGCAGGAGCAGAAAGCATTCTGAATTGAGTGTGGAAGAGTAGTGAGGTCATCAGGTTTGACTGCCACTTGCAAGGAAACATCCCTTTGGCGTGGCGTTGGATGTTTCCCTGCTGGGCTGGGGCAGGCGGAAGCCTGGGGATCCAGCCTGAGAGAGGTGTGCAGGGAGATCACATAGTTTGGTTTTTTTCTTGTCCCCAAGGATCTGGCAGGGTACAGCTCTGAAGTCTTGGTGACAGATTGAAAGAAACTGCTATTTTGACAATTCAGGACTATTAGAAACCAAGGAGAAATCTTTATTATGTGTAAAATGAAAAGTATTTAATGGATATTTATGTAAATGCCTTGTGAGCACAAGCCTGAGGGCAAGATTGATACGGGTGTCCCTGCCGCATCCTGAGTGCTGGCCAGGGCTGTGCTTCCTACTCCTGTATTTATGGACAAGTCTGCGTGTCTGTCTGTAGCTAGGGTCTGTGTTTTTGTGAAGCTGTGCCCAAAGATCTCTATGCTGTGTTGTGACAATGTGTGTTCACAGTAAATCTATGCTGTGGGTCCAGTGTCTCTCTGTCTCTGATGCTGACTTGGCAGCAGTGTGCATGTGCCAAAGCTTGCAGGTGCCTGGAACAGTAAGCCCTGCTCACACTCTGTTGTCCTGGAAGAGTAGCTGTAGCTGCAGTCAGACCTGGAGTAAATGCACAGGCTCCAGGCCAGGAAAAAGCCTTTTTTTTTCTACATGGGAGAACTGGTCATACTGGGGAAGAGCTCCTGGGGGGGTTTGTGGTTAAATGGAGACGCTGGGATGGTGTGTTCAGCTCCTTTCACTTGCTCCACACCTTCCTGTCACTTCAAGGACATCCTGGGTGTTATGTCCTTTTCCTCATGTCCAGTAATCCCAAGATGCCAGTTTGGGCATGTAAGAAAGCTCATATTTACTTGCACTGGGAATGGAGCAGTCCAGAATGCAGCTGCCCAGAGTACAGCACTGGCTGGGGGGCACCCCAGCCCCCCTCCCAGCAGGCTGTGCCAGCCCTGCGCTGCTCTCCCTGCATTACAGATCTGCACAAACAGAGACCTTGACCATGGAGTTGGAGCCAACCCTGGCCCCAGTGCTGGCTGAGGGACCACAGGTGATTGAACAGCATGAGATTTCCCCTCGGGCACTGCCCACAGCCCTTGCCTTGCACCCTTGCACGGGCAGTGGCCTGTGGCACGTGCTGCCACCAGCATGGCTCCAGCTGCCACGTCCTTGCTGAGCACCAGCCATAATTCCTGCCAGGACCTGTGTGTTTCTATCGGGACAGTTCCTGGGCAGGGTGGTTGTCATGATGGGCCCAGCAGCACCTGCTGCAGGGTGTCATTGCTGAGAGGGGCATGGGGCAGGGCCCTGTGGGCTGGGGGTGTGGGTCTCAGGTGCCAACCCCTACAGAGCCTGATGCTTGTCACTGCACACCTTTGGGAAATGCACTGCAGTCACAGGACCTTGGTTAGCTGGAGTATGGCCAGAGACAGTGCTCATTTACCTGAAAAGTAGCTCTGTTTGGAAATAGTTCCTGGTTTATGGTAACAGTTCATGGTTCCTCCCATCAGCACCAGGCTTGGCAGCTGCCCTGTATGCTCCATCAGGCCCTGCACAAGCTGTGGTGTGCTCTGTGGCAATGGTGGCCTCTCTCCTGAGGACTGTAGCACAGAACCTGCTTTCTTTTTCCCCAGCATCCACCTGTGCCATTGTTTCCTTCTGAGGACAGACAGGCAGGAACAGAACTAACGGCATCAGCCTCTTCTGACTGTATTCCAGCACAGGCAGAGCAGCAGCGGTCCCACTTTTCAGATAAGTAGCTGAAAGAGCTGAAAGCGAGTTCCCTTGTTGGAGGTCAGGTCAGAGTTCTGCAGAAGCACAAAAGCCCAACTGCTGCAATGGGGTCAGGTGGCATGGAATCCCTGGTCCCATGCCAGCTGGTGTGCTGCTGCCACAGGGCCAGAGAAGGGCCAGAGACCCTTCCAGTTCGAAGAGTGCCAGTGGCGCTGGCACAGTTGCCATTCCCAAGAAGTGCAGGGACAGTCAGAGGGCTGCAATGGAATGCATGATTCAGGAATTGTGAGGAGTGATGGTGTTGCATGGCAGACAGGCCATGCCATGCTCCTCAGTGGATTATAAGGAGCTGCTTTTCCCCCTACAGCCTTTAGCCATTTGTGCAAGAGTCCCAGTATTTCCCCAGGAGGGACCCACTAGTCACCCTGCTGGGGCCAGGGGCGGGGGCTGGCTGTCCCAGGCCAGCTCTGTGGCCTTATGTGCATGTCCCTCTCCTGAGTCATAGGAAAGTTTAGCAGCTGCTGGTGAAGATGTGGTGTTGGTGGAAAAGCTAGAGCTCACCTAAGCTAGGAGGCATGGGAGGGTGGCACAGCAGTCGTGCCTGTGTGCTCCTGCCTACAAGCATGGGCTCACTGAAAGAACAGTTGGAAACCACTGGAGATGTTTGCAATTAATGTGGCTTTATTGTTAATGTGTTGGGCTCCTCTCTTGACAGCAGTTAGTAACAGAGTGTTTCACGTGGAAATGGGCAAAAAGACAGAACTCAAGGAACTAAATTCAAATAGAAATATGATGGTGAAGAAAAGAATCAGGGCTCTCTTCTTAAAACATTTAGCATAGAAGAAGCTAGGAGCACAAGATGCCATTTCAATACAGTTAAGACGTTCACTTTTTTAATTATAGGTTTAAAATAGTATTTTTTACCTATTACATACAGGAAGATTACACGTTGTTGCCCACATGCAGAAACAAGCAAAAGCAGAGTTTAACTGTTTCTCTCTATAGTGTTGTATTACCTCTGGCTTCGGGTAGGTCCTGCTGGCTCCTATGGCCTGAGCAGGGTCAGACTCTACAAATCAGCATTTTCGTAAGTCTTTTTCCCCAATTTTTTTTTTTCTTTTAAGATGGAAAGGGGTGGAAGGGAAAGGGAGATAGTGAGAGAAGCTCAAGGCAGAGCAGACTGCGACAAAAACTGAAAAAAAAATATGGGGCCTTGAGGACAGGGAAGCAAACTGTTGTAGGATAAAAGTAGCCAAGCAGCAGAGCTGCAGAAGGCAGGAGCAGAGGGTGGAGGGCAGCATTCCTCCTGGAATCTGCCAGTGGCCACACTCCTGCCTGGAGGATGCAGGCACCTAACAAAGCCTCACTATTACTGCTGCTTAGTCAGAATTGCTTCAAGTTTAAAATTGATAAAACATTCATGTGTGGGTCTATCTAAAGTTAGTGCATTAGCTTTTACATCTAGCTATGCAGAGGGATCCCAGGAGCCAGTGAGGGCCATGCTTGTGCTTCTGCTGTCTGGCATCCTGCAACTGCTGCCGTGGCAGGTGAGCCAGGGTCTCCCCAGAGCCCTACAAGCAAAGCCCCCCAGCATTCCAGGGAGGGGCAGGGGCAGGAGTTTTAGTGCCTGCAATTGCCAGAACCAACATTCATGAATGCTGACCCCATGAGGGTACAGAGAATGACATTTATTATGCTGGCAGACACCGTGTGATTCCATGGTTCAAAGGAACACAGCACAGGGCAGGGATTTGCTAAAGCCCTGAGTAAGCTCACATGCTCCTAACAAGGGCCATAGCCAAAGAGCTGGCTGTGCCATAGGGAGGCTGCTAGCCTCAGGCCTTGTCCTACAGCTGCTGGGTTTTAGACACAGTCTTGCAGAGACACTTTTTGCTGCCCACAAGTTCCCTATGGTCTTCTCATTTTGTTTAAATTGCAGCATGTTAGTACATGTTGTACTGAGAAACCTCTGAACAGACACTAAAAGCACATGGTATCATGTTAACATGTATAAATTAAAGTATTAAATCAACACAAAATGCAGCTTAACATAAAAAAAATAAATATATAAATTAAAATGCAAAATAGACCATTTCCCTAGAAACTCCATTTTAGTGCTAGAACGGGTTTCTAAGCAGCATTTTCTTCATGTCACCTGCCAGAAAACTAGCACTGAGACTGAAGTGTCCCAGGCAAGTGCAACACACGGCCCGAGGATGCTCATGGTGGAGTCAGTCCTCTGCTCAGGGCCAAGCACAGTGGGTGTCACAGCAGATGGAAGTACTTTGTGCTGACTGTCAACAGTTGCAGCACAGCTTTCCATCTCATTCCTTCTTCCCCAGAGCACAGCCTACTGCCACTCTTTGTCTTACAGAAAAGCTGTCTTATATATTATAAGATCCTCTGTCAATTCTCTTTGATGTGGCAAAGGCTCATGGATGCTGCAGGCTAAGTGCACCTGAACACCCTACTCCCTGCTGGGAGAATGTGTCTCCCACGCTGAAACAGCTCTGTGTGCCAAGGAGGTTCTGGGTGGCCGTTCAGTAGCCATAATGCGCTCAGGGCACACATTCGTGTTTCTGCCACGACCTCCAGAGAGCAAGGACAGATGCCCACAGGGAACAAACTGCAAGGTGGCACCACGTGGTTGAGCTGCACCTCACCTGAACTGTCAACACATCCCTGCCATGGCGTGGAGGAACTGAGAATGACTACACTTGCTAAACTCCTTTTTCCCAAGTATTTTGGGAAGGGCCTTCTCTTCCCTCACACCACAAGTTCTATTTCTCATGTCCTGGGACTTGGGAGGACAACAAAAAGCTTGAACACAGCTATAAGGCTTAGACCCCGGCACACAGGTAGCAAGGAGATGGCTGCTGTGTGCAAGCTGGCACACTGCAGTGACACTAGCTGGGTACCAGCCTCCCCCAGCATGGCCTGCATGCTCCTCAGCTGCCTCACCACAGTTCACCAGAGCCTTTGGCTTAGGGACAGGGAGGTTTCTTGTACATCCTGGGCCAACAGTGGCTAAGGTTTTTTCAGCCCTTGTGCTGTTGAGGGGGCTGTAGTTGTGCGTTTGGATGCTCTTTTTGTGTAACTGTTTAGGCCACAGCCTCTCTGTGCCTCCTCCTGCCACGAAGCTGGCATGCAGGAGTCAGCTGGCTGCTGTGTGTGCGAAGCTCAAGTTAGCAGGTTAGGAATGTGCTGAAGCCTCCCCTCCCACCGCCATGGCCTTCATTCCAGCTCCCTGAGCACAGCAAACGGGTTCTGCAGGATGCCACAGGCAAGCATTTGGGACAGCAATCTGCCAGGCTGGTATGTGGTGGTCATGCCTTGTCAGAGCACAGGTCCCCTTGCTTGGAACACCTCTTGTATGCTCAGGAAGGGAGATGGAAGAATGACCTTCACTGTCACATTACAGACAGAGGGTTTTGTCTTCCTTCATCTCCCTGGTGCAATTTCTTTGTAAGATTTTGCCTCTGCCCTCTGCGTCCCATGCACTCTCTACATGCAGCAGCAGCACTTCAGCCCTCACCAGACAGGTGAGGTTCATGGTGCTACAAGTTAAATGGCAAGGCAGCCAGGAAGAGAGTAGAACAAGCTCTCTCAGCAGCAAGGCAGCCAAGATAGTCTACAGAAACTGTACAGGCAGTAAAATAAAGCAGGGAAGGTAAAAGTGCCCCTGGCCTGCAACTGCTCTTGCACAAACTCTTAGCTCAGTCCAGAAAATTACAGAGCCCTGCACTTCTTCCTCATGGCATCCAGTGCTGAGCAAGATGGATACCCGATTGCCTGACAAATGGAAACCATGTAGAGGACTAAACCAGAGAAGAACTGGACTGTGATTATTAGATGGTGGCTCTCATGTTGCATCGGTGATTGAAGAGTCAATGGATGAACACAAAACGTGGGAGATTTAGAATTCAATCTTACAGGCTGGAAAGGATTCATCCTGCATCACAACAGTGCTGCTGCTTGCCAGTACCATGATGTTTAGCTCCTGCTGTTTTTCATGGGTCTGTTGATACCATTCTCGTGTTACCTCAGTATCATGTGTTGGGATCAATGTCACCTGGGAAAAGAAAGCAGCAGGGATGATTGAGAACAACTGCAGTGACAAACAATGCTCATAGGAGCTGAGGCTAAAATTTCTTGTTAATTTTGGAACACTGTACCCTTGGTACTCTTTGTTCTATTTAATGCCTTTCAGATATCAGGTTCTGAGGCAGAGCTTTATTTTATACAGTACCAGCACAATGGGGCTCTGAACTGGCTGCAAACTGGCAGCACTGACACCATAATGATGAGAATGGCTGCAGTGCAGGGCAGAGCATCATGCTCTGGAGCTCCAGAAATAGCCTCAGAAAGATCCTTCAGTGTGAAAAGGAACAATGCTGGCAGTGTCACTGTTAATGGACACTATGTGCCCATTGTGCAGCTCAGGGACCTTGAAATATAAGGCTGCTTCATCTGGAAGAACATATACACCTTCCTGTACGTGTCTTCAGGTGTGCCCACCTGGGGTGTCCTGCAAGCCTGCCTACACAAGAACTGTGTTACAGAACATTCTTGTTTAAAAGCTCTGTTAATAAGTTGCTGTCAGAAAAAATCTTCAAGCCAGGCTAGCAACAGATGCCACTGGGTGTGGGACTGATGAAAATTCAGTTTGTGTTGGTGCTTGATTTTGCTTAAGGATAGGCTCATCCTGCAGTAGGTAAGGAGGCATATATGATTTTCCAGTGCTTCCTCCCTTCAGGAGGATGTGGAAAAGAGGCCATATCTGCTTCCACTGATACCATTTTGCAGGTGTCCTCCTCATCATCAGTACAGGCAATTACTCTGCTGAGACTGCAAAACAGGGTATGCCCAGTACCATTTCCTTCCTCTCAGTGTACTCCCTTGGGTATGTGATACCTGTCTTCTTCTGAACACTTGTGACATCAAAAGCGTGACACACCCCTTTTTATCCATGACCTACCTGCAGGTTCTCTCCCCACTGAGACTTCCCTTCCAGAAGTGCATCCAACACTGCACGGCTTGGCTCTCCATTGGCTGCATCATTCCCACTCACAACATAATAAGATGCTCGAACCTTCTTGAAGAACTCTGGATCTGTGTTCTTCCCACTGCAGTGGTTGGGGATGTAGGCCAAGTCCACATAGACGGGTGGACCCATAGGCACAGACAAACTGCTCTTAGGACTATTGGAAGCTTTGGAAAAAAGGAAACGAGGCTATCAAAACCCTTTTGTAAGAGATAAACACTCAGATTAACACAGAAGGACTTGGATTCCAGAAAGAGTTTTCCATTGCAGCAGTGAAGTTGAGACTTATCCATGCTCCACTGCTTGGAGGTGACCTGGGTACATTTCTGGGCCAGTGCTGTCACAGGTCTTGGGAGGGAAAGGAAGTTCTGCTTTTTGGGGGGGAGGGATTGGAAAGCTTTTGGATCAGCTTTTTTCTGGGGAAGGGGATCAAAAATGTCCATTACTAACTTTTGCAGAGTTGTCATCCTAATTAATATTTAATTTTTGTTAATAACCAACATTTGTTTAAAAACTCACACACACACCCTCCCCCATTCTGATGGCTTTTGTATGCTATCCTAGGGTATTACAGTAGCATTTCTGGAAGGTCCATCCTCATTTCCTGCCATCCCTGTGAATTGCTGCTACTCCTAGGACTCTATTGCTCTTTCATGTCAACCTCTTGTACATCTCAACCTTATCGCTGCTTATAACTTTTTATGCCTGACTGGGAAGACCTGTTCTCTGTTCTGCTGTGTTTAACCCAGTGCTTTTCTTTGTGTTGGACCTATAGAGATAATGCATTTTTCAGGAAGGATTTCTTACCAGGATTTGTTTTGATGCCATTAACAAGGCTCTTGCCAGGGTTGCTGTGACTACTCCGGGATAACTCATCCTCTGGCATCAGCACACTACGTAGTTTGGGCTTTTCTCCTCCATCTCTTTCTTTTTTGGCAGTGACAGATTTTGGAGATTTGTCTGATGACTGTTTCACAGGAGTGGGTGATCTTTTTCCTTTTACATCTAATTTCCGGACAGGTGAGGAAGATTTGGGTTTGCCTAAAGGCTTCCTCACACCTTTGTTCTTTTCTTTTATGTCTTTCTTGGAAATTTTATCAGTTCTGCTCATGCTTTGCTCATTTAACAATATATCAGGATCTACCATGCAGACATCAGGGTGAGGAGAGTGGGGATGGGGATCTACCATTGGAACAGGCTGAGGATCGTGGCTGGACCTAGAACTGGCATGATGAACATTCCCCACAGCTTTGTCCACTGGGAGGAAATCAGCATCTTCATCTGAGTCCATGTTGGCATCTGCTGTGATGGATGGACATTCTTCAGTCTCAGGCGGGACATCGGAGTCTGACTGGGAGGTTCCAGAATCACTCACTGATGTTGGAGGGGTTTCCTCCACTGTGGCACTTTGCATGGGACTGCTCCCAGTGTGGGGTGGTCTCCCCTGCACTGAAGGGTGACCCTCCTCCTGTGAGAGGTCGCTGTCTTCAGAGAGCTCATGGGGGCTCGGGTTGATGAATGAGGGAGAGAGTTCTCCCTTTCTCTGCTTGTATTCACATGAGGAAAATTTCTGTCCATAATCAGAACTGCCTACTAAATGGGTCTCCAGGTCATGAGAAGCATCTCCACAGTCCTCTGTTTTTTCACCCCGCTGCACATCTGGGAAAAATGTCTGGAAACTGTTTTCAGGGGACATCAGAGAAGAAGGACGGATTTGCCTCTCTGTTTCCTCTTTGCCTGCACATGGAGAAAAACTGCTGTCAGAATCAGGACATCTTTTTTCATCTTTTGCCTCTGTTGCATGGTATGTGCTTTGGAAAGCTGGCAGACTGGTGCTCACCTCTGTTGGACCATTGGCTGTGGTTTCATCTTCGTGCTGACAATGAGAAAATGATGTCAACATATGAGGGAGAGATGTCAGTGGCAATGGCTGTTCTGCAAATGCTGCCTTCTGCTCTGGGCTGCTATCACAGTGCTGCTGCTCTTGCTCTGCAGAAAATGGTGTGGGCTCTGAGCTCTGGCATTCTTTTCTGCATGGCAAGGTGTGGTCACCCATGCCACAGGGAAATGGAGACCCATGTTCTTCAGCAAAGACAATGTCTTTGGTTTCAGCTGTATGTATTTTCACAGCATTATCTGGAACCTGTGGAGACACATCCCAAGCACTCCCAGTACCTGCTTCCACTCCTCCACCTGTGTATGTGGAAAGCATATGGGAATAGAAACTTTCTGCTGTAGTCAGTATCACAGGAGTGGTGGCTTCAGATGAAGGTTCCTCCGACAGGCTGGAAGAGTCATCTTTCAGCTGCTGCTGGGTCACAGACTCTTTCTCCACACCTTTGGAGTACACCTTGTCTTCTTCATATGGACTCAGTGGTGAGAATTTAGGCAAAGATGAATCAAGGCTGCTGATTTTCTCAGAAACCTCTAAATACTCATCTTTGTTTCCCTGGTCTGAAAGCAAAGCACAAGGAGACTCTAAAGAAAGAGAAATATCCCCTAAAGGGCTTGCTGAGGTTTGCTTATGTCGGAATGCATTGGCTGTTTCGCTCTTTCCTAGCAGGGAACTCTCAAATCCAGAAGAGCTATCCATCCCTCTGCTCTCCACCCTCGGGCCTTGTTCGTATACCCCTGTTTGTTTGCTGGAAGCAGATTTCAGGTATACGGCTTGCTCTTGGCACTTGGAGGCCACTGCTGCACTTGGATAATCTGCTACCCAGAAATGGGATTCCTTTGTGGATTTTTCAGCAACTTCTCTCTTTTGTAAAGAATCATGGCACATTTCCGAAGTTTGCTCATCTCTGTCCCTGTCTGACATGTCACTGTAACCAGCAACATATGTTTCCACAACAGCAGCTGATGCAGCTGTCCTACTTTCATATTCCTCTTGCCAGCATGGACCAGAGGGAGAAGAGGCAGTGGAGCTGGGTGAGAGGGGCTCCTGACATTTGCTCTGCAGGAAGGGGTCTGAGACAGGGAACTTGCTGATAGTTGAGATAGGTGCACAGATGGTGCCTGCAGCCTCAGCAGGGCTGTGCAGTTTAGACTCTTTTTCAGACTTCTCCTTAGCACCTTTTTCTATCTCTGAGTCACTTGCACTTTCTTCTCCTTGACCTGCTTTCTCATAGTATGTATCTTTGGGATTTGGGATTTCAGATTTCAGGGACAAAGATACCAGCTTTTGGCTAGACAAAATTATGTTCTCATCTGGACAACCAGCATCAATATAGGTGGATGATTTTCCTTGATAAAATCTGTCTGTTGTGATGGTGGGAGAGGCAAATGCTGCACTCGCAGATGATGGGTGCAGTGCAGTGTCCAGTTCTCCTGGCAAAGAAGAAGACATATTCAGTTTTTCTTGTCCTTCCAATGTCCTAGGCTTCCCTGTTTCAGACAAGGGCAAATATCTTTCATGAATGTCTCTATATTCAAAGACTGAATTTGCTTTATCCTTAGGGGATGCTGGAGATGACAGTTCCTTCTCAGCAGAGGTATAAAGGCAGGACTCTTCTTCCTTTGCAGACACATGAAAATTTTGACTATTTTGAGAGTTCAGTGCTGTCACTGGCACCTTGTCAGTATGACCTGGGCTGTGTGCACCCATGGCTGTGAAGGGGGAGGGTCCCACTCCAGACACAATTATCTTCTCATAGATGTCAGCGTACTTGAAACTTCTTTCATCTGGGTAGGGAGTTGGTTCTCTTTCTTCTGGCTCTTGTCTTGTGGAACTGTCATCATCTCTCCCTTCCTCATAGGAATAAGGCTCAGGGGAACTCCTGGAATGGGTCTCTGGATGATACACTTCTCGGATGGTAGCACCCACAGCCCCAGCACAGCCCACAGCATCACTGCTTTTTTGACATGGGCCTTGTCCTGAAGGGGAATGTGCACACTGCCCTGGCAGCTCAGCAGTCCCTTCTGTGGGCTCTGCAATATATTCTGCTGCTCTCGTAGATTGCAACAGAGCAGATGTCTGCTCTTTTCTTCCTGTAGAGTCATACAGACCCTCAGTGGATTTGCAGTCATCCTCTTGCCTGCTATCTGACTTGTATTTGCAATCTATTTCCTGATACAAATCACTGATGTCTGATTTCTTCTCAGCTGTCTTCGATGGGACATCCTCCCACAAAAGTGGCTTGCTCTGATCTAACTTGCAGGGCCTCTCTGCTCCTGGTGGTACCTCAATCTCCTTTCCCACTGCAGACAGGGGAGATGTTGTCAGAACTTGGTCTAGTGACTTTGCATAGATATCTAGGACAGCTTTCTTCTCATCATCTAAGCAGGGGCAATCTTGTTTAGAGGTCAACAACAATTCTTGCCTTTTTTTGTTTTCAGTAAAAGCTTTGGCCTGATTTTCCTCACCAGGGACATACTGAGGAGACAGAGGAGAACCTTCCCTTTGTGTTCTTTCTGGGACAGTGATGTCAGTAGGAATCACATCCACTTTCTTTGTTTCTGGTGTAGGTTTGGCACCCTTCTGTGTGTCTTCTTTGTAATCAAATGACTCCATCTTCAAACACTCAGTTTCTGCTTGCAGCAGGATGGGTTTGTCTTCAGCATGGAGCTCCTCATCCTCCTTATTGGGTAATTGTCCTCCTCTCCCACTGTCTTTCCCTTCCTGAAGATACCCAAAGGCAGAACCCCATGCTTCCCTTTCTGCTTCTCTCCAGGTGTAGCTGCCAGGCACTGCAGGAGACATGTTCTCCTCCGTTCCCATTTTTGGAAGAGATTTTGTTTCAAATTCTGGTACCTCATCCAAGAATGTACTTTCCCTCTCTTTGTCATATCTCTGTCGCCTTCCCTGAACAGGGACCTCTTCTACCTCTTCTGGAAACCACACTTTTTTCTCATAACTTAAATCTTTAATGCAAAACTTTTCCATTTCTTGAGATTTTTCTTCTTGAGCTTCCTTGAACCTGCAAGATTTCATGCCTTCAGTAGAAATGGGTGAAGATGTTTTATCTTCACTTGGGCTAGATTTTGTAAAATGTAAGCCCTTTGCATCTGGGCATGGTTCCTGAGAGTCCAAGCCTGCATTTCTTCCCCTCAACAGGCCCTTTTCTGATGCAGAAAATAAACTGCTGTCATCTGGAGATATTTCTTCAGTTGAAGAATCTCTGGGTGACGTGTCTTTAACTGAACTACTTTCTGGGCAAGGGAAAGATTTTGCTGCTTCTTTCAGATCTTTGGCAGAAATTTCCAGTGGTTTTTCATATGTAGCTGGGCTCTGGTCTGTGAAACCCATGGATTTCACAGCTTCTGAAGAGAATTTGTCAGTGCAGTTGGACATAGTTTTTTCTTTTGCAGTTATCTCTTCTGTGAAACTAGTATCTTTGATGCCTTCTGGATAAATTCCTTTAATAAAAACATCTGAAGAGATTTTCCTGCTGGAACTCTCAGTGAGAGAAATGGATTTGGCCTCTTCTGGGGAAATATCTTCAATGGAAACATGAGAAGATTTCTCTTCTGAGGTGTCCCCTGTGAAATGTAGCAGCTTTCCTTCTTCAGTAGTAACTCTCATAGAAATATCTGAGGATTTTTCTTTACCAATCCTTTCTTCTGTAAAAGAAGGTGATTTGATGCCATCTGGTGAAAATTGCAAAGATTTCTCATTTTTAGATTTGCTTTGGCTTGTGAACTGTGGAAGATCCACATTTCCTAGAGAAGTTCCTGTAGTTGCAAATGGCTCAAAGGACAAGTGTTCTGGAAATCCCATTAAACTTTCTGTCATGGTTTTAGTTCCTCGCTCTTTTTCTGGTTTTGTGCTGGGATGCTCCTTGTCCTCCCCCATCACCACCGTGTCCTGCTTGTGGTAAGAGAGCCAGGGCAGCTCCTCCGTCCTCACGGGTTCTTCCTGCACCTCCTCCTCAGGAGACACTGGAACATCACTGCTCAAAACTAGTTCATGCTGCACGGGTCCAGGCTCTTCTCTTTCATGTCTGGATTTAGCCAGAGATGCCTCATCTTCTCTGAGAGGTTCACCCTTGGCTCCCTTCACTGTAACAGAGGTTTGGCCTTCCAGTTTCTTGGCAGCAACATCTGTTTGTCTTTCAAATAGATCTGAATCTACTGTTTCCAGCTTTTCCTCCACTGGAGACTGGTGGAAGGGTGTGTGCCCTGCACTGGTGGGGCCAGATGGAGTGGGAGAGGCCATTTTGACTGTGCTGTCATCAGGACTCATGCACCGTTCTTCAGCCTCTGCAGAGTCAGCCTGGGAAAATGGTGCTTCTTCAGTGGATAAAGGCATTACCTGTGTGGGAACACTGATTATCACGTTATCAGGGCATCCTTGAGAAGCAAACACGGGGGCATTGTAATGCCCTCTGAGTTTCTCAGGCATCTCAATATTTGGAGTCCCATCTTCTTCATCTTCTTCATCTTCTTCATCTTCTACCTCCTCCTGAAGGTCCTTTTTTTGAGTTTCCAGTTTCCTCTCTCCTTCTGATAATGCATGGAAATCTTCAGGGGGTGGAGATTTAAAACATTTGTCTTCCTCCAAGGATGATGTGGGAGAAATTGTGCCAGCAGAGGGAACATAGTCAAGACCTTGGGTCGCTTCAGTCCTAGAGGAGGGCATACTGTTTCCTGTGTCCAGAAGTAAAGAGCTTTTCCCAGTCTCTTCTGTTTGTGGTGCTGTAATGGATGCAACAGATTGATCCTCTGCTACTGACGTTGCAAAAGATGAAAGCTTGTCACATTCAGTAATGGAAGTAGCAGAAGATATGTGTTCCTCCTCAGCTAGAGGTGCTGCCACAATGTTTGTAGGATATGCCAGGATTTCAGACTCCTGCCCAGCATAGCCCTTGGCTGAAAGTTCGGCAGGAGGTATGGCCTGTATTCCATGTACTGCTTCAAAAGAGCCCGGATGATCAGGAACAGAAATGTTATAGGCATTGACATCATACTTCAGGTGTGGGATCCTCTCTTCCTGTTCATCATGTATTTCTTCATCAGAAATGGTCTGCTCTGTTTCTGAGTAGCCGGGGATAGTTTCATCTTGGATATAGGAGACATGTTCTGCTGTTGCTCCTGGTGGGACTTGCAGGCTGCTCAGATATGACTCTTCCTTTGTTATGTCTTTTCCAAGTAACTTGGTTTTCTCATCCATGAAACTAAATTCTCTTTCTTTCTCTGTAATGGTAAACAGCTTGTCCTCCCCATCATCCTGTTTCAGCCCACGGAATTCTCTATTCTTCTCTACTTTCTCCCCTGCTTTCATGTGCTGTTCTTCCTTTTCTTCCAGTTCTGCCTTTTCTATCACATCTTCTCTCTTTTCCTTCTCATTCTCTTCCTGTGTGTCTGTCCCCTCAATATACTTTTCACAAGTTTCTGCTTCCCTTTGTTTTCTGTCCAAAGAGATTTTCTCCTCTTCCTCCTTTTCTTCCTCTCTGAACACTGGTGGCCGAGCACCCTTTGCCAAGAGGTCTGTATGTGATAGCAGGTGTTCCTTCTCAGGAAACACCTGAATGTCCTTGCCCTGCTCAGCTTTTCCCTCCCAGTATCTTATATCATGGTTTTCATGTAATGTTTTTCTTCCATCCTCTATTTCTTCAGCAGGACCTCTCCTCAGCTCCCACTGATGGACTGCCATTTCCTCTGCTGATGATTCTTTTCCCATATCAGTAGTAGTTACTCCCTGATCAGGGGTCCTTCTTTTTAAAATCAGATCCACTTCAAGGTTACTCTGACCAGTCATATCAACAGAGTCTTTTATATCTGCTTTAGGTGCTCTCATAATCTTGTCACTGGCCTCCATATCAGACAGTTCTTGAGTCACCTGCAAGGCCCCTCTCTCCTCATGCTTCAGTTCCTCAAAGTCCTTTGTAAGATCTTCTGGTGAAGACAGGACTAACCTCTGTTCCACTATGGATGTCTCTCCTGGGTCCACTTGTACAGGTGCCTTCTCCATTGGTAATGTCTTGAGGTCAGCAGGTACCTTTTCAGGTTCTTTTTCAGGTTTTACTTTGATCTTTTCAGTTTTGAGTCTGCCTGGAAGTTTTGCCTTGTACAATGTTTTTCTTACTTCTGGCGTAAATGGTTTCAAGTCTGGTTTAGAAATTTTTTTGAGCTCTGGTTTGTTTTCTTTCTTTTTATCATCTTTCTTTGAATCTTTTTTCTCCTCTTTCTTTCCATCATCTTTTTTTAAGTCCTTTTTCTCCTTCTTAATATCTTTCTTTTCTTTGTCTTTCTTCTCCTCTAATTTGGATACTTTCTCTTTGAGATGCTTTTTTCCAACCTTGTCTTTTGTCAATTTTCTTTTCTCAGCTTTGAGAGCATCACTTGTTTCTGTCTTTATCTTTTCATGTTTAACAGGTTTCTCAGGAACTTTCTCTGTGTGTTCTTTAACCTTTTTCTCAATTTTAGCATCCTTTACAACTTCTGGTTTTACCTCCTTAATCCCCTCCTCAACTGCTTCTTCCTTCTTGACTTGCTTTGTCACAGATGGCTTGGGGGAAGACTTAAGACTCTCTTTACTGTCAGTTCTTTGTTTAATTTTGGTCTGCTTCAGCACAGGTGGAGGTATTCCAGAAGTGATATCTTTCTGAGTGGCCACTGGGTACCTCAGAAAATCCAGGTGCTTGAGTTTCTCAAGACCTTCCAGTATTTTATTTTGAGGAGCATTTCCAGGAAACAAAACCCTTACAATTTTCTCTGTTGGGCTGGCTGGTAGCCATACCACTAGGGCTGTGATAGATGTGAGATAGGGAACAGAAATTTCACCTTCTTTCCCACTTGCAAGAATGATGCCAGTCTTTGCTTTACTATTGCCAGCCCATTTCTGCATTAGAAACTGCATTTCTTTACTGTCTTTGACAGGGTTCAGTATATACATGTCCAGCTTACCCACTCCCATTTTGTGGAAGAGTGTGATGGGCTCAATGGTGCTGCTCACCACCCTGTAGAGAGGCTCTGATTTAATGCCCAGTCTGTTAAGATACTGCAGCGTCATGCACGCTTCTTCGATGCTCCTCTTTACTTTCATGGAGGCTTCAGGCATCTTCAGCTTTTCAGGAACATTAAAAAAAACCACCCCTAGCTCAGGAGAAATTAGGTTCTTCATCCAGTCACTATAGTTGGTAGAGCCCTGGGATTGTTCCTCCTCTTGCTCAGCAACTTTTCTCTGCAGCAGCCCATTGATGCCAGGCAGGTTGTCAGCACCAATGTGGGTGAGCAGGATTGAGTCAATCCTATCCAGGTGCCTTACCAGCTTCCAGAAGCAGGATTTCCTCTCAGAGCCACCATCCACAAGGATGTTAAACCCATTGACAGCAAAGAGAGCAGAATCACCTCTTCCCCCAGGGAATATGTAGCAGCAGGGCTTAGAAAGCTTCAGAAAACCCCCTGAGGTGGGTGGCTCCAGGAGATCAAATGGAGATGGCACGTCAACTGTCTCAGAGACATATTCTGCAAATTCAGACACCCCATCCATTTCCGGCAGAACTGGATCTGGATTCAGTTTCAGATTAATAATGTCCTGAAATTGAGGATGCCCAAGGTTGCTCCAGGCTCCTTCTCCCAGGCACGACACAGTAAGAGAGGCCTTGATATCTGAATCAGAGTTGCTGAGAATCTGGGTGACCTAATGGGATAAGCACAGACAAATAAAGGTCAAATAAAGCTTTGAGACCTATATAGCAATAAAAAAAAAAAAAAGGCAGCTAGTTAATGCAGAAATACTGAAGATACCATGAGCACTTCACTGATACACTGGGGAAACATTGGGGATAGATTATATAATTTGAAAGGGCTTGGAAAATCAGTGCACAGAGCCATACTCTCTTTTGAAATTCTTAGTGTTGATGGGCTGTTATGGCTTCTGACTGTTGGGCATGTATTGTGACAAGATCTCAGGAAAGAAAATGAAAACAGGAACCACTGTGTCCTCTTTCCTTACTTCTTATTAAATCAGGAAAATCAGTCCCTGGCTTGGGCTCAAAAGTAGCAGGTTGGGAGTGGTTTCTTGTGATTTGTGAATTCTAACCCTGAGAAAACCTTTTCAATGCTACATGTCACTGGCTGAACTTAGCCTCACTCACTAGGCTAGTCAACCACCATAGAGTATTTTGTGCGGTTCTAGTGACATAGGGCTTTCTTTTTTATTTAGATTAATTTGCTTTCCTGGCATCTATTTTGAAAGTCATGACTCCATCTTTGCTACACATACAGGGACATGCCATGTGATTAGTAATGTAGAATAAGGTCCATATAGTTTCCAAGGCTCCTTACAGCTATGCTGAACGTATATATGGACCAAAGAAATATAACACCTCAACTTACTAAGTATCCAAAATGAGATTTGCATACTTCTTTACACTGTATTTTTTTGCTTAGACAGCCCTTAAGTGACTTGTTTCTGTTCATTTAAATGGATACAAGAGATAAATCAGAACAATCAGCTTTAAATAAATGAAGCATATTTGCTGATATAATTAGAGCAATAACAATATCAATTGTTGAGGTATCATACAGCCATTTCTGCAGCAACTATATATTCAATCAGACAGAGACATTCTAAAGAACACAATCAGTGGAAATAAAGCTTCTCAAAAACCAGAGTAGCATATCTATATTGGCAATGAGCACCAACAGTGTAAATCTCTCAGAAAAGCCATCCTATATCAAGCTAAGATCAGCATTGGAGCAGAGGTTCAGAGATACCCTGTAAGGTTTTCCAGGCCTCACTGGACAAATCCCTGACCAAACTTGCCTTAATTCAGTGCATACTCTGCTCTGTGCACAATGTTGGGCTACAGACCTCTCATGTGCCTTTCCAAACTGAATGATGCAACAATTCTGCAATTAAATAGCAACCTTTTTAGTTATGTCACCATCATGTAGTTACTTAATCAGAATTTATCCAATCCCTCATCATCTAATGAACATTCTGAACTTTGTGAAATTGCTTGGTGGACTGATCATGACATGAAGAGAAATACCCATATTTTTAAGGATTATGATGGCCTCTCTTGGCTGCTTTTGGTAGCTGCCCGCAGTTATGCTAAGACCCACTTTAAGAAATTTTGAGTGTTTGCCCCCTGAAGAGCCAGTCTGGAAGGCTATTTCAAGCTGAATCCTTAAAGGAATCACCCATGCCTGCACCTTGGAAAACTTGAGACAGAGTTAAAGCAAGATTCTCAAGACAAGAACATTAATTATATATAGTATGTAATTTTTTTTCTGGATTTCAAACCCATCTGTCTGCAAATCTGCCACCTAAAGGAGAGCGCAGGCTGCATTGCTCTAGCATGCACTCTGAACAGGAGGGGATGTGCTGGATTCCAGCTCACACTCACCTCCGGGTCTGAAAGTATCTCGGCAAACTTCTGGTAAGTGAAGGTCCCCGTCTGCAGGACCAAGTCTCCTTCCTGGTCTGAGCTCTGACCACAGAGGATCAGTAGTTTGTGGGCTGATGAATCACACACGAGTGAGCGGACCTGTTATCATGAGATCGAGAGCTGCTGTTAGAACTTACCCATACCCCACAGCAGCACCCAGAATCCCAGTCCCACACACAGGCGATAGCTCATGTTATTCACAAACAGCCAAACCCTGTGTTTTCTACGTACAAGAAAGTTGCTTATTGAAGAGGGAAGACACTGCTACTGTCTGCCCGACACAGCTCTGTGTCACATCAGAGTTATTGTGTATATCCTGGTTACTGGCAAGACCAGATCTCTTGGCCTTTTCATCACATCTTGCAGCAGACAGGCAGCAGGTTTGCACTCTCCAGAAGGTACAAAGTATGATGATCATGACCTCCATGTCAAGCAAGGGCAGAAGGGCTGATGTGGAGAGAACTTGATGGTACACCTGGTCCTTACCTCAGACACGATGCTGTCCACATTAGGATTTACCAGAATCACTGTATCCAGGGTGTCACTCCGGTGATGGAGAGTTCTTTGGCCTGAGGAAAGAAAATGGATTAGACAGGATGAGAGAAGCCAATGAGACAGCATCCATCTAGTGATGTTTTAGCCTCAAAAATTACACTTCAGCATGGGTTTGATTGCAATTTGCACTCAAGACACAGTTTGATACCCAGGTGTCATAAAACAGAGCAAACACTTTAAAACAACAAGGAAAGAAATTCTTCCTCTGGATCAGGACACTCAGATCTAACATATTCTGAAGTCCACAGAGCCAGGCACTTTGAGTTACCTGCCTGTGCCAGATAGCTGTGCCTGTAAACACTAGTGCAGACAAATTATCCCCTTCCAGACAGAAGTTCCTTGCCTCATCACAGCTACCACAGAGAGGTGTCTCTGGCACTGTCTAAGCCCAAGCCACCGCAGGGCTCTGTGAGCCAGTCAGTGGGTGCCAACTCAGCTTTCAGTGGAGTAGTGCAGCACTGGTGACAAGTCTCCACTCATTTGTAACAGTTTTTTTTCTTTAATGAAGCATTTCTCTTTAATCCAAATGTGCACTCCTAAGCTACTGCTATGGGAAGTACCCAGACAACTAGAATTCTCATTCTCCTGTCAGAGGCACAAATAGGAACCAAGACGGGACTCTGCTTTCTCTCTCTATATATTTGGGGGGGAAAAGGAGAAGCCAAAGAACAAACAAGATCCTGGGAGTGCAAAAAAGCAATTTGTGTGCTCACCTTGACATGGGCGTTGTACAGATATTTGGCAAAATGCTACCATAATTCCAGGGCCCTATTAATTTATTAGACAGTAGGGTAGTGAGTGTCTGCCACATTGACAGCCAGGACCAGAGCCACTGCTATATGTCCACATCAGATGGCTCTGGGATGCAGGACAACATACAGCACCTTCGTGCAGCACTTCCCTGGTCACTGAAGACAGCAGGTCTTGCTTTGGTTACAGTCTTTGCTATATCTACCTCTGGACATTACATCCACTCAACAAGCCAGGCACTTAAAATTTAACTGTTGGAATGAACAATTTATAGGGTTTAAGACTTTCATAGGTTTTAATCCTTCATATAGATTGGAGGTCCATAGATCTTCACTGAAAATGAACACCTATTTTTATTTTGCATCTTTTAGACAACTGTTGCTTGCTGCCAGTGTTGTTCTTTCCACACTCCACAGCCTCCCATTGTCTCCTTCTAGGCAGATCTCAGTCCTTCTAAAATAGCTCTATCAATCTGGTGGAAGGGAGGATGGGAAAAAGGAAGGATGGACAGACTGACTTTACTGGAGTATTTTACTAACAATTAACCAGACAGATAAGACCAGAAGGTAGCTTTCAGCCCAAAGTGAGTTAAGCTCTCAGCAGAACTATTTGTACTCAGCATCTCTAGCTGCTTTCTGAACTTGTCTTTCAGTTTGACTAAAAATCATACCTCCAGATTAAAACCAAACCATCACTGTGCAAAAGGCACTGAATTCAGTGGCATTTCTGGCACTTGATGTGGAATAGGTATATGGCTGGAGACACTGAGAAGCAAGTCTCTGTGCACAGAAGGGATGCTGCAAGTGACCCATGGGCAGCAGCATGAGAGGGTGGGAGGAGGTGAAGAGGGCCCAGGAGGTGTTCTGGGGCACTCTGTGCAGCCAGAAGAAACAAAACCCCACTCATTCTTCAGACAATGATAATTGTAAAAGCTTTGCTGATGTCCCAGAAGCACTCAAAAGGAGCACCCTGGTCCCTCACAGATCCTCTGTGCAGCATTCACACACAGCTCCCCCATGCCAGGACCTCCAGTCCTGCTGCTTAGGGCATCCAGAACAGAAGTGATCTGCCCCCATTTTTCAACATTACTACTGGGACAAAGTGACACAGCCTCTGCCACGCTGGTGCCTGCACACACCAGGCATCATTTTAGCAGTGGTTACCCACATCACTGGGGGATCACTGCCTGGTGCACAACACCAACACCAGCAGCCTTGTCTTTGTGCCAGGGAGGGCTCTTGGGCACAGTGCATCACCGTGGCTGCCTGTGGGCATCTTTCCAAGCACCAAGTGCTGTGGGGCAAGGCCAGCCTGTGGGTTGCTGGCCAGGCAGCACTGATGACAGTGCCAGCTGAAGAAGCAAGGGGCCCATCTGCAGCACTAAGAGGCATGAAAACACTGCTGCTCGCTGACATCCCACAGTCCCAGCCCAGGCAGCTGAGCTGTCCCTGCTGAGGGTGTGAACAAAGCCTGGTTGTTGGCAGTCTGCTGGCAGCCCCTCACCCCACAGGGAATGTCCCCTGCACATGGGGAAGAAAGAGAAGACTCAGTCTGCAGGGCCATCAGTTGCTGGCATATGGGATAGACGAATGGGGAAGGACTAGTGAAGGGCTGTGAGGATGATTAAGGGACTAAACTGTTTTCATACAAGGTGAGGCTGAGTGTGGGGGAGGGATATTTTCAATACAAATAAATAAAGAGCTGATGAGAAGGAATGAAGGAGAAAAAGTGAGAAAGGCACTCTCAGTAGTGCTCTGTTACAGGATGTGAGGCACAAATTAAGACACAGGCAATTTCATCTGAACACAAGAAAACACCGATTTTACTGTGAGTGTGGTCAAATACTGGAATAGGTTGTGGAGCATCCAACTGCAACGATACTGAAAACACAACTGGATTTAGGCCTGGGAAACCTGCTTTTGCTTACCCCTCTTGAAAAAGTGTGGTTGGACTAGACAATCCCAAGAAGTCCCTTCCATCCTACAGTTTGCCAATTCTGTGACACTGTGAAGCACTGCAGCCCTCCATTTGCTCCTGACATGCTGTGAGGCAGATTCCTTCTCTTCAGTTGCAGCAGTTGATTCTCAGGAGGATACAGGAGCAAAGGGTACAGAACATTTCCAGAAACATGGACTCACTACATACAGTCATGCACACTAATACCAAAAACTGTTTTTAGATGAAATTCAGAGGCAAAATGGAACAGCACATGAACTCTATCCAGGCTGAACTGTGAACTGTGAGTAAGGCAGCAACACAGTGCTATAACACAGCTCATGCCCCAGCCCCTATTCACCCCAGGTTGGGGCAGTTGCCTTCCCAGCCCACAGCAGTAGCAGCCTGTGCCTGGCTAAGGGAACACACATGCCCATGGCCCCTGTGAATCCAAGCACTTACCAGGCTGCCCACTTTCTCTATACAGCCTGCAGTAGCAGCTGCACAGACAGAGGATTTAAACACAGCCTGGCACATCATTCCCCTCACTAACAAGAACCATATGCACCAGAAATGCGTAGCAGTGTGACTGACATTGCAGACATGGTGACTGGAAGTGTGCTGTTCAGGTCACTTCCAGGTATTTGTCCTTATTAGAGCTCTATCACAGGGAAATGCATGCCTGGAAATAGCATTGCAAATGAGAAAATCCCTCTATTCCATTGACCAGTACAAGGAATATCCTTCTCAGGCTCCTGAAGACTGCAGTCTTCAGTTTACCTGGAACAAATATCTGGACACAGCTCATCTCCAGAGCTGATTCTGATCATGGTGCCACTACACAAAACATCCCAGAGGTGGTGAACAACAGCTAATCTGGGCTAGAGGATGGATTTCCATTACTAACACTGAGGTGGCATTTCAGGATGTGTAACTGAACTCCTGAACTAGTGGGAAAGGAGGAAATGTCAGAATTCTCTCTTTTTTTTTAAGAGTATGTATAGCTCACATACTAGAAGAGATGAGGGTACCCTCATTTCTGTTCAGTGTTCTCAAGAAGGGCAACAGAGGAGAAGTTGCTGATCTCCTTTCTCTGGTGACCAGCACTAGGATATGAGGAAATAGAATGAAACTGCATCAGGAGAGTTCAGATTGGACATTAGAAAAGGTTCTTCACCACGACGGTGGGTAGCCTTGGGAACAGGCTCCCTGGGGAGTTGGCTACAGCACCAAGCCCATCAGAGTTCAAGGGGTATTTGGATGATACACTTAGTCATATGGTTTAATTTTAGCTAGACCTGTGAGGAGGGAGTTTGATTTGATGATTCCCTATAGGTCCCTTATAAAGAACATATTCTGATTATTTGGCCCCTTGAGTGTAGAATTACTTTGGTTATGGCAGAGGATAGCAAGCGAAGAGCAAAGTCACACTGACTCTGGAATGGTTATGAACTAACCGTTCAGGGCCACACCTGCAAAGAGTCAGAGGGAGAGAGAACGGAGGAGCAGATGCTGTGGGTTTAGTGTTCAGCGGTCAGGCTAGGCTGGAAGAAAGGACAGAGCACTGGGGTAACTGTGACAAACAGGATGCCAGAGAGAGAGAGAGAAAGAGAGGAGGAGGGGGAGGGAGAGAGAGAGAGAGAGAGAGGGAGAGAGAGAGAGAGAGAGAGGGAGAGAGAGAGAGAGAGAGAGGGAGAGAGAGAGGGAGAGTTAGACAGATGGCTGCAGAGGCAGAAAAAGAGGTCATGCTGACAGCACAGATCCTTGTGTTCTGCTACTTTAAATGGAAACACCTAAAGCCCCTATAGCTGCAAAATAAATTCTGGGCTAGTCTGAAGAGCTGTCAAGGATAGCTATGCAAGATGCTGCTTGTTATTTTCTTTAATCTTTCAGATCATCAAATCTCAGAGGTCTTATTCTGTTAATCAGCACTGGAAGAACCACAGTTACAGCTCACGATGCTGAATTCAGAGACCAAGCGTCAGTGCAGCAGGACATGGTTTCTTGCCTTTGTGAAATGATGCCTTAGACACTGGGTTGTTTTTCAAGTGACTGTGCTGAAATCAGTCATGATGCTCTGACTGGCACAACAAAACAGAATAAACGTAAGGGCCGGAAGATGGTTAAAGGACTGGCCCACCTTGATGAGAGGAGAAGTCAGGTGGGATTGTTCAGCCAAAAGAAGAGAAAACTTTTTCTGAGGGCAAGGATCTCACTCACCAGTCTGTGTACCTGTCTGATGGCAGGAGCAAATCTGGGCTGCAGATATCCCATGACTTTACCATCCAGAGGACTGAGGCTGCTTGTCTGACCATATAGAAACCAGCCCTTTCCAACCCAGGGTGCATTCTCCCTCATTACCTCCTTTAGGATTTCCCATACCCTTCCCCTCCTTTGTCCCTAAAATTATTTAGGCATACCAGGCCATGTTCTCCCTGTAAAGTGAACACCAATATCACATTGATAAAAAATACAGAAGTTTCAGAGTGTGAAATCATTATGAAGGTTCACAAACCACAGTGATTAAAAGACAACCCTTCCTCACTTCTGGCTGTCTTAGCTGACATGAACATCCCTCTTCAAGGGGACACTGTTGAAAAGGCTCTAACAAGAAGATCCTAGATCTTGCTATGGCTCAGTACCTTTTGCTACATTTCAGCAAAGAGGTGAGCCTGGGTCTTCCTGATGTTTATTGAACAAAGTCCACCTCAGAAGACAGTCAAACAATGCATTGGGTTCTTAGAGTGCATGTTTTTGCATAATTAACACAAGCTAGTGCAAGCTGAAAGACTGCCATTTCCTCCACTCTGAGATAGTAACTGACTCTCTCATTGTGAGGCTGTGAAGTCTCCAACTGCAGCTTCTTCAGTGCCACTGAAAGAAAAAAGGATCCAGCCCCAAATGGTGTCCATTCAGAGAATGAAACAACACAGTCATTCACCAGCACTCTAGGACTGTACCAAGTACAGCAAGCCACAGCTCCTTGGGAGGGAGACAGTAAAGGCCAGAGGAAAAGGAGAAAAGGCTCTGCACTGAACTCTGAGCAGCGTCCTGCCTCTCACCCTACCTGTGCAGATCCACCGTCCCGTGTCCAGCTGCACTGTGGACCCACTCCCCTGCCAGACCAGGGCTGCTGCGTGCTGTCCAGTAGCGAGGGAAAGGAGTGAATATGCCCTTGTTGGAAGCAGTATCACACTCCCAGCACCTGAAGAGCACATAGCTCCTTCCTCCAGCAGGCAACCTGAATAGTGTACAGCTGGCAGATGGGAACCAGCCCTGGCTGAAGGAGATCTAGAAGCTCTGCCAGCTAGAGAGGTAGGCTCAGGAGTTAAAAAAGAAACACAAAGTTTGTTTTGGCAGCCAATACACAGCCAGTACACAGCCAATAACTGTGGATTCACCATTCAGGTCCTCATGTGGTGGGTCCAGCTCGGAATTCAAACAATTTCTCACACCCAGGGATGCATGTGGATGTGGTTATCACAATGACAAGCCCCACTCTCTTCCCCCTTATGATTTGCAATGGCAGAGTTGTGCCAGATGAGAGGAGACTCTCAGGCAAGGTAAGGAGAGAGTCACCAAGTGAAGAATACAGCTAGAACTTGGCAGAAACCTGCCAGAAAAGGCTAAGAGAGATTCTGAGTCCTAGGTGGGTGGCTGCCATGCACACTGGTGTCTGACCACTGCCCTTCTGGAGCCTGAGGAAATGCAGCAGTCCCAGCTCTTTGTTGCCTTTCCAGAGATGAACAAAGCAAAGGGCTTAGCCAGATCACTAGGAATCACAGCAAAAGGGCTGTCTCACTGCCTCCTTT
Source organism: Cinclus cinclus (assembly GCF_963662255.1). Taxonomy (NCBI): domain Eukaryota; kingdom Metazoa; phylum Chordata; class Aves; order Passeriformes; family Cinclidae; genus Cinclus; species Cinclus cinclus. The sequence goes on from NC_085058.1 coordinate 21,732,276, forward strand.
CCTCCTGACACAACATGTGATAGCTGCAGTAGCTACTTATTTTTGTAAGATTATTGGGAAAGTGCTGCAGTTTTAGCTTGCTAATGTGATTCAGCAGCTGAGAATGATGAGGAACTGGCTTCAGGCAGTGTTTTGTGATCCAGCAGCAAGTGCTCTGCCTCTCAGTTTGAAAGTCTACTGTAAAGATTTATTTCATACACTTTCTATTCTTATGTCTTCAAACTTGCTGCAGAAATAGAGAAATATTTATTTGTTGATGGCTAAATCAAAACATCTATCCCCTTAAAGGGGATGTTTGGTTATTTTCTCAGAGAAACTCATTGTACCAGCAAAGAGGAAACATGTTTAACAGAAGTATGAAAATCATCTGAAAACTGAGGCAAGAAACTGCAGCAAAGTGCTGAGCTCCTATCAGGGAGGCCAAGGCAGAGCCATGTGCTGCCTGTGGAGCAGTGGAAACCATCATCCAACAGGTCACAGATGCAACCAGGGCATAAAATGAGGGATTTTAAATTGCATCTAGAAAAGAAGGGGATGTCAATGGTGCTTGAGTAGCAATAATAATAATAATAATAATAATAATAATAAGTATAATAAGTATAATATGTATAAGTTATTTTTTATTAAAATTTCAAAATAGCATTCGATGATTTTTCATATTGAGATACCAAGTCACACAGTTAAAAACACACCACTACTGAAATAAAGTCCTGTGGATGTGCAACAGGAGATGTACCTTATCTGGAGGAACTGAATAAACAAAGCACAGGAAAGCACAAAACAGTGTGCAGAAAGAGGGCAGATATATTCAGACATCTTTATGAAGCAAAGCATTCTACATGGGCTTAAAGCACACACACATCAACTTCTGCCTGTTACCAAAGGTAAATCTCCAGATACTGGCTTTGGCTTTAGCTAATATCCCAGTCGCAGACTGAGGGAAATTTGGGGTACACACAGTACACAGAGCACTACTGTTCATACTCCAGTTATATTGAAGCCGAGTAGAAGGTAGAGGACCACCCTGTCCAAAATACAACCACACAGGCACTAGGAGTCTCCTGCTGCGTGGCTCTGAACCCAGACAAAATGGTGTCAGGGATTACAGCCAGCCCTGACAGGGAGCTTCGCAGTGCAGCACACAGGACTGAGCAGAGAAGCACACAGCATATGCAGAAGCATCAGGGGAGCCAGAGCAGAGCCAGTGACGCATTCTGTGCTCCTCTGAGGGCTTTATCTCGAGCTTCCAACCAGAACACCTGCACAGTTGTCTTCAGGAGGACAAACAGGACAACCAGTCACAGATACACTTCCACAAAACCCTGCTGCAACCCAACTCTTTCAGTGTAAAAGGAGCTGTGTGGTGCTGACACCAGAAAAGAAGAGAGCATCTGATTTGGGACAGAAAAGGCACAAAGTTCAGAACAGCTCAGAGGCAGAGCAAAAGCCTTAAAAGCTGTAGAACTCTGCAATCAGAAAACTTAGTTTAAAAAGCTACAGAAAGAAGACAGCATCAGCAAGAGATCTCCACAAAGGAAGAAAAGATTCTCAACAGGAACAGAGTGAAAAACTGAAATTAATTGAGAACCATACTAGGAGGGACAGAGAAAGGAAAAACACAGCAGTAAATCAGTAGAAAGAATATCTCTGGGAGGACCAGGCAGCAATGAAAGAGAACAAGATCTAGTTTCTAGAAACATTTCTGAATCTGTCAGAATGAAGAGGGCTGAGGAATCTGAAAGTGTTCTCAGGTTTCCTTTTATGCATAATTCTGGAGATATTTCATAACTCACCTTACCATACTGTTACTGCATGCCAGGTAAGAGCAGGCTCTAAGATAAGAGCTTTAAGGTAAGAGCAGGCTCTGTGAAATGACTGCCTGCCTCCTGGGGATTTACTACATAGGTGAACCAGCAGCAGGACAAGAGAAGAAGAAATGTTCCTTAAGGTGTGGGAGGTTGTGGCACATGCCACATCCCAGGAGATATTCCTGTTAACCACTTGCCTGTGCTTCCCATCTTCACTCCTCCCTGTGATATTTTCATGCCATCTACAGCTCCTCTCCCAGGCAACCTCTATTTCTATACCACATCAACCATAGCAACCATCTCATTGCTCCCTAATTACACATACTGTCTCACTTTTATGCTAAGGAGCAATTTGATAGCTCAGCCATTTTAGAGCCACTAATTGAAGATGCAGATACTCACTTCGGAAACCATTTAATGTATTTCCAGAAGATACTGTCCCTCAAATGGAGGCTATACCACCACTGAAGTAATGGATAACATGAACGCTTCTACCTAGGTTGCCAGGTGCTAGATGGGCCACAAAAAATGTTCTGTTCCCTGCAGCAGCTTTGCTGACTCATGTTGGCCTTGCATCCTTCTGCTGAGGAATAGCATGAGGCATTTGCATGAATCAGGAATGAAGCCCTGCACAGATACATGGCCTCCAGCTGCAAGGAGCTGAAGCTGTGACTTCTTAAATGTCTCCAGCTGAAAACCTAAATACACCTTAGGACATCCTCTTATCTGGTGTCCTCACTCTACCAACCCCTGTCAGACTTATTACAGATGGTCCCTTTGGAAACCAAATTAATGCTTTCCCTTCCTGTGTCCGTTGGACTTCAGTTGGGAGTTGTTCTCAGCCCCTGAAACAGAGGTTCCACAAAATCACTGCCATTGGCACTGAGGCAGATACTCTGGTTCAGGGATGAAGACTCCTGTAAGTCATGAAGTCGGACAGCTTATTTTATTATCTCTTAATTTTAATAAGTATCCCAGAACACATGTTCTTACAACCAGAACACAGCACAGACTAAAGAAAACTGCATGTTTCTCCCAGCTGAGAAGTACCTTGGTAATGCTGTCTCTGACTGACTTGGAGGCATAGCTCATGTTCTGTTCTATTTCTCTCTCTCTTTTTTTTTTTTCTTTCTCAACTGATCAATATGACAAACTGCCTGAGGTGGGGAGGACTTAATTGTGTAAAAGAGGGGATGGCTGCACACACAGGGAAACTGAGATTTCCTCCTATTTGACTATTGAGATGCCAAATTTCTGGCAAGACAGTCCTGCCTCTAATTTACAGCAACTCTTTGGACTCTTTAAACCTCATTCCTATTCTGTGCTGTTAACAGTCTAAGTTCAAGAAGCTTTTCTTCTTTCCCTTGGTTGTTTTTAGGATGACCTGCTGAATGTCAGCCCTCATGAAGATACAGATATTAAACCAGTTGTGAACTCCAAGCAGCTGAAGTGGTTGGTGAAGCACAGGACTCTATTCTGCCAGCCCTTGAGAAAAAGCTGCTCTCCTCTGCCAACAGCATTTTTTTGGTTGCATCTTGACTTCGCACTCTTGGGTCTAGTTCACCCTTGAGAGATCCTCTGCACGGTCTGGGTTCCTGGGATTTGATTTACAGGATAGAGTACAGCAATAAGGAATGTCATACAAAAGAAGTTATTTTGAAGTTGAGAACTTCAAGGCCTCCTGTCCCTTCTGCCAGCAAACACTGTCCATTTAGCATTGAAGGGAGAGGGATTTGGAAGCAACCAAGGGGATTTCCAGCAGAGTAGCCCAGGCCATCTTCCTCTTGCAGTACTGGTGACATGTCCACTCAGCCACTGCTTCTCACCAGTCTGCTTGAAACCAGCTCACTTGAATCTCATTTAATCTCAGGAGCCCCTGCTTCTCAATGTTACCCCATCTAGTCAGGTGCACTTCAGTTTGCAGATTTCACACTGGAATCAGGGACTGAACTTATTAACCAGGAAGAATAAAAAGGATCAGGATCACCACAAACATCAGGGTGATCTTCCATCACCACCAACACTTCTCTCAGGGCCTCTCACTTGTTCAGTTCCCTCAGAGCCAGGCAAGTACAGGAGCCTTCCTTGCTCCCATGCCTCCCTCTTCCTTAGCAATGGTCTTTGCCTTTGAACATGGACCAACAGCAAGAAAGAAAAGCTGCAACAAATAAAACTCTCACACAAATCTACCAACCAAGAACTGGGCCAAAACATGTTATGCTTATACCTGTCAGCCTGCAAGCTGGTTCTTTAGAAAGATGCTACATAGGTCAAAGGCACAGAAAGCCACCCTAACCAATGCTTTACAGTTGTGGAAAGGAGTCATTTTTGATTGAGGCCCCTGACTTCTTACATGGCTTGAGTAGAGTTTGCATTTTTGTCCAAATACTGTAACTTAATATACCTCTCTTAATCCACTTTTAGCAAGCTTTTCAGAACATAAATCTAGCCACCCAGAAGGTAAATCACTGTCTTCTTCCCCTTTTCTATGAACATCTGGAGTGCCCTATGACAGACAAACATTCCTCAGACAGTTTTTAAAAGGGAGGTACTAATGGCCTTTTCCCTCTAGATTTTCTTCTAAATTACTTAAGAGTCTGGCACTGGAGCTCAATAGAGAATGGACAGATGATATCTCAGTGAAATAAAAGGTTAGCAAAGTGCAAAAGCAATTAACTGAATTTCTCAACTTGAAAGTCAGTAGAAGAAGCCAGTTAAGCTACCATGCTTTTTTAACAGTTCATTTGTAGCTATAGCATGTAGTGAAAAACAGCACTAAACTTTTACAGCCCGAGGCAGATTCTAGCAAATTGCCAAAGACTTCAGTTCTTCACAAGAAGGTGCATGAATGACAGTAACAAGAGCAAAAGACACAAATGTTATTCAGTAGCTTTGTAGCTACTGAAGTGTTATTCAGTAGCTATATATTGATACAGGCATATTGAATCCTACTCCTCTGTGATTTGCAAGTCTCCTTTAGCTGGTGATTCTCAGCCTTCAACTTCGTTGAGGAAATACTGACTTGAAAGCCTTGACTTTCAAAAGCAAAGAAAGGGTTCACTAGTTTCTTTCCAAATACTGATATTGGGATAATACTGATTTTCAGAAAAGCAGAAATTAATCAAAATTGTACTACTGTATAATCAAAATTGTATTGTTAAAAAATAAAACCAATAAACAAGCCAACCCAGTACTATCCTATGCATTTGAGAGATCAGTCAAGCAAGACTTCAAGGGCTGGCTCAGGAGAGCTAAGAACCTGCTGGCCAAGAAAATTAGTGCTCACATTCATCTGTGAATAAAGCATCAGAAGGACAGAAATTTCCTGAAGAGCCAGATGCATAACTAATTTTGCCATTTGTACCAACTTTTGAGATCCTGGAGAGGAAGCTGTGAGAGGAGGAAAACTGTTCTAAAGTCTCCACATGTAGAAATTTATCTCCATTTCTTTAGTGTGAAGCAAAAGCTTGAACAGTTCAGCAGAAAGTTCAGCAAAGCATGAACTACAGAAGACTGCTTTTTGTGTGTCCACCCTGCTCTGTTCCACCACCATAATGCCAGCTTTCTCCACATTCCCTGCTGTCCACTGCCACACTCTCAGCTCCACTTGTGAGTCAAAACTACCAACTGTGCAAGTGGCAGCATGCTCAGAGGTCAGAGACAGCCATGTGCTGACAGCTGGTGTGTGAGCAGGGCATGCAGGACAAACAGATGTGCACTGTTCCCATGAAGGCACTGATTCTGATCACTGGCCTGCTCCACCAACTTTCACAAAACTGGTAGAAGCTTGTTCATTTCTATGTTTTAGTAGAAGGAAAATATTTAGTGCAAACACAAAAGGTACATTTGTAAGAGGAATTCATACTGTGCACCCAAGCACCTCTAAGGGGATGGAGAAAAAAACAACATAAACTAAGAAGTTAGACCAAACTAGCTCAATACTTTCTCTAATCTTTACTGTCAACAGCTGTTAGGCTGGTGTTGGAGTCCAGAAAGTTCATTATTTTTGGGGAGGAAAGAAAAATAAATCTTCATTTTTCCTCTCAGTAAATTCTCAGTAAACTAGGCATTCATTTACACATAGCTTGCTCTCTTTCCTCCCATACACAGTTTCTGGGCTGATGAAGAGTCTCTATCACCTGCCTTTCTTCCCCAGGTATTTTTGCCTAACAGGCTAGAAGATACTCCCTGTGTTTTAAACTACTGTTTTAACTACTAATAGGGTCTCTGTGTGCTAACCAGACTGTGTGAACCTCTCTGGGCTCCCATAGCATCTCCTCCCAAGGACTGGAAGTCTCTCTCTTCTGCTTATCAAGAAGTAGTAGAAAGTCTATGATAATGCCTATAGCAAGCACCCTGGGCTCTGCTAGAAGCAGCACTCACTAAGATATCTGTATTCAGATGCCTATCACAGCAATGTATTACTGCATCTTTATCTGCTTCTGAGTTTATTCTTCCTTGGCAAGATGCATCCCAGGAGTTACCTAGGAATGTCTGTGTCTGAATGTGTACAAAGAGCACAAGCCACATTCCACAGAAACTCATGCTGAGGAATCACTGTTCTGCCCTTCCCCTGGTGTCCACCCATGCCCTCTGGAGACATGTTACAGCTCTTGTTCACACACATGCAGCTTCTGTGCTTTCACCAAAGAGCTGGCAATTGCTCACCATGCTCCTGTGATCTAGTCTACCATCCATTTACCACCACATCTGCTGAGGATGTGACTCAGGTATGCCAGCACGATAGGTAGACATGAGGAAGAGTGGCAAAAAGACATGACAGGTGGATTGTTTTGTCGGGAAAGAAACTACTGCAAAGCTACACATCCCACTATCTGCAGGATGGGAGTAGGGCAGAAGATCTCACAGCCTGGCCTTGCCAGATCACATGAAACAAAAGGAGGGGAGGAAAAAATGTGTCCCAATTCAGTAACTATTTGCTGGAGAGATTATAAGGACAGACATGGAGGCTGAATACAGTCAATCAGTATGGAGCCATCAAGGAGACAGAGGGTAATGACCTTACACAGCAAAAGGGCCCCTACCTCACCAGAAGAAAGAGAAATCCCTGTCATTCTGGAACAGTGCCCAGCCTGCAGGGCTTTTCACAGCAGAACCAGAGCAACTTGGAATAGAAACAGCCTAGTCTCTGAGATCAGAGAGTTTAAACCAGAGCTTGTTTTTTCTGCAGTCACAAGCCAGCAGGAACCAGCTGCAGAATTTGCCGCAGTGTGTGTGCGTGTGTTTCTGCGTGTGTGAGTGTGCAGCAGCCATGCTCCTCCCCTCCAAGCTCACTGTGTGATCAATGACACACTCATTACAGCTTCGTCCTTTTCCCCCCTCCCTACATCACTGACAGTCCCAGTCTGATCACTCTCAGCCCTCTCTTTTCTATATTAAGAAAGCTTTTATGGACATCACTACTGATTGTCATTGCTCCCTCCCTGGTCAATGAGGTTTTGCTTCTTCTATTTTTCCCTCTTAGCCAAGACAACAGCGTCTGACAGATATTCATGGTCACATACCCAGTCTGTGCAAAGTGCCAAACCATGCTCTTGTTCCTTCAGTTCTGAACCCTGGAGATAAAAGGCAATTTTTTGAAATACTTCAACATATTTCAGCTCTCACATAAAGATAATTTAACACTTAACAAGAAGCTTGCTGGGGGCAACAATAACAAATGCCAGAGATACCCTATTTAAAATAGAACCCCATATATCTATGACTGCAGGGGTGTCATCATCACACAGTACCACTGGCAATGCAGGAGAGTTAATGATAAAGAGACAGCTGGCCCCTTATCCCTCTGTGTTACAAGGGAAGTACAGCAAGGTGAGGAATGACAAAGGACTACTACTAGGGAAAAATAAATAATTTTGTTACTCTCATTTCTTGAGCACAAAATCCCTGCTTATATCCTACTAGGATGAAAATCAGCTCCAAGATCAGCCACATCATCTCTCTCTGCTGTCACAGAAAGGCTGCATCACTCACATTTTACGGGAACCTTCTCTTTTTCCTCCCCCACTCACTGGATGCATTTGGAAGCTATTTGATTTCCTGTACTGCAAGAATATCGCGTTATGAAGCTTGAAGTCAGACTTCACCTACTTCAAGGCTACTCATATATGGGTGTGCAGCACTAATGGACAGACAAATTGCAAAAGAAAACTGGCCTCGTATCTCTCTTCTACCAAATCAATAGCGTGACAATCCACCTTAACAACCCTCCCCCCTCCTGCCCGGCATTAGCCTCATTCCAGCATCAGCACGGAGCTGAACGATGATACGGGCACTAATACTGTCTTTCGACAAGCCTTGCCCAAAGGCAGCATCTGTGAGATGCCTTGTACCACCTCCTCCCTTCTCCAGCAGCACACCATCTTCAGGGAAGAACTACGCTAGGATAAAACATAATGCTGCAGGACTCCTTACGTTCCTGACAGGCAGAATACTTTCTCCACATTCTTCTCTAAACCCATCTTCATACACCCTTCTCTGCATTTGAGCTAAGGCCACAAGTGCAGCAAACAGCTGAGCAGCTGCGGAATTTGGGTTTTGTTCCTATACTCGAGCACAAACAGCTGAAGAGAGGCAAGGTCCACAGATTATAGAAACCCCAAGCTCCATCATCAGCCACCTTCCCCGCTTGGTACTAATCCCCCTCAACCCCCCAAATTCCAAGGAAATAAATCCGCACCGGCTATGACTGCTCCGCGCAGGTGCGTTTCCTCACCTGCGCCTCTGCCAGGGCTGCGTAGCCCCAGCAGCTCCCCGGGACCGCGCACAGGAGCGCAGAGCCCGGACAGGTCCGCTTGCCGTCACCGATATCCCCCGTTACCTCCCCAGAAGGGCCCGTCCTCCCCGGCCGACCAAGGTCTTCCAAAGCAATGAGCAGCATCCGAGCGCGAACAAAGCGCCGCCGCCTCCATCCCGCAACCTGCACGATACCGGGACTCCTCACTCCCGACCGCCCCGGCACCTTCCGCTGCTCGCCCCAGGCCGGTGGGGAAGGAAGATGCACCTACCATCCTGACCGGAAAGCGACGCCGCTCGGCTGCCCTGAGCGCGGAGGATGCGGCGGCACGGCCGGGGCTGCGGCGAGCGGCTGCCGTGGCACGGAGCGGGGAGGAGCGGCCGCGCCCCCACGGCCGCTTTAACCCTCTGCGCACCGCCGAGAGCCCGCAGCGGCGGCCCCGGCCGTCCCCACGGGCGGCCTTGCCTGCTCCGGTGCCCGCAGCGGCTGCCGCTCCCGATCTCCGGGCAACGGCAAGGACCGAGACCCTGTCCCGCGCTCCGAAACACTCGACACGGGTCAAACCCCAGCCAACACGGGTTCCGCTGCCATCTGAACACTTTTCCCATCACTCTCGGGCTGCTCTTCACGGGTTCCCGGAGGGGTGCTCCCCATCCCACCTTGGGCGCCTTCGGCTTAAGTGTCTCAAACTGAAACCTTACATCGGACTCCACTGCAGAGCTGCTCCTTCAGTTAAAGAAAAGAGACACGAACCACCCCATGCAGCCCCAGCCACCTAGTCGGGGACAAACATGCACACAACCACACACCAGCACCCGGCTGCTCATGCACAGACACGAGTCAGCGGTGAGCTTGGACCACATTGGACAGACAATAAACGCAAATGAGTGAGGCAAGAATAGCAGATATTCGACCTCTAGAGACCTATTTCCAGCATGTTTTCAGAGAGATGTTTACACTGTTTTCTGAGAACCTTGCAACTTGTTTCATAACCAGCATCAGCTCCAAGGCACTTGCAAGTAATTGTACTCCTTGTTTCTACTTTGCTGGGCTCAGGCATCCCAGTCCAGCACTGGAATATATGCCATGGTGTGCTAGTTGGCAATAGTGACCGTTTTTGTTTTGTTTACTCTCAAAAACTGAAACCATTCTCACTTCCCTCCTTGTCTTACACATGATGCTGGCTTACTTCTAAATTCCAGAATTAACTGTGATAGCTGGAGATGTCCTGCCAGCCCCCCTGCAAATCAAATGGGCAGTCCCCTTTTCAGCTTAAAGATGCACAAGGTGAGCAAAGGATATTACCTTAAAGGTGCTGCTATGCAGCAGCGCTGAAGACAAAGCAGGAGGATGTATCTGCTATTACTGCTTCATATAAACTAGGCTTCTTAATATTTGAGTTAACATCATCCACTTTAGTGCAAGAACTGCCCAGGTGGGTACCCCAGGGACAATTTCATCCCTTGGGCAGGTCTTTGGGTCTTTCCTAATAAACCCACATGACTGAGACTTGTCTGTCTCTTCAGAGAGCAGTGCCAATGGTGCAGGAGGGAAGGGAGTGGGCTACATAGTCTGGGTCTAGAACTGATCCATGCTGGAAATTGCACTGCCATCAGCAGATTTTTCAGAGCACTCCAGAATGGCAGCTCCCACTGCCCACCCAGGAAGGGCATACACCCTGGGCTATTTCATACAGTGACACAACTCTGCAAGCCTTTTCTACACCTACTATAAGAGTGATCACATTTAGCCCCAGCAGGATATTTAGAGCAGCACAATCACCTTCTGTATTGATTTTTTTTTAAATATTGATGTATTCTATTTCAAGCAGTAAAATTAGATTTTACTGTCTAATCAGGACATTTCCTTATATTAGTAATTGTTTCAAAATTCCTTCCTATTAACACTCATGCAAATACACTTTAAAGCATGAACTACCTGGATATCCTTAAGTGCATTAAAACATTTCTAATATATAAACAGACCAATTTGTTTTCTTCCACCCATGATCTTATTTTAAAAGGAAACAATATTGTTTTAACAATGTGTCATGCTCTTTTCTCTTTTGCCTCAAAATACTTCTTTATAAGTCACAAAAATTTTGTATCCTTCAGTTGCTATTGAGAATTTACACCAGAAACAGCTATCTCTATGAAATTAACACCTGAAAGTTGGTGCATCTGCTGTCTCTAGTTTCCCTCTTGCTTTCCACTCTTAGTTATATGTTCACGCCCCAGCAAGCTGGAATACATATTTTTATAATTTGCTAGTGTTTTTTTACAAAGCAAAATTTACAAGGTATAGTGGTTTTCACAAAGCAAAGTTGTCAGCACATGAGTACTGTTTGACTGGCAAAACACTTCTCTGAAGTGTTCTTAAAAAAACTGAAGAGGTTCTTAAAGCAGCTGCTACTTCTACCATGCACCTGTTATTTAAATGGCCTAGGAAGCCTCCTGCACACATAGTCTTTGAGGCAGCCCTCCTGCCTTCATATGATCAGGTAACAATTAATCTCTTCATTTTAGCTTCTAAAGAAAACAACTTTTAGCAATATGCCTAAAAAAATAGTCATCAAAACCAAAAGGGAACTAGTAAGGAAAGCACTCACCAATCTTTAAGGCTTTTCCAGTTCCTAAAAAAAAGGGAACTGAGCTTCTACCAGGAAGACCTAGAGCTGTGATCAAGGTAATTTCCATTTCTTCAGTCCTTCGGGAGATCCATCTGAAGGTTAGGCAACCTCACAGACCAGGCACCAGGACCAGTACTGAGATGAGGCTCATTGAGGTTCAATTCCAGCAACCACTCAAACATTAAAGTTTAAAGACACTATTATTCCCTGATGCAAGGATAAATTTATTTCAGGTATTGAATTAGAAAAGAGATTTATACTAAAAAACTCAAACCACTTTTTTCCATTTAGTCAAGCTGACAACTATGGTTTGAAACACAGATCCTATCTTTGGGCTGTTCCCTGTCCTCATGGCTTGGAAAAGGCTACAAAGCTTCCTGGGATGTTAAGTGCAGTTCCTTTCTGACTAGGATATGGAATTCAATTAAACTGTTAAAAATGTGAATGTTTATTTCATCACTACACACCTGAGCCAGTATCACACTGACAGGAATGTCCTGGATCATAGATAATAAGAAGCTATAGAGAGTCTTCTCATAGGCCAGCATAAATATTAAAAGACAGTTCTTAAGAAGTTTTTCTGCTATTTTCAAATTGTGGGGTGTAGCCAGGGTCACATGTCCATGTCTTTCTCTACAATGAGGTTTAAAACAGTTTTATATAAATGAAGGCAGTATGTTTTTATGAATATGAGATTCCAGAAACTACAGCTAAATAATAAGTCTTACAATGAGTCTAAAGGTCATGCTTCTCTGAACAAAAGCTCCAAGCTGTATACCATCTTAAGCTCAAAAACATTTGATTTTCTTAAAGACTCTAGGCCAAAGCTTTTAGAAGAAAAGATATTCGGATCAAGAATATACTATACTCTGAAAATGTTGGGACAAAGAATAACCATGGTCTGATCCAGACATAACCCAGATATTAATTGAGTAAAATATATTTATTTCCTTACACCTTTGTGTGAAATGCAGAGTTCTGGGTGCACAGAACTCTTATCCCTCCATTAGTCTGCATCCCAGCTTTCAAGCTCTTACTGCACAAGGCTATCAGAGCACATAAAAGAGCAGAGACATTAAGCTCTCACCATAGCACACTGGACAGAAAAAAAACTGCCAAGAAACACAAGGATTTATTTGCATTTGTCTTCTTGGAAGATTTCTTTGCTTTGACTATCCACTGACTTCCACAGGCTCTCTCTTTCAATCCAAAAAATGAAACAATTTGCTCAAGTCTTTGGCAAATCACTTTAAAATCCTCTTGGCTATCTTAATTTCTGTCTAGGTACAGCAATTTTTACTCTTCTACAGGCTTTATTAGGATGTATTTAAAGGACACTCATTTTTGCTGAGTACTGCATCTTTCTCTGCAATTTTTAAGGAGTCTTCCTACTGCCTTTCTTATTTACAGGTATTTGTATCTTTTAAATCTGCATGTTAGCTTAAATTCTGAATAATAAAGAGGCATTTGCCATGTTTGTCAAGTTTCCTTATTTTTAAATAACTATTTCTGAAATATAGTGACAACCCTTTGGTTGTTGGTATAGTTCTATTTAAAGTAACCTTTGATCCCTAAAGTATTTTATTCTTTCAGGTAGGCTTTGCAGGTACAATACTATTATTATTATTGTTATAGATAAAAATAAAGTTACATATTTAGGTTTCTCTTCCTTAATTTGAGAATGAGGTTTTCATCTTTGTGATGCTTCAGGGCCCAAGGAGTGATCATTATCTGAGCTATTGAGAGTTAGCAATGTGGAATTTTACAAGTTTAAAAGGTAGAGACCCCAAGTCATTAATTCAATTTAGATTTGTATCATTTTCTTCTTCTAGAAAGGTTTTACTTTTGTGGTAATAGCATCCCCCTGCAGGCCCAGAGAGACTGCCAGCAGCTGCCACCAGCTCCTTTTCCAGTTGCCACTTTAAACAAATTCATGAACCCTGTGAGTTTTTAGTGGCAACATTCTGGTCCTTCTTGCCCCAGAAAATATGGTTTTAAAAATGGTGATCTTAATTTAACTCAGCAACTGCAAACCTTTAGGGAAAACAATGCAAGATGACCTGTCTAGAACTCTCAGTGGAAAGGATAAAGAGGTTTATAAATCAAGGCTGTAAAACTGGAGCAAACACAAGCAGTACTAAAAGGCCAGAAGGAACATGAGAAGAGGGACTGAGGCAAATACCAGAGCACAGTGAGAACAGCAGTGTGCTCCTGAATGAGTGCCACATGGCTCCTGAGCACCCAGAAGGGTGGCAGAGAGGGACCAGGATCAAATCCCAGAGATTTCTTAGTGACACTGGGATAAAACCCTTGTGTTTGCCTAATTACACTGAGTTCAAGGATAGACTTGTCCAAGAGCATTTCCCAGAAAAAGCATGCACCTATCATGCCTTTTGCCAGTGCTGGAGCTGGCTGTACTTCTCAGCCAACATGAAGCCACCTCTAGATACAGCAAAGCTTCCCACACTTGCCCTCAAACACAGAGCAAAAGCCAGGTCTATCACTGAAAGTAAGAAAGAAATGCAGCCAAGGCAGTATGAGAGAAGCTACATGAGCCAAATCCTTCTGCAAGATTCCTCTTCATGCAGAGGGTATTTTCCTTCCAGACATGTTTAACTGCCTCAGATCACATTCTTGCTCTGAACCAGACAGCAACCTCTTGGAAAAGGTACCAGCTGCCCCAAAAATGGATTCCTGGGAACGTGCTCTTTTAACTCTGTCTTCAAGGCCTGAACAGGGGTGCAAAGGCTTCTAACACCCTTATGGACTCGTCAGTCCAGAGGCACCAATAATAGCAGGTGCCCTGCCTGTTATTCAGGCAGCAAATGCCAAGATGCTCTATAGACAAGGAGCTGGTAGGACAGCTCTGACAAAAATCACAGCAGGATCTTAAGAGAGAGGCAACAGGCATCAGTGGCAACAATGAAGATGTTGCAGATGGCAGGCAGGAGCTAAGTCTGGCAGAGAAACCACAAGGAAGGCTGTGGAGAGCGTAGAGTAGAATTTGGAATTGGCAGTGGCACAAATAAAATTGCCAAGACAACACACAGCTGGGAAGGTTGACAACACTCTGTTGTACAATTCCATGTTTACAAGGCTATGACATTGACTGGAGATGACTTGCTTAAAAAAGAGGTACACTTTTTATTAACCCATACCAGGGGTCCATAGAACCACCAGAGATGCTTCATTTTTTGTGTGTAGCATTTAGAATTGGAAACCAAGATGTTGATATGCAGATATTTTAATGTAAGCAATATAAAACAACTCTGATACATTTTGTGAGGCTGCAGAACCCATTACCTGTCAGGTTTGGGCAGATTTAACAGGCATTGTTTGGAGGCTTCTCTCACAATGAATCCAGGTTTGAAGATAAGCCAAAAATTCTAGGAAAAACTAACAGTGACAGGATCTAGTTGCTACTACATGCAGAGATACAACAGAAATAACCATATGGTATGATTACAGAACAGAAATTGCTCTTCCGGGCATATTTTAAATTTAAAGAGATAAAACATTAGTCCCTCCAAACTAGTGCTAGTAAATTGTGTGCATGTTTAGGCTGTTATCGTTTCTAGACATTTTCTGTTTGTAATCTGCTTAGTCAAGAAAAAGGAAAAATGAGAAATGCATAAATACTCTTCAGATATGGATCAAACAGGACATCTATTTCAGGCACTATTCCCTCCTGGGCTTATACTCTCCTGTATGATGAGATCAGCACTGCAGCACATGCTTTCCTGCAAAGATCTAGCTCAGATGAAACCAGAGAGGGAAAATAAATATGAGGTGGGGGTATGGTGAGGGGAAGAAGGGAAATCAATAATCACTTTGAATTATTCATACCCATGAAATAGGAATAAAAATGCAAGCAAATGCCATTTTAGAACAGTGATCCCAGGAGAATTTTCTTTATAGACATCTGTCTACTGCAGGTTTTTCTACTCTCATTAGTACTCACTAAAATTTCAGAGGCAAAGAAGTAGGATTAAGTCAAAGCATTCACTTACCTCAAGGCACATAATATTGTAAATGGTCATTGTCAAGTTCCACATTAGCTACTGTCAAAGTGAAGGCAGACAAAATCCAGAACAGGCCTCAGTTTACAAAAATATGAATGAAACACTGACACCAGGTCATCAGACAGAAATATGTCCTTGTCCTATTGTGTTGTTCAGAGATATTTTTTTAATATATATATAAGTACTACAGTGTACTGGCATCAAATGCATGAAATACAGCCCATCTTCCCATCTACTCATGGGAAGCATCATTCCTATGAAAGAATTTTTCACAGCTACTCTGGTTCTGTTAAGATCCTCTGCTGAATATTGAGGGGAAAATTCTGTTCAGGTTCTTAAAAGAAAAGAGAACTCTGAGGATGTGTAATGTCCAGAGGAGGTCTCTTAGCACAAAAACGAACCCATGTAAGACCATATAAAAAAATGCTGCTTTTACCAACTTTAGCAGATGTTTCAATGCTATCTCATTTTAAAACTTTTTTTAAGCTCCGCAGGTCAAATAGAGCCAGAAACATTCAGTAAATATTTCTGCTCTGTAGTTGAAAGAAATTAAAATATATTTTAGAGACAATGAAACCTTAACAGTAAGAGTGGTGGGAGATTGCAGCACTCAGACCAAGCCTATGCAAAAGATAATATCTTGTACAAGATCTAAGATTGACTAAGAAGCTCTCAGCTTCCAATATGAGCAAGCTCCACTACTCTGGCATTAAGTCCTAGGAGACTGGGAAAGCCATCAGCAGTGAAGATTCAAACAGAATACTGAATTAATGTCAATCAGCATGGCTTTACAGAAAATATGACCTTCCTTCTTAATAAAAAACAAATAAGCTTGTCAAAATCTCAAAGGCTGTATTGATATAGTGCAGTCATTATTTTGTAAGTCATGTCATCTATGCCTACACCGTAACTCGTGCTCCTCACTGTATTCATAGACAACCTGAAAAGGAGGAAAGCAGACTAGTGCCAAAGCTTATGGATAGTACCAAGCATGGCTGCAGGTGAACTGCCAGGGAAACTTCACAGTGCTGAGTTTTGTTTTCCCCTTTATCAGTATAAATCACAAAGACAATTACACTAACTATTGCTAACCAGAGCTAACTTTTACCACGGGGGTATCTTGAGGTTATGATAACCTCAGTTCCATTCATGAGTCAGCTCACTGCTCAGCAGCAGTCAGAAAGCAATAGATATGTCAGAAACCAGGAAAGGAAGAAAAAAAAAACCAAACCTGTGCCACTGTGTAAATGCATAGCTCTACCCCACTTTGAACACTACACACTTCTATTCCCAGCATCCCAAAGACATAGAACTGGAAGGCATTAATACAAAATATAAAATAAAAGGTCTGGGATAGTTTCCCTATAAGAAACGATTAAATAAGTCTGGCCTCTGCAATCTGGAGAAATCATGAGCAGGCAAAGAGACCTACAACGCAATCAGATTGGACAGGATTGTCCAATATAGGAAGGTATATCAAAATGAGACAAGGGAAGAATAAGAATCCAAGCAAATAAGATACAGTTGCAGGTTTCTTCCTGTTATAGGTCAATGAACTGTTCTACTCCTTGCTTCCTCTACTTGCAGGGGAAAAACTGAAAAGCTTTGCAGAAGTTGAAAAGTGCTGTTACTAAACATACAGAAAACATATACCTCCATGAGCTGGAAGGAGATATGAGCCAGGATAGTACAAGGAAGAGTTATTTTATGCACTCATCTTACACTCCTGCCCATGCATCCATTTTTTTTGTCGCTGTGCTGCATGTACCTTTGGTTTGAACCACTACCCACCCTAACATACAGCAGCCTTAGAGAAGATGTACTCCTACAGAAAACATGACTAACTGATTAAAGCATGTCTAATTGGCAGATCCTGGTGGTGCTTGCAAGTCCCACATAGATATGCTTCACCAGTTATCTGGGAGAAATGATAAGGATGTTTGTGACAGGAAACAGGTGGAAAGAGCAATGCTTAGGACTATTGCAGCCACAGGTACCAGCAAGAAGCATGGGCTACACTTACAGCCTGGGAAGCTATTTTAGTAGGCTGCAATTCATGGGATCTTTGAGGTCATGCTCAGTGTGGTTACTATGGAAGTAAATACAGCTTTCAAGCACACAAGGAAGAAGCACAAAATGACAAGTGCTTGCTTTTGTATTTCTCTGTTCAAAAGTATAGTTGGCAGACAAATGGTACAGGACAATTAATTGCTCAAGGACTAGAAATTGCATCAAAAGTCCAAAGAATCATTGTTGCATCTGTAGGAAAAAAAAAGTAGTGTTAGCCACTGCCTTTTTTTCTACCTGAACATGCAAATTTAGGGTATAGCAGTACTGTTATTAAAACAGCCAAGAGCTGAACAAAATCCATCACTCGATGTATGTTACAGAAATCTCTCCAGCAAGAGGCTACAGCTGTGGAGAACATACATTTTCACTGTAATCTAATTTTCACAAGCAATTGGTATTTTGCCCCCTTCCTGTCTAGAACAGCTTTAGCTTGAATACAGAAACTTATCTGTATTATCTAGAAGCTATAATTTGAATAAACAAGGCAGCTTCTTTCACTCACCACTGAAGACCAACTAAGCAGTGCAGTAGGAAAAAGCATATGGCACAAGCTGACACTCCAAGTCTTTCCAAGTCCAGCATAGAAATCTAATCACTTGCACAAGTAAAAACATTGACCTATGAAATATTAATGCAAAAGGAAGATCAAATCTAGACTTTGAGAGAAAGACATGCTTGGTAGGCTTGTGCATTTGCCTTTTCTTCTTACTAGATTTTGTGTAACTTAACAGCCTGGTTTGCGCCGGGACTAAAAGTCCCTGTCCTTTCACTGTTGCAAAGCTGAATACATCAAAGCACAGAACAGCCAAAGTTTGAAGGGGCCTCAAAAGATCATATGATTCAACTTCATGGGAAATTAAACAGAGATTATACATCTAGCACCCTGTCCAATTACAACTTGAAAACCTTCAATGATGGGACTCTATCATGTCCCTGGGAGGTTTTTCCTTGTAACTGATTTTTCTCACACTAAAAAAATATAAAATTCTTACCTGATTTCAATATTCTCCCAATGCAACTTGTACTCACTGCCCCTTGTGAAGGGAAGGTCTCCATCCTCTTTGTAGCTGCCTGTATGTTCCGGAGAGGCAGTAAAACCAAATTCTTCTCCTAGTCTGAGTTAAAAGCCTTCTGGAGTGCTCATCCAAAGGACAATTGCCTTCAGGAACTGTAACACAACTTTGCCACATTCTCAGGGAGCTGCGGCAGATACATCTGTATCCTCAATTGGCACAAAGTGTAAAACAAAGGTATCAGTAGGATGCGAAGAATGAGAGTTAAGCTGAATATTAAAGGCTTCAGAGCCTGAAGGCCATCTGCTGACAAGGCAGATAGTTATTCAACTGTTACAGATGGCTTTCAGTGTAAAACATTGTTTGCAAAGGCAAATGGAAGTTAATAATTGAAAGTTTTTAGTATTTCTCATATTTGTTTTACAGAGGAAAGAAAAGTATACCATCCATGTTTGATTATTTAAAAAATTTGTTCCCTCAAATTCAATCTGCATGGTGTTTTTAACAGCTTCATTTTCAATTGTCATTAGTTATTTTTAAAAAGTTTTTTGAAGGCAAACACAAAGTACAGCTTGAGAGAAAAGAGAAAAGACCACTGGGATGGTTGTTGAGGTATTTAAAACCCCCTAGTCAGATTGAAAACATCTGCTAATATTCATGGAGTTAACTGTTTTCAGAAGTGGTTTTCATCTGAACATCAAAACCAGCAAATATCAGAAAACATACTCCCCTTGTGCTGAGAAAGAATTCTTTTGAGCACCTCACCTCAAACCACATCACTTTATATTTGAAAGTGACATTCCCTCCTGGTTTTAAAGAACTCTCAACATCCAGTGCAAGGAGACACTCCCCATGATCTTAAACTACTTTGGTAGACAATGGCAACTGAGAGTTGTGCAGAAGTACAACTGGGGCTGCCCTTAGCATACAGGAAGGCACACTTGCGTTCATTTTTTCTCCTCACATCACACTCTTCCTTCAGACAATTTACTAGCTTCAAGAATCTCCAAATACACCCACGCTTGATTTCTTGCTGTGCCTCCCATGCATAACCTGTGAACTATGCTGTGAGATAACTCCTACAGAAAGGGCTATGGTATCTGTGGTACTCAGAGGACAGCCAGTAAGCCAGTGTGGGAAGAAAAACTCAAAACTACAACAACAAATTTACTTCCATAAGACGCATTCAGTCTTGCTTTACTATTACAAGCTCCGCCCTGAGCTTTTATCTTCTTGATTGTTCTGCATTTGAGACTCACTTATTCCTCATCCTCTTTAAGCAGACTAAAAGCTTGTCTGAGGGATAACTGTGCCATCTCCATTTCCACAGAACACTGCAGTTACATTGTAACTTCAGCTGCAAACACTATGCATTAACATCCTACAAATACAAGCTGGAAATAACCATTTTAACTGAGTGAGAAATTGCAAACAGGAAAGTCAGAATACTCTGGTAGACTGCTTTACTTAGTCATATTGAATTACCCGTCTCCATCTTTTGTTTCTTGCCAGTGAACGAACATTTTTACAAGTAACAAACATTGTTACAAGTCTGTCAAGTGAGAAAAATTCTGCATTAAACAGAAGGTCAATGAGCTACTCTGGCTTTACAGTAACTGATGTGCTCCAGCTGACTTCTCCCTATCAGAATGCAAACATCAGCCTCCAAGGGAATGATAATCTCCAATTAATGCACCTCTGAAAATAATAGTTTTATCCTTCAGATACCCCACTCAGCATACCAGAGTGGAGGTACATGTCCCCCCCCACAAGCCAGACTAGGATCTTTCAAGTAGCATGGAATCAAAACATTAGCTGGAAGAGATTCCAGAAGAGCTCTAGTACAGCCTTCTGCTCAGAGAAGCTAGCACCAAGCTATGAATGTTGAGAGGAAAATCAGTTGCAGGCACTCTTCCCTTTGCCCACAGTAGGAGCAAGAGGGTAAGTAAAGTGCAGAGCTGAACACAATAAAAAAGCTCTAGTTTTATGTACGTTCATCTGGAAAATAGTGATGAACAACATCTTCACAGGTCTATAATGGGATACACAGCACTGAATTTGCAGCAAGTTGCAGTAAAAGCTTAAAAAAAAATATAAAGATTCTTCACCATCAAAATAGTCTGTAAGACATAGCTGCTCAAGCAGAAACTGCAAAGCTAAAAGAGTGTTTAAAACTGCAGCTATATTCCAAAGGGTATTATCTGATAGCATATATGGAATGCAGACGAGATTGTTCACAGTTCTAGATTGTATTATAAGTTGTGACCTGAAATTTCTCTTGCAGCAGTCTTCCCCACTTCCTCCCCACAAACCCTGCCATAACCATAGCTTACTGCTGTCACTGAGAGAAACGAGTCTGCATGCAAGATCTACCACTATCAAGTAAATCCTGGGATAGCATAACTGCTCAATTTAAGACTTTCAATGTTCAAGATAGTATATCTCTTGCACAATCTTTCTGTACAGACTGTCATTTTCTGCAGTCCCACAGAGCTGCTTAACACTAGTCATTCTCACACACACTCCTTTTGCCTCTGACAGATCATCTTGTTGCATTTCAAGATCCATGCTTACTGAATAAGCACGGGTCCAGACAGGAAATGTGCAAGCATCTAACTTTAGGCAAAGCTGCTCTCTAGACCCCCATAATTCCAAGGCTTTCTCTGTCTGGCTGTTCTGGCCTTAAGTGCTGCCAGGGAGATTTATTAGAGAAATTGTGTGTGCCAGCTGTACACACTTGCCACAAACCAAGGAGCCCCTATAGTAATACCTCTGGTCCAAAGGCCAATCCACATCTGTTAAATCCCCAGACCAGAATCTCTCACATCTCTACTGCTAAGCACATCAGAAGCAGAAGCTGCTGAAAGGCAGCTACGGTTTTCCTTTCTCAAAAAATGTACTAGAGCAAAAAGATACTCTGCAGAGCTAGCTGGAATGTACAGTCCCACAGGAAACTGCAGGTGTGTAATGATGGCTCTAAAGAAGAGTGGCAGCATGACTAAAACCAGGTTAAGATAACAGCAGGTTAAGCTGCAAGCCTCCTCTGCAAGTTCAGAACCAAGTCTCCACAGTTTATATCAGAACTTCTGTTTACCCAACCTTCTCTCAGTAACTTCTGCATACCAAAGCCTGGCCCCTAATTCTGTAGCCAATAGGCTTTCTTTAACAGACTTCATAGACTTAGAGGCCCCAAATATTTTTGCTTAGTAGACTAAATCACTCATCTACATGTTTGCTGATCTCTTTGAAGAGCTACAAGATGTTTGAGAAGCAGAACTTCCCTTTGCAGAACCAATGGTGACTCTTCCCAGACAGACACTAATCCTGCCTTATATTGTAGTTGCTGCTGTTTTGCTCAATAGGCCTGACAGTTGGTTAACAGACTTACAGTTCCTCAGATCTATCACAGAAACCTCTTCATAGACTGACAGCACATTCATCACCCTTTGCTCCTTAGGAACAAAGCTAGGGCACATTAATCACCCCTTGCTCCTAAGGGATAATGCTAGGGAAGTGAGTGGGATACATTTTGCTGACATTAATCCAGATATTTCAACTCTGACTTAGAAGAACTCTTGGGCAATCGTTATACTCATGGGAACTTATTAGTGCTCTAGTCTATTTGTACTATAGGCCCTGTTACAGCTACTTCAAATTGAGACAGATCTGCTGACTGTTCCAAATTATATGTTTCATACACATTATTTTAATCCCACAAGTGTATACACACACACACCATCTTACAAGGAGGGAGAACGTGCATCCCCATGTTAAAAAGTCACAGAGACGGTAAGACCTCTCAGTTGGAGGGACATTTGAGAAGAGCCCAGGTACTTTCTTTCACACCTGTCCATTAGGAGAACAGCTTCCCCAATGGGAAAAAAATCAGAAGCTTTGACAAGAGTGTAAAACATACAGTGAGCTATAAGATGCTCTTATATAAACCAGGTTTTGCAAATGTTAAGATACTATAATAAGCACAGATGACATGTGTTACATAAAAGTATTATAAACAGAGTTCAAGGTTTTCACAAGCTAAGCAAGCAGAATTTCTAATCGTTAGTGCCATTTCTTAATGTTCTTATTCATTGTTCTCAGGTAAAGGAGCTTCAAAAAGAAGAATCCAAAAAGTCATTTCGCTACTCTTACACACTACTTGCAACATCTTTTGTGCATATGGACATATATTCTAAAACCTAACAGGGAGAGATCCATAATAAATAGCTTACAAAGTAAATTATTTTGTGCCACCTGAATAAGATACTGAAGATAGATAGATACTAACTTCTCAGTGGTTTAATAGGCTTTAAAGCAGGACATATTTCTATTCAACTCTATTGTCAGTAGCAAGATCTATAACTTTAAGGTAAATTCATTGCATCCAACACACTGTTAAGATTGTTTTTCTTTCATATCCAGCTCTGCAGAATCCTGGGCAAACAAGTCACTGATTGAATCACAATCAGTTTTATTCTTTGTTGCTGGTTTGGGGGTTTTTTCCAGACCCAAAACAAGAGGTAAAAGTTAATGCATGTAAATCAAAAAGCTGACCTTGGACTTCAGAAGAAAACTGAGCCAGATGTCGGGTTACAAAGAGCCGCAGTTGATGATTCAGATCACAGTAAAGAGTATTAATGTTCCAGGAACGAATTCCTGTCAAAAAAAAAAAAGTGATTGTCATTGTCATTACATCTACTCCTGAAACAGAAGTGGAGAAAGAAAAGTGAGCAAGATACACAAGGACCAGGGATGCTCTTCTAGATGAGTGTACTTAGGATGGAGGAAGTCTTCAGAAGCAGAGGACCACAAGACACTTACCTTCCATAAAACATTTCTTCCTGAAGGACATGCAGTGAGCAAGTCTCCATTCAACTTGAACTTCATGCAAGGGAAACCAACAAGAGATGAGGCCAAATGAATTACACTACCACTTAACCAAACAAATACATTATGTTAGTTTTACGTCTGCACTCTCCAGCACTAGTCACCAGTAGGGATGGGCTACTGTGTGGTTAATGGCTACTAAAAAGCTCAGATACCAGCTTTTTCACTCTTACAGCCTATGCATCCTCCAAGTAACAAAAGCCCCCCCACCCATCCAACTCACTCTGCCTAATCACTCCTTCAAAGACACTGATCCCACTGAGACCATTTGAGTCTATTCTTTAATCTTTATAATCATTGTCAGATAATTGCCTTCATATCACAATAGGAAGGTGCTTCTGCTCACAGAGCAAGTGGCACCAAGCCATACTGGGGAAGTCACCTTCAGACCTCAGTGTGAGCAGGTATACATTCTGAAGGAAATCAAACACTACAGACCACAGATTTTCACATCGCAGTAGGGAGTAGCCTTTCCTAGATGGTATGACTCTACACTGTGCCACAATGAAAAAAAAAAAAAAAAAACAGGATATCACTATGAATCTCTATTCCAGCATCTGGTGCTGATGCCTGCCAGTGTTCAGATATTGAAGGCCAATGCCACAGACTTCTAAGTTTAACTGGTACAAGAATTTCAGCTCCCATATTTATTGATGGAATCCTCACTGAGAGCTCTTTCACTATCTCTTGCATAAAATACAAAGTTTTATTGCCTCTATTATCTACTTTCATTCAAGGGAACCATGTTAATTTTTTCATGGAGATATTATTCCCACTTACTGTAGTTTTAGCTCTCCATGTTGTGCAACAGCTTTTGCTGGCTACTGGTGGGAGAGGATCCTCAAGGATACACAATCCAGCTCTCTACACATATCAAGACACAGTAATCATTGCATCACACAGGTCAGTAGTCTCAAGGCCTGTAGAATCTACAGCAGCTAAAAAAAACCTTTGTGCTTAGTTTATTCTTCTGGTGACAGCTGACACAGTGGAGTAACAAAGCTTATTTATGTGCTGACAGTCTGCACTTCAGACTGCACAAAAACCCCTCAGTAAATCATCTGAGCTACAGGGGAAAAAAGGAAAAAAAAAACCCAAAAAACCAGAAAACTAAACAACTTACCAGCACAGTGCCTTTCAATTTGGACAGGGGATATGAACAAACAAAACACACACTAAAAAGACATGGAGCAAGAAGATAGACAAAATCCATCTCTTTTCCTATGCTACACTCCAAGAGAGCATAATTGTTTAACCAAATGTCCAGTATAAGAGAATCATAATGCAGTACTTACGAGCATTCTAACCTGGACAGGAACAAGGTGGCACTCTGCAGGGCAAATCCTGCTGACTAGCTGCTGTGTCATGGTCATCGTGTCCTTCTGCAGCAATGAGTGCTATTTGAGGCACGGCTACATCCTCTAGGATGCAGAAATAATAGATGCTCTTTCAGAGCAAGAAAGGGAAGAGTGGAATTATCTCACTGTTTCTCATACGTGTAAGAATTTATTCGAGATTTTCTTTCCTACAGGTAGTCTGAGTTTATTTGTAATCTCTCCCCATTTGCCTCAATTCCAATTTATCACTCCATGGCACATGAGCCAGAACATTGTCCTTCCTGATTAGAATCCTCTACCAAGAGAGTGCAGACTGCACCACAATAAGGGTAAATATTCAAGCACTTTGCAAATTCAAAGACTGGGTAAGGGACCATGTGACTCATCAGTTTTCCATCTTATTCTTTATGCCCTTGTGAATGCTTTATTTCCTGCTGAGGTAATTGGCTTAAAAGATTTGGCATTTCTCACCAGTACCAGACCTAATCTTCTGGATATTGTTTCAAAATTGAACAATAAAATGAAAATAAAAGAAAAATAAGACTAGCATTTATTAGACAACATTTTGGAAAAAATGTTGTTCTGATATCCTACAGATTCACAATGTCACAGCCTACAAAGCTCTACATCTGGAAATGAGCAGGTTCCTATAATGCCTTGAAGCCACTATTGCATTCTCCTGAACCAAGGTATAGAAAGAAGTCTAGAAAAATATACTTTTTATATCAGTCAGGGCAAAATATTTATCAACTGAAAAAAAAAAATATCATTGGTTGTTTTTTGTTTTGTTAGGGGCTTTTTTGTGTGTGTTTTGGGGTTTTTTGTTGATTTTGTTCTTTGCTTGGGTTTGGGTTTTTTTGTGCAGAGAGGGTGCCACAGCCAACAGAACAGACAAAACAAACCCTAGCTTTTTCATCCTTTGTATATTCACTGCTCAGCAGCCTGTTCTACCTTCACATGAGCTCTCTACAGCAGCTAACACTTAAGTGGGAATAATAATTTCCACATTTCTTGAACTCCCTAAATCAAGAATGCAGCTGTCTGCATCATAATATGCTGATTATTGACATGTGTCAAGATCTCTGTCATTGTAACTATTTTCCTTTTTCATACCTTTCAGTTTGCAAATATTGGTCCATTTTAAATGGGGATATTGCTCCCATTTTGTAATGGGGACAACTCTAACTTGCTGGGGGGTCCTACTCCAAGTAAGTGACAGAGGAAAGATTGAAATCCAGGTTTGTAGCTCCCTGAGTAATTCACTTCTACTGCCAGTAACTTATTAATATGGCTGAAACAGCTCCCTCTCAGGCAGATGAAAGGAGTGTTTACAACTGGCAGAATTTCAGCAGGTTTCTAGTCAGAGAAGGCCAGCTGCAGAACTTATTTCAATTTCTACTGTGGCAGTTAAAATTTATGTTGCAAACAGCACGTTTTTCCTCTGCAGTGAGAATTCTCAGGTTACTGGCTTATGACTGCAGAATCAGAGTGAAATCCTTCAGTTCACAATCTGATCTGTCACCATTTCAAAGATTCAGAGAGTGGATAAGGATGTTGGCACACCAGTTCAGTGAAGTGCCACGTGAAGATGACCACCCTGCTGTGCAGGAAGTAGGAGTGGCCCCTTCAAAGAAGGTCTTTTAGAGGCCAGATGGTCATAATCAGATCTGCTACTCCTGACTAAAGCTATCCCTTGAAAAAGAGAACGAAACATAACTCATGAACAAAGTGGCCTGCCAACAGAGATAGCTGGAAAAGATGCTGAAGTGAAGAAATGGGACAATATTTGACATTTTTGCACCCAGCTTTTTCCTAAATCACACTGTCCATCTGTACTTCAGTACTGCTGATGCTTGGGAAGAAAACAGCCATGGAATTCTCTCTGAATAACAGTTTGGCCAATAGTTATGACAGTTAGCCCTAGCATATTTCAAACCAATACGCTTTGGAAATGGGGAGCTGAGAGGGAGGAGTGAAGGTGAGTCAAAAGGTTGTTACTTTATTTCTCAAAGATTTACTAACTGCTTATTAGAACAAGGATTCCCTTCAGATCCTGATGTAATTGATCAGCTCTCATTTGTATTTTTGTCAGAAACTATCAGAAACTGAAACAAGGGAAGAACTATCATCTCACTATCTCCTTCCCCCTTACTTCTAAACAACACTGCATCGAATGTACAAAGACTAATTCATTGCCAAGGCCTCTGGGTGTTACTAAAACATGGATAAGAGAGAGGAAAATCTTATGGCAGGTCTATCTTGCACTGGGTCATTCCTGAAGCACTTCACTGTGTGGCTTGTCCTCCCTCACTCTGCTCCACGCAGTTGCTCTACAGATAGGGAGAAGACATACCCCTGTTCACAGCCGTCGCTAGAACTACGGTTAACAGTCCAGCAAGACAATTCCTCCAACGAGACAGAATTTTGGGGCAAAATAGAAATAAGACGTAATTTACCAGACCACTAATAAAATAAAGACTGAGGGCAAAGGGAACCATTGAACGTCTTTAATCTTTAAGACATTCAAAAACTGCGTTGCTACATGTCACTAATGCATATAAAGCAATGATCAGGGAAGAAAAAAAAAAAAAACAATAGATGCCGTCTGACGCCGCAGAGACCGGCCCCGCACTGCGCCGGGGATTCGAGCCCCGCCCGGACTCGCCCTCCTCCCGGTCCCCTACTGGGGCCTACGGCTTCAGCCTCGGCCTCCGCCCCGCGGCCCCGGCCCCGACCCCCGCCGCCATCTCTCCGGGACGAGCGGGATAAAGCCCTACGGCGGCGCCGCAGGGCGGGGAGGGCATCGGCAGCTCCGCCTCGCCCCAGGAGGCATCAGGGACGAGACGACGGCCGCGCAGCCCCGCGGCTTTCAGGGGCAAGGATCGCGTCCGTTTCGCCCCGACCCCTCCTCCGCGACACCCTACTCCTCACCGCGCTCCAGGGCTCCGCGCAGCGCGCCCCGCTCCGGCTCCGTCCCGATCTCCCCGATCACGGCGAGCAGCGCGTGCCGCCGACCGCCCGGCGGCGCCGCCGTGTCCATGGCGACAGGCCCAACCGCCGTCTCCATGGCAACACCGCGGCCGCTGCAGCAGCGCGCGGTCACTGGCGCGCGGCTCTTAAAGCGCCCTGAGTCCCCGCCTGATTGGCCCAGCTGGCACGTGGGCCCGCGCTACTGCGGGGAGGGCGTGGCCTGACCCCCGCGCCCCGCCCCTCCAGCCCCGCCCCTAGGTCCTCCCGTCCCGCCCCGAGCCCCGCCCCGGCCCGCCCTCAGGTTCTCCCGCCCCTAGCCCCGGCCCACCCCGCAGGGGCCGCGGGCAGCCTGCCGCTGCCTCGGTCCGGCCCTGCCCGGTCCGTACCCAGGCTACTCGTCCGAGGCCGGTCGTGCCGGCACGGCGGCTGCCGGAGAGCTCCCGCCGGCTCTGTGGCGCGGGATGTTAGTTCCTTTGGTCAAGATGGGCAGAGAGGTACAGCGACCAGCTCGGATGCTCAAAACCGTCAGTGGAAAGAACAATTCAAGGGCGAAGGAATGTTGGTTTATAGTTTAGTTTAGAATTTAGTTACTTAAATACCGGAATCCCCGGAGATTTTTAAATGCTTGGTGTTGAGTTGTTGCAATACCCACAATAAAGCCAGAAGACAGCAGTTCTAAAGACTTCAGGACTTGGTACTGCCATTCGCCTTCCTTATCTCTTCTCCATTGCTTGGCAATAAGCAGGTGCTTTCCTGGTGGCTCTTCCTTCTGTTCAATTAAAAGCAAGCGTAGTGGTCTCCAGGGGTAAATCATGGGATTTCCTGGATTTCAAGACCCATGAGCTACAAGAACAATCTGAGTTACACTAGCTGCCAGTACAAAGCTGATGTGAGCTGTCCATGGCTGTACTGGCAGGCTGGGGTGTATGCAGGAGTTCTTACTATCTGGGGTGACCAGAGAGGCCCTAACTTTGGGCACAAGTCGTTGTTGCTCACGGTTCTGAAAGCAGTTCCATGCAGATGGCCTTAAACTGAGACAGAAGAGATCTGGATTAGATATTAGAAAAATTGTTTCCACTGTCAGAGTGGCCAAGCATTGGAACAGGTTGCCCAGGGAAGTGGCGGAGTCACCACCTCTGGTGGTGTTTAAGAGATGTGTGGATCTGTTTAAGATCTGTTTCTGGGGAATGGTTTAGTGTTTTGGGGGTTACAGTGTTAATGCTGAGTGAATGGTTGGACTGGATGATCTTGAAGATCTCTGCTGGACTTGGTGATCCTGTGATTCTATGTGCAAAAGCTGAGCAACCCCAAAGTATGAGACTTCTACAGGCTGAACAAGGGAGAGCCACCAAGAAGTAGTTTCAGGTGGAAACATCTGTGTCTTTTCTGACAGAAAAGGAAGGACCTCCCTGTGCTGATGCAGTTGGGTGGAAAAGCAACCCAGCTATTATTAAATGACACAAGTCAGCAATAATGCGCAGTGTGTGCTAAAACAGTGTCAAGCTCTGTCCCTGCAGTGCACAGGACTTCCACAGGCGAGCTATAGTTTAGAAATTTGATGGGCAGATAAGTCAGCATCCTCCCCTCTTTCATTCTTTTGTACCCACCAAGACTGCAGTTGAAACCTCAGAAAGTTCAGAAAGTTGGCATTTTGGCAAGCATATGTGAATCTATAGTATCACAGGACTCTGACAAAAGATAGGAAAAAAAAAACAACCACAGAAAGGGAGAAAAATACAAAATAATTATCTCTGAAGGCTACAGATAATGTTACTAGCTTGTGGAGTTTTCTCAAACTAAGGTCTTAAATCAAAGGGTCTAGCTCTCCACAGATAAATTAAGAGATGATGCAATAGGTCTTTTTCACATTAAATTATGGTGGCACAACTGCCTATGCATATGAACAAAATCTTATAAGCAGGGAGAATTAGTGTATCAAAAGGGTTAAATTCATTCCTGTGTGTTGTAACCTGCATAGCAGTAATAATTTAGTTTTGGAAGATTGCACTGAACAGGTAAATAAGTGAATAAAGCAGTACACCTGAAAAAAAATGCCAGTGCACATTAAATTCTATCATGAAAGTAGGATTGTACATCATGGAGGGAAAACATGACAACAATACATGAAGGTGAAAAATATTCAGGTATTTTCATACCAGCTGATAGAAGTACCTTCTATTTTCAGGTGTTTCAATCTTAGTACTTGCTGCTTGTTTTTGACATGGTAGCTTTCCAGAGCTGCAGCTTTTCACTGCAGTGCAGAGATGCTCTTCCAGCTGGCTTTCTGCCAAGGAGAAATGAAACAGGAGACATGCAAACTGCAGTGAAAGCTTAAAAGGAACATCCAAACACAGAGACTATAAGCTCCGGGGAAGACTTTATAATTAAAACACTAATTCTGGTGATGTGATTAATTTGCATTCTTCTACTGTACTATCATTTCATAGAATGATGGTATTTCTGTTGCTTTCTAATATAAATCAGAGATGTCTGTGGTCATGGTAGAATTGTAGTAGAAAAGGCTTGAGTCCTAAGCATGTGTGCACTGCTTGAGACAGTGAAATTAGGTATTTCCAGCTTCCTGAGTTCCTCCTTTTCTCTGTAAATTCACACTCCAGAACCATATAATAGACCCGTATAGCGATTATGATCTAAGCTTCTGCTTTCATGCACTGCAGCAGTAGCTGGCACCCTCATGAAAATCAAAAGCTGACTGGGCTGAATGCAGATATTAGAGGTCCTGACAAACAACAGAGAAGGAGAGTAGTAAAAGCAGACTAAAGGATTACATCATACTGAAGGACGAGTCACAAGTAAATGACATTTATAAAAAGAGATTTAGAAAGTAGGATCGAAATAGTGTAAAAAGGATTTTCATAATATTGTGAGAATAACAAACTACAAGTCCTCAGTCTTTTAGCATGAAGCAATTACTTCCTGTCCTTCCCAGCTAAAAATTTCCAAGTATTTCATGGCATCAGAGACCTGTGATAATACCCAAGTGAAAATAATGACTTTTAACAGTGGTGAAATACGGTATCATTTTGGGTGTGACATTTCTAAGAAGCAGAGAAAAATAGGTGACTGCCTAAAGGGACTTTATTCAGGCCTTGATCTCTCTTGCGGTGAACACAGCCATCCCTATGTGGAGCAGAAGGACCCACCATTCATAATGCTTTTATGTACAGATGGAGTCTTATGGTTGTTTGTACTGACACTTCCAGAGTGTATTGTAAGATACAGAAACAGAGGGCTAAGCCTTTCAGTTTGACCAAACCACATTTTTGCTTCTATTTAATCCCATGGATTTATCAGAGTACCTGGATTTATCAGAGTACATGGATTTATCAGATTTATCAGTACTCCTATTCCTCCCATTTTTGTCTTACAGAAAATGTGGCAAGATACTATTGCCTGTGAAACAAAGCTCTGATCAAGGCCAGGATATAAGGGTCCATGATATTATCAGGTATATTTACTGTGTCAAGTGACACAGAGTGTTGGAACGAAAGACATTTTTATGAGACTTTGAAAGGTACTAATTTGTACCTTTATGGCAGTCCTTCTTTGAAGCTGAGGTATTTTTAATCAATTAAATATTAAATATGAAAGGGCCAGAATCTATACCTCTTTGTTTCATCTTTCCAAATAACTAAAATCAGTCAAAATAATACAGCTGAAGTAGTTGGGCAAAGTACAAGACTAAAAAGTCGAACATTACTGAGATTTTTTTCAGACTAAGATTGCCGGCAGCCTTACTGAGCAGTGTAAAGGAATGATAATGCCACACTTCCCACCATAATTGTGCATATGTCCTTCACAATTTCTCCTGCTCCATAAGGTCAAGCAGTGATTTCAAAATTTCTCCAGAAAAAGGTGCAGACAAACTACTAAGAGCCGTTGCCTGAGGGAGCAGAGGCATGCCAACAGCAGTGCCCGGACTGTACCGGGACTGTTCTGGGACTGTGCCGGGGCGGTGCGGGTCAGTTACTCTTTGAGTAAGCTTAACTGTCTTGTTGGGTATCTTCATTTGTTTTAACTAATTCCCATTTGAAATCAGGATCTAGAATTCGGTCCTTTTTCTAAGAATACAGTGCAGTTTTGAAGATGGTGCTTGGGGCTGCATTGAGACATGGAGAACCAGATTCAGAATGCAAGAAATGAGAATGAGGGATTGCAGTCCTGCTTCTTGGTTCCTGTAGTTAGTGGTCTGCATTGGAAAGGAGTATTTGGACGAAAATAAAATGATAGCATCAGCTCACTATTGCAAATTCTGTAAGATACAAGAAATTTGGAAAAATCCTCCAAATATGAAAAATCCGTCACCATACATTCATTGGAAGTCTGGTGTTGGACATGTTTTGTTTGAAGAAAAAGGAAGCAAACATTAATGTTGCTCTTTTATTTTTCTTTCTTAGACAAAGGTAGCCAAGTCCTGTTTGTAGTTTATAATTAGACTAAAAAAATGGCAGTCTGCCAGCTGAGGAGAAATGCTTAAATGAAGACATGTATATTACAAAGAAAGCAGGTAGTTTCTTTTCTTAGCGTAATAAAAAAGCTGGTAAAAGTAAGATTACAAATTTAACACAAAAAGAGGGCAGCCAGCTTTAAAACACACACAGATTTGGCACTTGCAAATTTGACCACCTGGATTGAGCTTTCAGTTTTGTCCTATTCTGGTTCATGCAAAACTACTGAATTTTGAAAAAAAAAAAAAAAGACTGGAGGAGATTCTGGAGATAATCTAGTCTAACTTCCTATTTCAGACCAAGATCGACCATACCCATTTGTTACTATTAAAAAAACCCAAAAAACCAACCAACCAACCAAAACCCAAAAAACAAACAACAAACCCTTAGATGTTAGAAATGGCTTATTTTTTAGAACTTCTTTAGGCTTACTTTTCAAATATTTTTGCTTATTTCTGTTTAATTACTTGCAGTTCTTGCAAACAAATTCAGTTGTCCTCTAAACTGTGAATATTATTGAGAAACAAATTATTTGCCATCAACTTTTTTTCTATCTGGAGAATATTATAATAGCCAAATCCTTTGCCATCTTCTCACGAGATGCAGGGCTTATCTTAGGCCGTGCCAGAGTAGAGTGCTAGAATTACTTAATGCATTTAAGATAGACACTGTTTGCTCCTTTTCCTGTGGCAGCAGAATGACACTGACTCAGTTTGTGAGGCACTATGGCGCCCATTGATTTATTTTGCCGAAGTAACATACAGCCCAACAGTCCCCTCCAGAATTTGTGCAGTTATTTAATCAGTTCTTTGATTTTATATAATATTATTCTTACCTGCATTGTACTTCATTTGTCAATTTTTCAGAACATTTAAAAGAAAACACTTTCTTCTACTACTTCTAGTCCCTCTCAATTTCAGATTGCTTGTGTATTAATAACTGTACTTATTTTGTGAAAAAAGTGATTAAACACAACAGTGGACTAGGAACAGCACGCTGACGTTTGAACCCCTCACTCAAATGTACTTGTTTTGAACTGAGAATTATTACTTTCTGAGGATGAATACCAAACAAGTTTTTTACTTACCTTATTGAAACTTCGTCAGTGCTATACTTCTCTAGTTTGCTTTTGAGAATCCCATATAGATACTGCTAAGTCTTACTATAGTAAAGTTGTTGCTTTGATATAAGGTATTGACTGATGTTAGGCACCTTGTCTTTAGAGATCTATGTCAGCTGTTATTCCTCTCCTTGGCTTCCGGATACAAACCTAATTCATCTGAGTTGAATTCATTTCAACTTTGTTATCAAAGTTTTCAAGAATTTGAAAGGAATTTTGAGAAAGTGACTGCAACATTGCCATTTTTAGTCTTCATTATCCACTGCGAATTTTGTAAGGTAACTGTTAACGCTTCTAAAATAACGTTTCAATAATACAGCTTAATATACATGCCAAGGAGCATCTTCTAGGATTTGAACAACTAGCTGCTAAAGCATCCCTCCTGTGTACCAACTGCAAATATCTGTAGCCTGTTTAATGCTTTCAACATGCATGCGCAAACTTGGATTTCACATTACACACAAAACTTGTAACATATTTACAGCGTTCCACTATGTGCAACCTTTTATATATAACGTTGCATAATAAGAGTTTCTTCCAGGCCAGGTACCATTTTTTTCAGGTTCAGTGATTTTGCTTCTACAACAGATTTTAAAACAAAATATACAGAATTCTCATCTATAAAATACAGAGAAGTGCAGAAATTAAAAAAAGGGAACTTGCAAAAGTAGATTTAAATTAGGCTATTCAAACTAACTATTTTCAGGCAAGAAGGTGAATGCTGGAAAGACAACAATACTGTAGAATTACGCGCAAGGCTTCTTCGATAACCGTTTAATCATGTAAACACAGGGAAATTAATCAGATTTCACTCTCCTGTGATATTCAAGAAAAGACGCACCCGATGGTGGCTATCCGGGGTACGCAGTGCTCGGTCCGTGCTCGGTGCCCGAGCACGGGGCTGTTGTGTACCTCTGATGAAAAAAAGACCGGGAGGGCACCGCGCGGACACTTCCCGGGCCGAACCCGGCGCCCGGTCCGGACCTCCGCCACCCCCTGGCCCGCCATGTGCGCCAGGTCGCTGCATTCGCCCTCGAGCGAGCTCCGCGGACGAAGACGCGAGGCTCTTTGTCTCTCCTGGTCTCTGACGGAGAGGCCGAGCGGGCGGCGCAGCTCCCAGCCCGCCGCCGTTGTCGCTCCGGGGCGGTCCCGGTCCCCACCCTCCTGGGTCCCGGTGCCGGTGCCCACCCCCCCCCCCTCCCCCCGGTAACAGCGCGGGGCGGACGGGTCGCGCGCGCCAATAGGCGCGCGGCAAGATGGCGGCGGCGGGAAGTGCGGCTGGGCTGGGCGACGGGCGCTTGGCGTAGGACCCGGCCGGGCTCCGCAGCCTGTGGCGCCCTGCATGGAGCGCGGCGGGAGCAGCCAGCTGGACCCTGGCTTCTCGCAGCAGAACACTCCCCTTCTCATCGTGGAGGACTCGCAGCCCCAGGGCGCGGAGGCGGAGCGAGCTTGGCTCGGGGTGCCGGCCCGCCGGCTGCCGGCCCGGCGGAGCCCGAGCCCCGTGCTGGTGAGCGCTCGGCGTGGTGGCAGCACCACCCGGCCTTTCCCGGCTCGGCTCGGCCCGGCTCTGACGTCTCCCCCGCCTCTGTCTTGCAGGACATCATCTGCGGTCCTGCCGACAGCCGGGCGCCCCGTGAGCGACTTGCAGGTAAGGGTGGGGCGCGGGGTCACGGCGGGTCCGGGTGCCGCGGGCGCGCTGACGGCGCTCTGCTTGCAGAGCCCATGGAGAGCGCGCCCCGCCCGAGCGCCTCTGGACCGCGGGGCTGCGCAGTGGAGGAGTCTCCGCCGCCCGACGGGGAGAGCAGGTACGTGCGGTGGGCCGGGCTGGGCCGCGGGAGCCGCCATCGGGAGGCTCTCGGCCGCCTCCTCTCTGGCCTGCTGAAATCTCTCTCGTGAGGAGGGCAGGCCGAAGGCGGACTCGGTGCTGTAGCGGCCGTGCTCAGCCCCGGCCGGGACGTGCAGTGCGGAGGGAGGGCTTGGAGCGCCTGGTTGGTGTGAAGTGACCCCTCTTTGTGGAGCACGAGCCGCGGGAAGGCGCCCTGCAGGAACCCCTGCGCGACATTAGCGAGTCTCTGTGTTGCAGTGCCCTTGGAAAGGCCGTGGAACGAAGTGAAGGTGATGTTGAGGACTGTGTTTCTTCGCCGTGTGTAGAAGGTAACTTACTCATTTCAGGTCGGTTTTTTGGATTTTGAATCAGATCAACCGTCTGTGCAGTTTTATTGAGCCGACTCACTTGTCTCACCTGGTAATTGCTCCGGTAGTAATAGGTCAGAAATGGGCATCCTTTTCTGGAAGTTGATTTGTATGCCTTGCTGCTTGAAAAAAAAAAAAAGAAAATGGTTGATTTATTATGGTTAGAAGGGATCTTTGAGTGTGAAGGTGGTTTAGAAGAGGCAGGGATGCATTGTGATCGTTAGGAAAGGGAGCTTTATTATCAGCTGGTGTAATGGTCGTTGTCATCAGAGGATTTTCAAACCCAGGCTGTGTATTACCAAGATTATTTTCTTTTCATGGAATGAAAGTCTACTGCAGTTCCTAATGGCATTACATAAGCCCTTGCTGATTAATACAGATTCCTGAGTTAATGGCCACTGTCCATATTCCATTACCATATTTTAATTAGTACAACTGGGATCGGATCGATTAGTTTATTCAGAGTTTCAGCAATAGCCTAAATACTTTGAATGTTAGAGGGTATGTCTTTTGCCCTTGTAAAAGTGATAGATGGCTCTTGAATATTTTTTTTTTTTAAATACACGTTTGTAATGGATGTCTGGTGTTAGATACAGGCATGTCACAGGTGCAGTTTGGAGTTCTAGAGCTGTCGCAGAGCCAGGACTTTGAGGGTGACTTCGTGCCCAATGAGGGAGATGCTAGGCATCAACTTCACTCTGGACCTGCTGTCCTTTCTTCCAGACTTGTGACGAATGAGTCTAAATATGGTAAGTGAAAATGATCATAGATGTCTTCTTGCTGCTGTGTACATACAATCTGTTTTCTTTAAATTAAAAATGTTATATTTTTTTTGACAGGAAATACAGTATTAGTAGTTTTCAAAAATGAGTTCACAGCTCACTGGTAGTTGCAAAGAATTTTGCCACCTCTTTCCTCTGGGATAATTAATTTGTTTTCTTATACCTGTCCAAGGGCTATTGTTGATTCTTTCACTTTTCTTTCGTAATGTGTTTCCAGAATATTTAGGCAATACTGAATTCCCTCCCAGGTAGAAACCTCATCCTTTTTTTTTTTTCATGTATTTTTTTTTTTTTTCCTTATCGTAGATAGTTAATTTTTTTTTTTTTTCTTATAAGACTTGCCTTGGTGTTTGTGTAAATTACAGACCTACATTTTCTTATTTGTATATTAATCCAGGTGATGTGAGTAACAAATATTTTTCTTTTATATCTCTCTTCCTGGAACTTTGTGGGGACAACACAGAAACTGACTCCAGCACAGAAGCACATGCTACTTTGGAAAGCCAGGCAGAGAGGTCTGAAAGGTAAAACAATCTGTTTTCTCTGTAGGTCTTCTGTGGACATTCTAGAAGCTGATTTGTGTATCTTTTTTTACTAGATTTTTAGATGTGGGAGAGGGTTTAAGGCAAAAGAGAAAGGTAAAGGGAAAGATGATGTACTACTGAGATGTTTTACAGCAGTGCTGACTAAGGAGTGCTCTCAGCATTCTTTGGTGAGAAAAGATGTGATGTCAAACTCCTAAACACAAAGATATCAATAGGTTTGTTTCTAAGGGGAAGTTCATTGCGTAATAAAATATGCCAGTAATTTTCCTAAAGCGGCATGGCTGGAATATACTAGAAGTGATAATTCATTTTAAGTCACAGAAGTTATCTTGAAATAACTTAATCACTGTAGCATGGGCTTTGGCTTCACAGGAGAAGTCTGGAGGCTAAGTGGTGGGTATTCCAGGATGCTTTTCAGTATTTGCTATTGTAAGCTTTGTGGTTTTAACTGTTTTTGAGTGTGAAACTTCGGTTTGTTGAATAGTATTTATCTATACAATTTATATAATACTAAGCTCATCTTGTATTGTTGTATTCTGCTGCAAAATCACATTAAAGAGCTGAAACTGAGTTCCTAGAATCTGCATTGAATAAAAGTCAGTAGAAAAATCTGCATTCCATTTAACCATCGCTTAGACTGGTAGAAGCCATAAAAAACAATTCTGAAAGTATAACTTACCAAGGATGAAAATGTTACTTTGTAAGGAGAAGTTGGTCTTCCTTCTTCTCTCCTTTTTTTTTCCTGTGTTATACATGAGTGAATGCCTTCTATCTGTTACTGATTGATTTTCTTTACAATGTTGTGGCCTTACTTCATATTTTGAATTTCTCATGTCAAAGACTGTGTCTTGCATTTCCAGAACTCTGCAGGAAGCAGAAGAGCATACCAGAAAGAGAACAGCTGTCAGTGATGCTAGTAAACCTGAGGAATCCCTTGGTTCTGGTCATGAGGAGTCAGATATCTTGTCAACTCAGGAAGAGATGTTTCCTGAAAATCATGCAACAGGTAACAGTAAACAAGCAGAACCAAAATGTCCATCCCAGAGATGGTTATAAGCATACCTACTTGATCTTTATAGACATGTAGTGTTTTGGGGTGTATAGCATCGTGAGTATTCTTCATATGATTTCTGCTAAAATTGAGAACACTTTGGAAATGAAAGGCCACAGCCTCATTCACTAAAGTATGGAACAATGTCTAAGTGTCACTTCCTGTTAGAATGGTTATTGGCTTGTTAAATACATTTAATTTCCTTCCTTTCTGTGCCCCTTGAGCAAAATGAAAACCCAACTTTTATCCTCTTCTGAAACTAATAATGCTGTGTCTTTTTAATGGCGCACCAATGTGGATAACTAGTGTAGACAAACTTCTGTCCAGTGTTGTCTATTCTGGTCTGTTCATGTGAATGAACCTTCTGTATCCAGAACATTCAGTAACAACCCTCTTCTCACACTGTGTCAGTTGTCAGTGCAAGGTATCTTTTCTTACAAGAACTTTGCCTATATTTGCATTCTAGCGCTGGATCAGGTGTGCTGATATTGGAGCCATTGGGGATTTTTTTTAATTCCCAGGTAGGAAGACTTGTACAGTCTAAAATTCATCCAGATTTTTCTTTTTCATCTGAACTATTTTGTGCTCATATTTCACATACTAAACTGTTATGTGCAGTCCTTCACCAGGTCTGAAAATCAGCTCATCATTGCCTATCTGAGAAGGAGCTGTGCAATAGCACGAGTTTAATTCCTCAGAATTTTCTGATCACTGTGGTTTTTGACTATCTTTCTATCTTTATTTCCTTTTGTTCAAAGCCACTGCAGGGAGCGGCTGTCTGATAACCAGGACTGAAGAGGGAAGTTCTCTGGCGTGCACCCCTGCCCGCAGTCTGCAGGTCCTGCAGCTCTCTGGACAGGCATTCCTTGTACAGGAGGGTCATTCCACGTAAGCAAAAATTTGCCAAACTCTTTCAAGAATTTCATTGCAGTAGTGCATTCCCCCTAGCCTCTTCATTATTCAAGAACTTGTGCTTGATTTTAAGTAATCAGTGTTTTAATTTTGCACTATGAGAGGGGCATGGCATTATTTTGCAATGAAATGAGATAATGGTGGCCTTGTGATCCCTGACTGTCACTAGTCTCTTACTGATGAACACCTGACACTTGCCTGTCGTGAGAAGAGTTGTATTGTGACAAGCTGGATCTTGATAGGAGGAGAACTTAATGCATTTTTTAGTGAGGTGTGGTTTTCATTTCCATGTTTCCTTTTGGTCTGCAGTGTCTCTTCAGGCCTAGTTATTCCTCCTTCTGTTTCCTTTGGACCGAGTGCCCTTGTCCCCAGCAGTCCTACTGAACAGAAGCAAGTAGAAGGTAACATTTTACTGCATACTGTCTGTGGTCATGTTTCTATGCACTGGTTTAGTTAGAGCTTGCAGCCTTTGCAAAATCTGTTAACATTATATTTAAAGAGTAAAACAGGAATGAGAACAGTAATGGGGTAGATGAAGGGAGATCTATATTTGTGGCTCTGTTTATGATTCTCTGTATTCTCTATCTGCTATTGATACTTCCTGCATAGCTGTCATAATAAAATAAGTACTGTTGATAGTGCCCCTTCACTTGAAAGATGGCAAATGCTTTGTATGGCTTACAGATTTCTGCTGGCAATTATCTTCCTTCTTTGCTACAGGCAGAAACCTGTATTAAGACCGTACTGTTAGGGCAGTAGGAAGGACAGATAAGAATTACATCATATAATTTGTTTTACCTTACTACAGACAACTTCCACAATATTTGTAAAACCTTTCATATGCTGTAAGTGTGTATCCTGAATTGTGATGCCTAAAAAGAAATTACTCGATATGATATGTTGGTTGTTAAATATTTTCTCTAAGCATGCATTTACCATCAGGTACAAGATATCCATCTGTGCCGGCTTTTAGTATGATACAAAATCAAATATTCCTTTCTGAGAGATTCCTGTCACAGAATGTGAAATACTGTTAGAACAGATATTTTGTTATTTTGGGGTCTGAATTTAGTTGCATTTTAATAAAAATAGCAGAAGGAAAATAAATACCTCAGAAAAATATTTTTTTTATAAATTTCTGACACTTTTTTCTAATTGTAGCAGTTCTAGACCTATAGCAAAATAGTCATATGAATTTGTAACAAAACACTTACTTCCCCCTTTAAAAGCAGGAATACAGATGCTTTTATTGTTCTCTTTTTTCCCCCTACAAAAATAATGTCCCTGGAGACAAGATTTTACAAAGTTGGATGCACCACTGAAGACAAATGTTTTAGTAGAATGCTGGAAACTTAAGTAGAACACAAGAATTTAGTGCTAGTATTTTTTCTGCTCTTTCAAACCAGATGAACAGATGGATATATCTATCCCTGCAGAAGAAAGAGAACTGATGCAAAAGCAGAGAGGAGATATGCTGGTGGAGATGGCCCTCACTTGTATCCCTCCAAGACCTCTCGTTCAGCCACAGGCTTCAACTCCAGTGTCCCAGAGTGCCCCCACCTTCTTTCCTGGATCTTTACCTATACCATCACAACCAGAATTCTCTCATGTAAGGATTCATGTATATAGCTTTTCTGAGATTTTTATACAGCTGATGCAGAAGATGTTTGAGCAACCTCTGTTCTTATGTGTTGAGCTTGCCTACTAAGCTGGTTCTCGTGAACCTCCCTATTCCTACCAGTTGCAGTTATATATTAGTCATATTGTGTGGCAAATTTTACTGCAGAGAAAATGCAGAACAGCTTAAGAGGGCATAGGGAGTTACGGAACAGAGAGGCTGTTGTCTTAGACTCTTCTGCCTTCTTATGCTGAACTGGGCATCCTGCATCTCAAACTGCATCATAAATTAGTTCTTTATTGGGCCGGACCTTAGCATCATTTTTCGTGGAGAAAGGGAAGCTGTTCCACAATAAAGCATTTTTATTCTCCTACAAGGCCAGAATTTGTTTACTGCATTTTCCAAGCTGCTTATTCTTGCTATCCATTGTTTCCTTTATGCATTTTGATTCTGGAAATTATAACTGTTCAAAAGGATTTAACAGACAGGTTTTGCGTTTATACCTAAATATTATGAATCTCATGAACTTGCTAGAAACATCACTAGTTGAAGCAGTGTTTCTCCTTAGCTGAAAGCAGCAGTCGTGTTAATATAACAGTTATCATAGAGAATCTTCCCAGAAACCTTGTTTGTTTGAGTAAAAATAGCTACTAATTTGCCATTATTTGCCCTGTATTTTGTGATTTGGTAGTGGAAGATACCAAGGATTGTGTCTCACTTTGCTACGGATGTACTAAATAGTAATGTGTGGTGATAATTTTTCTCAGCAAAAACAGGTCAATCATGGCTCATATAAATGTGTGGGAAAAGGTTCTGGATGTTTGTTTTTAGTTTTGTGCTAAACCTGCTCTGATCCATAATCCAGTGTAATTTTTTAGGAATAATGAACATGCAGTCCTACTTGGGATGCCCTAATACTTCATGTCCCACTTTTTTTGTTTTAGGATATCTTTGTTCCGACTCAGAGTCCGGAGAGGAAGCATGAAGGAGAAGAAAAATCTGTTGCTTTAACCCCTTTATGCTTACCAGGAGATCTCTCTGGATCCACAAATGCTTTGTCAAAAATGTCTACAGATGACTCTGTGTCACAGCCTCCTGAGTCCTGTAAACTGATGCTTTCTGCAAGTGCATGTAGCCAGCCCACGAATACAGATGTCAATTCGGGCTGTCTGAATATAGGCCAAGACAGTGAGACCACACAGGTAGAGAGGATTTCTGAATGCAAGGCCTCAGACTCAAGACTCTGTTCTGTGGAGAATGATAAAATAAAACTGAAAGTGAATGCAGGTGATCAAGCACCCTCTGAAAACTGTGAAAAAGCAAAAAATGAGGATTTAAAGACTACAGGGATGCCTGTAGGACAGTTTGTTAGTGCAGGTGTTGCAGGAGTTGAGCCATTTGCCCCTACAGTTCATCAAGAGATTGAGTGTATTTCTGGAAGTCAGGCTGCTGCAGATCAGTCTTGTCTGCCTGAAATTTTGTCATATGCTCAAGAGACTTCCAAACCTATGGCAGTTCCTGAGACTCAGTGTGAAGAACGAGAAGAAAAACTGCAAGAAAAGGAGAAGCATATAAAGGAAGATAGGTCTCTTGTTAATATAACATTTTCTCGTGGGTTTATTCTTGAAAGGGAAGGACAGTGTCACGAAGATACAGAAGTGGATGATTCTTGTAAAAATAGCAATAATGTAGCCCAGGAATTAGAAAAGATTGCACCAGAATGTCAGGGAAAAGGAGCTTTGAAGGGTACTTCTGTTGCTGGGGAGGCAAAGAACACGGATAAACTGTCTTTTAAGGCTGTTGCAGAAAACATGGCAAAGCTCAATGAAGTTTTAGCTAAACCTTCAGTAGGGGAGTTACTGGAGCAGCACAATTTGCTTCCAAGGTTAAAGAGTAATGTCCAGTCAGAAGGGGCATTGTGTGCCAAAAGCCATCCTGATTGTTCAGAATTGGGACAGGTAATGATAATAAGCAATCAGCCATCGCTTCAAGAGAGAGGGCTTGAAACACAAGCAGTTCAGCAGGAGAATCAGGTCCCAAAGAATGTGGAGGATACCGTTATGACAAGGAATCTGGAGCAACAAGAGCAAATGCAGCCACAGAAGGCAACTTCTGAATTCCCCAGTCCGTCCAGTGGTAAGTGAATTTAGGTTAGTAGTTCACAGGTGTATATCTTGAATAATGTCAAGGACAGCTGTATACAATCCTCAATGTTTTCAAGGAGCATTGCTGTTTGATACAAGTTGAGCAGTTTCTCTCTTGAGAGCAGCACTACACTTTACTGTCTTATATGCAGAACATGATTTTGCTATTTTCCCATGTGGTGTAATTCTTGTTCCTGACTCACTACTTTATGGTAGAAATGCAGGACAGCTTGAAGAACTTAAAACGTTATGACCTTGGCAATGTTCAGGGATTTTAGTGATTTCTCCCCCACTCAAGAAGCAACAACAGCAGGGTCCTTGAAAGGAATAAGGTGTGTGGTAGTCAGCACTTTTCCCTCTTGTAGGTCTCCGTATTTTCTTTTTTGTTTTCTTCATTCTCAGAGGAAGATTTTCTTTCTGGGGGTGTACAGAGCAACTTCGAGGTAGAAACCAATATAGCAAGTTTTTCTTGTGATTTTTTTGAAGTAAAATGTGTTTTCACTTGCACACAAGCTGAGGCTCATCAGATATTGTCATGACCCATTGAAATAATCTAACATGCTGTGTGTTATTACACAAGCTGTGGGATACTACACCTGTTTCATGGAGCTTGTGCCTCTTAGCTGGCTTCATTTTTAAACATGCTTCTCTAGTCCTTAAATGAGAATCAACAAAGAATGATTTTAGTGTCAGAATATGTATTTCCCTTCTATGAACCCTGTTAGGGAAAGGGAAAGACTGTAGGACCTCAAATGTTATTTAATGTTAACTTGAATTATGAAGTTTTTGCTACAATATTCTTAATTTCCTTTAACTGAAAGAAGGGAAAATAGCTTTACTGTACAGACAATAATGCTTTGAGGGGACCGAGTCAAAATACTGGTGAGGAAGTTCAAAGGTGTTTTAACTCCATTGCATTCTGAGATCCAAGATGAACTTTTCTGTGAACAAGTCCACGGCATTTGGGACTGCATCTTTTTTGGGACAGTTTGGCATAGTCAGGAGAAGAGTACTGTCTTTGAACTTAAGGACAGTATGGGTTGTATTAAATACAACAATAAATTTGGCAGTACACTGCTGAAATTATGATTAAGATAAATAGCTGCAGTTATGTAACAAGGTTAAATATCAGGTTCCACTTCTGTATGGTCTTTTACAATATTCACAATCCAAAACTTGTTTTTAAGAGAGTGTAAACAAAATTGTGAAATTGTGTTTGACTTCAGATAATATTACGCCTCTCATACTGTTCTCAAAATATTTTAATTTTTTTTCTTGCACAAATCCAAGTGCAATTTGCATGCATCACAGTTGGCTGGGTTTACTTTTGAAGGAGAACTATAAGCCATTGTTTAAAGAAAATGAATTTGGAAATGAATGCTTGTTTGTGTTTTATGCATTTGTATTACACTAAAAGGCTGATTGGTGTTAGGAGTGAGTTCAGGCTTTTGAGATTTTCTACATAATTGCCTTCAGATTCGTGAAGTGTGGCAGAAAAGTATGTAGAGTGGTATTTGCTCTCAGTCCTTAAGGTATGAAGAGTTGTAGAGCATCCCTCTACTCTTAAACCAGGTTTGTTACCATAATAATTATTTTCATAATAAATATTTTAGGAGTGTGATCCCTTGTCAACAAATTATGAAGCATAAATCAGTAAGCGCAAACTGGGTGAGGGCTTGTCAGGGGTACACTGTCCCTTCATCCAGGTCACTGACAAATAAGCTGAGGTTGAACCCTGCAGTGACCCCTGGGGTCACCACTAGCTACAGACCCCTAGCTAGATTCTGCACCACTGATCACAGCCCTCTGTGTTGCCTGGAAAGGCTGACTTGGAACAGCGACTAGACAGAGCAAAAGGAATAAAATAGTTATTTATTGAAAAGATACAGTTTTGGCAGTGCAAGAGCCCGGCTGGGGCTACACTGAATCAAATCCAAGATGGATCCCGGTTATGAGTTTTTACACTTCTATAAGTTTTGGTTCATCTACGTATTGGGTTCAGTTATTCAACCACAGCCCCAGGCTATGAAGTCTCAGCCCCCTGGCTTGCCATTCAGCCGGATCTCAATTAACTTTGCTGTCCATTCATCCAAACCACACTTCCTGGGCTTACCTGTGTGGATGTTTCAGGAGACAATGTCAAAAGTCTTCTGAAGGTGGTGTAGACATGATGCACTGTTCTCTTCTCATCTGCCCAGCTAGTCATTCCATTACTGAAGGCAATCTGATTGGTCAAGCTTTATTGCCTGCCCCTTGGTCAGTACATGCTGACTACTCCTGATAACCTTCTCCTCCATTTGCTTAA
The DNA here is from genome assembly GCF_963662255.1 of Cinclus cinclus. NCBI lineage: Eukaryota > Metazoa > Chordata > Aves > Passeriformes > Cinclidae > Cinclus > Cinclus cinclus. The sequence goes on from NC_085058.1 coordinate 21,776,905, forward strand.
TGATGACAACCAGGATGAGTTATTCCATCATATTTCTATGGACAGAGATGTAACGGTGGCCTGTAGTTCATCGAGTCCTCCTTCCTGCTCTTTTTGAAGACTGGAGCGACACTGGCTATCTTTCTATCCTGAGGCATCTCTCCTGTACTCCCTGACATTTCAAAGATGAGGGAGCGTGGCTTAGCAGTAACATCTGCCAGCTCCCATAGCACTCCTGGGTGCATCCTGTCAGGGCTCATATATATTGTGGGTGTCAGATTTGTCATTTCAGGATGAAATTACCTCCTTGATTGAGGGGGAGCCTTCCTTTCTCTATACATTCTCTCTTGTTTTCAGGATCTGTGTTTCTGGGGCACTGGCCTTATTGGTAAAGACTGAAGCAAAACAGGTATTCAGTAACTCTGCCTTCTCTGTATTCTTCATGAGCATGGCACCCGCCACATTCAGCCGTGAATCCACCTTTTCCTTAGGCTTCCTTTTGCTACTGCTGTTCTTGGAAGAAGCCCTTCTTGCTGTCTTTGACATCCCTTGCCATATTCAATTCCAGGTGGATCTAAATCTATTACAGGTTGATGGTCATAAGAACATAAGGAAAGTTTATTACTTTTGATTAGCTGTTTTCATTGATAGAACAGTTGAGACTGTAATGTGAATGAAAGCGTTTAAACTTTGAGGTGAGCCATTCATATTTTTTTCAGTTCTTGTGAAAGTTTTTATTCTCTCTCATGGTATCCCTTGGTGTAGTAATTAGTTTATGTTGTTGGTCATCACCTGTACTGGTGATCATTTAATAAATTCTTTTGATCATTTTTTACTAGCCTGCCAAATGTGGACTTACAGGTTAGAGGGGATTATGGTAGCTAAATCAATCAGTATTCAATGGAGTTGCTTCAGTTTTAAATAAAACACTTCTTAAATGGAGGCATACTCTAGACCATGATACCACAGGCGTTCATGAGCAGTTCATGAGGAAGGGGTGGTTTGCCTTCCAGTATGTGAATATAGTGCTAGAAGTTACCTACCCACTACAAAAATACACTGAAATTCTTGTGTTGGTCTTCAGGATGTTGCAATTGCTCAGCCATGTCTTTAAAGCTTGTGATAGCTGGAGAGATGGTGGTTTTCTGAGTTTTCAAACAGATGATACATAGCTGTTTGCTGATTGGGCATTTTTCTACAAGAAGATTACGTGAATTACTTCTCTATGATGTTGAAAGTTTGCAAATAAATGCATGGGATGAGGCGAAAGGAAAGAGCATTTTACTAGGTTTTTTATGTATTTTATTTGTTAAATTCTGCAACATCCATACATAGTAAATCCATCAAGGTATGGTTTCCCTGATGGGATAGGCCACCTCAGCCATCATTCTGTGTGAGGTTATCAATTCAGGCAACATGTAGCTCTGCCAGTTAATTTCTGTCCTAACCTTCATTTCTGTTTTTGACCTCATTTCCCTTTTCTCTAGAAAATCCTGAACATCTCTGAATGCTGAAGCTGCGTTCTGTAGAGCAATTTCTGTCAGGAGATTTAGTCTGCCTTTTATCTGGCACCTGGGAACAGCTGCATCAAGTTGACCACCGTCCAGATTTTCACTGAGAGATTTTCCACATAAAATGTGAGGAATATCAGTTAGAGCAGCTATTCAGGGATGTTTTGTACAGTACCAGCGTTATGCTTTTCCCTATTTCCACAGCACGGCGAACCTGTGCTTTTGATATTTGAACTGAAGTAGACCCTTGAAATTACTAATTGTCGTGCTCTGTGTCTTTTAGGAACCCTGTTTCATTTTACTTTGCCAAAGGAGGGTGATGTCATTCAGTCCTTAACTAGCATAACACCACCTCTTACTGGCCATCTCAAAATGGGACCCAGGAGACACAGCACACCAATTGGTGAGTTTGACCCAAATGACTGTTCTGCAATGAAAGCCTGGAAGCTTTTGATTCTTGGTACAGGATCTAATAGGATAACTCAAACCTACCTTGTCAAAAAACACTGCTGCACTCCCATCCTATGGGGAGGGCTTATGCCTTCCCCACAGTTTCCTTGTCTTGTTTTCTCAGTCTCTGGTGGAACTGTTTGCTTCCTGAGTACAGGGTAGTATGGAGCATGTCTTCCTTGCACTTACTATGTGGTCCTGCATACAACTCCATTAAAGAATGTAAAAGAGCCTTTTGAGTTGCAAAAGAGAGCACTACAAGAAGATTGTTTCCAGTATTCATCATCTTTTATCAGGACTTTGCTAGGTTCACAAAACAGCACCCTGCAAATGCTGGATGAAAAGAAGTCTGATCTGCTTGGTTAGTAGTAAATTATTCTATCACAAGCAAAGGATAATACCTGTGCTACAGAATTTCTACTACTGCAGCATTGCTAATAATGCATGTACTGAAGTGTCTTCAAACTCAAAATAGGACTTCAACCTCAGCAATGTGAATGATAGTAGCTACTTCTTGTTTCTTGTTTTTGTTTTTCTGTTTTCAGTGGATGATACTTGCCCAGACAGCACTATAGCAACCAGTGATGTTACAGCAGAGGGCACAATGGGGACCAGCAATGTCACTGTGGAAAGTGCAGTGGTATCAGCAGATGTGTCAGAAATGTGTGAGAAAGGAGAGTCTGGTGTGGTTCCTGAGTTGGATGCAAAACTTTCTCTGCGAATGAACCCTGCTACGCCTGTGAATGATGGGAGCGAGGAGTCCTTGCCATTCAGCTTGGAAAGTAAGAGGATGAAACCTGAAGTGTATGGGTCCTACTGGATCTCAGCCCTAACTCAAAACCTCTCTGTGGCATTCCCCAAGACAGTCTCTGAGTCCCTGTAATTTTTCTCATTTTTCTTTTTGGGCAGTGTCACTTAAATTTGTTTCTCTGTTTCTGCAATGCTCTAAGCAAGAATGAAGTGAGAGGAGAGGTCTCTGTTGTGAGGAAAGGTATTTCCAGCAGACTACAAATTGTGATATATAGTGGCAGTGGTACACAGTACAAGAAGTGAAGTTTGATTGTGCTGGGAGGGAAAACATATATATATATATAAAAGAAAGTATGATCATAGAATTGTTTGGGTTGGAAGGGACCTTAGAGATCATCTAGTCCCAATACCCCCTGCCATTGGCAGGGACACCTTCCACTGGATGAGGTTGCTCCAAGCCCTATCCAACCTGGCTTTGGACACTTCCAGACTTGGGGCAGCCACAGCTTCTCCAGGCAGCATGTCAAAATGCATCACCACCCTCACATGGAAGAATTTCTTCCTAACATCTAATACAATTATCTTGTCTTTTAATTTGAAACTGTTTTGCTTTGTCCTATTACTATCTGCCCATAGAAAAAGTCTCTCTCCCTTTTTTTTTTTTTTAATAAGCCCCCTTTTAAGTACAAAAAGGCTTCAGTGAGGTGTCTCTGGAGCCTTCTCCAGGCTGAAGAAGCCCAGCTTTCTTAGCCTGTCTCTGTAGGAGGGATTGTTCAATCCTCTTACCATCTTTGTTTCTTTCTCTGGACTTATCCATAATCTGGACCAAAAAAAAGATCAACAGGGTTTTAATCAGAACAGTGGCATTCAGTCTAATAGTCTGAAACTTGCAGAAATGTAGGTCTGTTCTGAGAAGTTGGATGGGGAAGCCTGGGTACCCTTTGTCCAGTATTACTCGGCCTCTCTTCACTGAGTGTATGGAGCTGGGAAAGGTCAGGAGAATCTTTCTGGATGATACCCAGATCATCCTTCCCTTCCTTCTTGTTTCAGAGCCTGCAGCCAGTGACAGGAAAGATGGATCTGCTGCTGCTGCTGAGGCTGCTGCCAGGTAACTGGGCTTCTTGCTGGGCAGAGTTTATACAAAGGTCTGGGCAGATTATTTTTCCACACACTGTCAGCCTCAGGGAAAAAAAAAATTAGGCAGAGAAGCAAGGAGCATTCTAGCAGTAGACATGATGTTGACTTTTTGGCTCTTGCAGCAGGTTTTAGTTCCATAGGCAGAGTAGGAACCCCATTTGTTCATTATGGGCTCTGTGGTTCCTACTAATGTCAACATTTTGCCTCTGTCTGATTGTAGTCAAAGCCAGAAATTCATGTCTTGTGCAGTCCAGAATGCATGTCTGCCTTACTTATCTCTTAAATTTCAAGTATGTGGGTTTCTGCTTTCTTTTATGGTGCACTTTTCTGCAAATAGTCTCTGAGAAGTTCTGAAAGAGAATTGCCTTTTTGGTATAATCACAGGTTAAAACATGTTGACCAAAACATTGAGTTATTCCCTTCTGGTCTTTTGTTTTGTATATATCTATCTTACCTCACGTGTTGCTTGGTTTAGCTTACAGGAAGTAAAGTTTGTATGTAACAGGAATCCCAGTAGGAGGACAGTGACCTGTAGTCATCCAAGTGAAGAACAGTGGTTTGAAGTAGCGAGAAAACTTAGGAGTAAACTCAGTATCTCTTGTTATAGGATTGGTGGCTAGATAGTTATCATACCTCAATGCTGAGAACCAGTGATAGTCATTTCTTGCTGGTTTAGGATGGGTTATCTTTGTAGGTATGGAATGAACATGAACTCCCAGGGTCTACTTTATGACTGTCATTCCCAGTACTTTTGAAATGTTACGAAATTCCGGAGAAGTAAGCCATAAAGGGTCTAATTGTGTCTCCTTGTGGGTGCCAGAAGCAATAGATGCTGAAACTCCTGATGATGCTGCAGTTTTCCACACAATGTTTCCCAGAATTGTTCCATTGCTCTTGGCTGTTAGGGTGTATGCAGAAATGACAGAAATGCTTGTGCAATTGCAGCTTCTTTCTTGATCTTTGAGACAGATCATCTCACTCATTCTGAGGCTGTCTAGGTCAGCAAACTCAATGCTCTTTGTTGTTCTCACAAGGAGCTAGAGAATTCTTGTTTTGCTGTATGAGGGTTTTTCTCATTTCCTGATGCATTTTTTTTGTTTGTTTGTTTGAAATCTGTACTGCTAGCTCTCAGAAAGCATCATCTGTGTTTAATCGTGTCTGTGAAGTTCGTCGGGAGGATGAGGCCAGAGGTCATGGTCTTTCCACTTCTACATTTAGGTAACTCCTCACAGTCTTTGCCTGCCAGTTCTGGTTGGATTTATATCCATGCATTTTCTACATCAAAGAAATTGCATTAAGCCATTTTCTTTGGATGACTTAGAAGGTTGGGGACAATGAGGTAAGTATACTAAATCTGTGTGTTTATGTCTCACATGGTTATCAGGCTTACTTTTTGATTGAGCATCCATGTTATTCCAGAAGACTGATATGCTTCTCTGAAGTCTTTGGTTTGAGAAAATTGAGATCATATTTAAGGCTGTTTAAATACCTTTTCTGTCTCCTAAGATCTTCTGACCAGCTTTGTTTGTTTGTTGTTGCTGCTGCTGTTGACCCTTCCAAAGGACTGTATGGCTGCATATGTTATGGTGACGAGGGTGCTGCCTGGAGAACTAGAAATCTGCTTCTTCAGTGTTTTCCATTCTGTCTTTTGATGGAACAGTGAGGTCTTGGTCTGTGTAGAAAGAGTAACATGAATTTCAACACTTACATTGAAGACCATAATGAATAGGGAGTTCCAGCACTGTGTGAGGTACAGCCAGAAGGGAAGACAGTCACTCCTCAAAATCCTCAAGTACCCGAAGGAAGCCAAATACATACTTGTAGCTGGGCTCAGTAGAGTGTCCCCTATAGTACCTGGCAGAGGCATTACTTTTGGCGGAGCAGACAAATTCTAATGAAAACATTAGAAAGCATTTGTGTTTATGCTGCTGGGTCTTCTTGCTACGTAAGATTATCAGTTTCAAGCCAATCAAGCACTGGAGCAGCCTGAAGTAACTGCAAGATGACATGTTTCCAGAAAGTTGCAGAGTTGGTGCCTAATGTGTGGAGTGTAGCAAGAACTTTTATGTTTTGAAAAGCACTTTGTCCTGTACATTGTCAGCCACATATTTTACTACCCTGTGTATCACTTGAGAAGTATTGAAACTTTTTTTTTATTATTTTGATTCTCTGAATTCTGTACAGTTGTAAGAAGCAATTGAGTGACTGCCAAGGTGGGGTTTTTTAAATGCTGCTTTGACTTGAGTGGTATCATATTGGTTGTCTTGTTTTTATTTTAATCAATTGTTTTGATCTGTGTGTAACTGGTTTGCAGGGGGGATCTGTCCATTTTTCCTGGCACGCAAGAAGATGCTGAATTACATACAAATCCCGGTGGTTTGCAGTACCATCAACAGAAGGCAGATGGCAGTGCTGGACAGATCCCAATTCCTCTGAGGATTCAGCAGGACAGTCATCAACAGTCTTCTGATGCAGGGACTGGAGAGTCTATGGAAACTGATGTTGTAAGAACTCAGGCAGAAGATGGGAGAAGAATGCAGAGAAAACAAAGACAGGCTGTTAAAACTGATGAAAGTCAAGAGAGGTGGGAGAACATCAAGAATAAAGGGATCCAAACTACAGCAGACTGTCTTTTTATCCCAACAACTGTTACAACAGCAACACAAACATCAGAAGAAATCTGTAGACAGGTGGAAGTGGGAACCAGTATGTCTGGGCAAAGACCTGGGCAGCAAGATGTGAACATTCAAACTGACGAGAGTGGGGAAAAGCTTGTCAACACCTCTGGAGATGACACGGACTCTTTGCGCAGTCAGGTGGGATGAGGGCTGCCTGTATTTTACTACTTTAGGACAGAAAAGTATCCCTTCAGGTAGTAAATTCATTAACAGTTGGCTCTCTATTGAAAAAAAGGCCAAGGACCTTTAAAATGTTAATGTCACAAGCTGTCCTGAATCAACTGCTAAGGTAGCAATACTCACTGGGTGGCATGAATTTGGGAAGTAAATATGTCCATATATATTTTCTGGAAAAATGTGACAAGTTTTGATTGTTTGGTTGATTGTATTTGTTTGGGGTTGGGTTTTTTATCAACAGTAAGACTAGCAAAATTGCTTTTTACTAAACCTGTTTGAAGACTTATATGTCTTGTGGGAAATAGGAGATTAACGTGGCCATAAAAAGACAGTGCAAGATTGATGTCATATGTCTGGGAGTCTACTCAATCAAAGAGTATCAGAAGCCATGCTAAACAAGTTTGCTGTTTTCTTCTTGGACTGTTGTTATTTCCCTTCCTCTACTTGTCTGCAAAATGAGTTCAGTTCTCCTTTGTGTAGGGTCTCTTGTGTTGTTGCATTAATTTGTAAAAAGATGCTTAAAGGTTCCCTATTCCTGTATTTTTAACATGGTATGGGTATGTAGGTTTATGCTTACTGCAGAGGTAGCCCTACTCAGAAATAGTTTAGTTTTTGTTGTGGTCTGTTTTTTTTTTTTACTCTATCCTCTTTATTACAGCGAGAGGAAGAATTTAACCTTCTTCATCCACCCAAAGGCCGAGTTCAGCGTCGTCACATGCGAACCATTCGAGAAGTGCGCACTGTTGTTACGCGTGTTATAACAGATGTTTACTACGTCAATGGTGCAGAGGTGGAACGAAAGGTAGTTGAGGCAAGTTCCTGTTTTCATGGTTAAATTGAATGAGATATTGGCTGAAAAATAGAAGTAGTTAAAGTGAGAATGTGTTGTGGCTGCAGAAAACAAGTTAAATGAGCAAATCCCTGTGCTATGATGACAAGGTTTTCTTCATGAGCAAACTTGCAGGCCTTTTAGTGAATGGCAAAAGCTGTGATTTTGGTGCTGGTATATTTCATGCCATATGTTCTGAAGACTCATTCAGGTCTCAAAGGACTCAACAAGAGACTTAACTATGTGCATCCAATTTTTTTAAAAGTCTTGGAGTTTTGGCAGAATAGAGATATTTCAGAATGAGCAGAAATTACATTAGTAAGCAAAAATCACTTCTTCCTGTAAAATTGAACTATGTAAGATAGTTTAGCTTGTTTCATTTGTAACCACAGTCTTTTGAGTCCTGTGTACCAGATTCTGTAAGACGTCTTCAAAAATCAACTTAAAACTGAGGAACAAACCAGCCTTTTAATAGTACAGTTGTGTTGTAGTATGTATATTCATTGATCATAAAGTCTTTGAAGAATCATGAAAAATAGCGAGAAATGCTGATTTGATGGGCATAGTAATCACATTAGCCTGCTGGCAATAAAATGTTACCCTATTCTATATAGGTAAATAACCTGAGAGTCTTGTGTTGTGTAGTCACAGTGAGTAATGACACAAAAGGATAAAGTAGTTCAGTACTTTTAAAACTGATACTACACACTAAATTCCTTATTGTAACATAAAAATGGAGAATTAAGTGTCCTGAAATATGCTTACAGAGTTTGTGTAATCACAATCATATAACCATTTCTGCTTTATCTACCAACAGTGGATATCACTGTTTTATAGATGCATGTTTTTATATCCATAAAACTTTAATAACTCCAGATGACAAGCTGTCTAAAACTGATTTTGGATTATATGCAACCAAAGGCTCCTGTTGTCTCATGTATTTGTTGCAGTCTCACACTCTCAAAGGGTGGGAATTACTCAAAACCAGACCAATTGGATTCCAAGCCAAGCTCTGCCCTGTTGCTAAGGAAACTTCCTTGTCCAGTCAATCAGGAGCCACTCCAGCAGTCACACCTACACCACCTGAGCTGGGACTGGGGCCCCTGCACAGTGGACATCTCCAGTGAGCTGATGGGTGGCCTGCTTGAGTCCCTACACACCCCACACTCACACAGTCCGATCAGATTTCCTCAATTTAATCTTGTTGCAATAACTAAATAACAAAATCCCAGCTTGAGCTGGTACCTCCAAGGAGAGACCTTGAGCAAAGGGCACCCTGGGCTTTTACAAAAACCCTTACAGTCTAAGCTGGAAAAATGTGGGAAGCTCTGGGGGTCCTCTGTTCCTGCTGTGCCTCCGAGTGTCCAGATCCCATGGCCCTTTACCTGGTGCTCTCGCCCCCCAGAGCTCAACATGCAGCTCGCACTTGCAGCCCTGCACTACCTGCACTGAATGTATTCCACTGCACTGCTGACTGTGTTCTTAATGTGACTTCTTGATACAGAGCAGCTGCAGGCCTGTAGTGAGAGATGCACTGTCTACTGTGGATTAGCTCAGACTGAAGTCTGTGTGGCTGTCATCAGCTTCATGAATGTGGTCACAGCTTATCTGCACTTTGGACTGGTGATTGTAAAGCATCTAGCACTTGCATCATCTTTGACAAACCTCTTTTTGTTTCTTTTAAGGAAACTGAGGACCCCGTAGTGGAGTGCCAGGAATGTGAGACTGACATGTCCTCCTCTAGAACTGCAGGGGGCTCGTCACTGACCTCAGGGGACCTTGGTGATGTCAGCTCCTTCTCATCTAAGGCCTCAAGTCTCCACCGTACATCCAGTGGAGGAAGCAGTGGTCATTCTGCCATGCACAGTAGCAGCAGCAGCAGCTCTGGGCAAGGAACTGGAGCTGTCAAAGGGAAAGTGTGTGGAACAGAAACCAGAGAGTTTGCTTTACCCATTGGCAGAGGCATCTTAGGAAAACTGAGGTAAGTGCAGAGTCTTGGGAAAAGAGGAAGAGATATTTTGCAGAAACGAACATCTGGCTTGTGAGTATGAAACAGGGTAGACCTAAATCAAAGGATCTGGCTTGATGAACAGAAATAGATGCTTTTGTATCTATTCTTCCTGAAGGAGTTGTTTGTTTCCTTGTGAGGCATTGCTTTGCACGTTAGCAGCAAAGAGGCAAACTTCTGGATATGTTGTGGGATGATCAAGAAAATGGGAGGATCCTAGTGAGCTGGCTTCTATTCTCAAAACAGTTAACTCATAAATTCTCTAGCCCTAGGAAAGGAGCTGGGCAGCCTGCATCACCACTCAGAGTTAGCCAGACAGGAGCACTGCCTTGTGAGGAAGATGAGGACTCTATGCCTGGCACTCGTCCGGCTGGCAGAGCGCCTGTGGTACTTCGTGGACGAGGAAGAAGAGGACGGCCACCATCTCGAACAACAGGAACAAGGTATCCTGGAAAAAGGAGACTGTAACTTTAATTTATTGCAAGAAAGAGAATGGGGAACTTCTGTCTTAACATCCTAGAGGAAAAGGAGTACTGAGTATTTCAGAAGTTAGTTTTTATATCATGTAGCAGCTGCAAGCACCTCAGCCAAGTATTTTATACTTAGTTATTGTTTTTTCAGATCCTTCTGGGAATGCTTTTGTCTTTTTGTTTTTTTTTTTTTTCCTCCCCTATCTGGGACTTTTTTCTACAGAGATTTAGCTGGACTTCCAGGTATGGAGGATCTCTCAACTACAGCATCACCTGAGGAGAAATCATTTACTCGTTCAGTTCGCCTGTCAGATGGAGGAGAGAAATCTGACACTTCTGGCTTCTGTGTCTTACGTCGAAGTGACTCTCCAGAAATCCCATTACAAGTGGTCACTGGTCCTTTGGACTGTGCAGACTCATCCACTGGGAGCAGCTTTGTGGGCCTCAGGGTTGTAGCAAAGTGGTCCTCAAATGGGTACTTTTATTCTGGGACGATTACCCGAGATGTTGGAGCTGGAAAATACAAGCTGCTCTTTGATGATGGATATGAGTGTGATGTGCTAGGAAAAGATATTTTGCTCTGTGATCCTATCCCACTAGAGACAGAGGTGACCGCACTCTCTGAGGATGAGTACTTCAGTGCAGGTAAGAGCAGTGCTTGAGTTTCATCATTGATTTTCTGAGTTGCTGAATGTAGTGAGAAATGGGTGCTTGTTCCAGGAGGATGAGAAGTGTGGATATGGTTGGCTAACAGCTGTTACTTGCTGTCTTGTCAGGTGTGGTAAAGGGACACCGGAAGGAGTCTGGAGAGCTGTACTACTGCATTGAAAAGGAAGGCCAGAGGAAGTGGTACAAACGAATGGCTGTTATCCTTTCTCTGGAACAAGGAAATAAGCTCCGGGAGCAGTTTGGGCTAGGTCCTTATGAACCTGTCACCCCCCTAACCAAAGCAGCTGACATCAGTCTTGGTAAGGAAAGGTGCTGTTGAGCTGCTGACTGCTGTTCTGTGTCTTGTGCCTTTGAGGTAACTCTAGTACCTGATCTGAATTGCTAATGTTTAAATGTTTCTGGGTATTCAGTGATACTTTTGGTACTTTATAATGATATCTTTTAGATCCTTTTATTGTTCAGCATCAGAGACTTAGTGGTATTGACTAGATTGTGGAATGTGGTTGCTTCAAGGACAGTGTTGCTTGCCATACTTATATACACTTGGTGGATGGCTATTTTGATACGAAGTCCCAGCAGTGCTGGGAGGAAAATAGACAAGCACGATACAGGGCTTGAGAAGAAAGGTGTATTTTTTTTTTCTTGCTTTCTTCTGTCAGAGGGTGGTGGGATGTATATATTAGGTATTATTGAGTTCAGCCACTTCTGTACAGATAGGTAGAGTGAGAGCTTGTGGAGTTTGGTGACAGCCCACAACTAATTCCTGCATACTGTATTGCAGATAATCTGGTGGAGGGGAAGAGGAAGCGACGTAGTAACCTTGGTTCTCCCAGCACTTCCAGCAGCAGCACAACTCCCACTCGTAAAGGGCAGGAGAGTCCACGTGCCCCACCGGTCTCACTGTCTGGGAAAAGAAAACTTATGGCTTCTGAAGATGAACGATCCCCAGCTAAACGTGGCCGCAAGTCAGCAATGACAAAGCCTGGTGAGAACTTGGATTCTAGTTTTTTCCTCACTGCTTTTTCTGTAATTGATCTTTTCACTTTCCATAACTAAAAAGTAGATTAAATTGCCTTTTTTTTTTTTTTTTTTTGCTCTGCACAGTTTAAGATGGATTCTCCCTGGATGCATTCAGCATCCAGAGATATTTTTAGCGTAGTCTGAGTATTTGCTTGCCATCTTTTCAGTTCTGCCTTTTAGAAATGTTTTGACTTTAATATTGTGATTTCTCCCTCTCTTCTCTCTTTAGTCAGTCCTTGAAAGCTGTTAAAGGGACCCCTCGCAGCAGTCAGTGTTGTTTCAGGATATTGATAAGACTTGAAAACTTGTCCCATTAGGCCTTCATGTTTTGATTTGAAGATTCTTTGCAGCCAGAAGAGTAAAAGATCCCTACCTAGGCTAATGCAGTCATAGCCCAAGCCTGCCTTTCTGTCTTCTGCAGTATCTGAGTTGAACAGATTCTCCAGGTAAGACATATCTTTGAAGATGAAGCACTTACTGTGCTTCTGTCTCTCTACAGGGGCCATGAGAGGTGGAGAGTTGGCAAGCACCTGTGAAGGTGTAGATGCTGCAGATCCCCCAGTACTGGAGGGCGACCATGGACCCTTGCCCCACAATAAGACCCTCTTTTTGGGCTATGCCTTTCTTCTCACCATGTCAACACAAAGTGACAAATTGCTCAATCATCAGAAGCCATCAGATGGTCCCACTGGAAGCAGTGAGGAGGAAGAAGGTGAGGCAAATCTTACTCGTTGCATTTTCAAGTGAAATGCTTTGTCTTTAGGAAAAATGCTGGATACTGGCTGATCAGACATTTGTGTGAGTACTAATTTACCATTTTGCTCTTTAATCCATTGCTGAAAGGACCTAAGACTCAGTCTCTGACTTAGCCAACTTGTGGCCTAAGATGTGACAACATCAGTGATGATCATAGGCCTGTTCAGCAAGCCAAGAAAGGTGTGAAAATTGGTGAAATCAGCAGTGTGAGAATAGTACAATATAGGAAGGAAGTTCTTGATACATAAGGGATAGTGCTGGCAAGCATAGAACTTGAAAGCATGTATGGATTGTTTCAGTTAGCCTTTGCTGGTGTCATGTTTCATGCAGTCAAAGAAGTAACAGGGTGCTCACCTGGCTAGTGGTGTGCTGCCTTTTCTGCTGCCGCCCCCCCCCCCCCCCCTTATTTTTTTTTTACTCTTTCAATGATTTTCTCTTTATATTCTTGAGAGAATGGCTGGGATCTCTTACTGGAATGGATGAGAGCTTTGTAGACTGAGGTGTAGGAACATAAGCAGATAGATGATAGTTAAAAATTGAACTTTCTGCTGTAGATTTTTTAGAGATGACTCCATATGATAAACATTACATAGCACAACAGCTGCGAGCAGGCGCTGGCTATATCCTGGAAGACTTCAATGAAACCCAGGTAAGGGTTCACTTACTAATCTAGAACAACAACAGAATGGTTGAGTTTAGAAGGAATTTCTATAGCTCATCTTGTCCAACTGCTCTGCTGAAAGTGGGTTCAAATAGAGCAGACTGATTAGGTCCTTGTCCAGTTGTGTTTTGAGTACCGTCAGGGATGGAAACACCAGAGCCTGTCTGGGCAGCTTGAACCAGTTAGGAAAAAAAAAAAAAAAAAAAGGAATTTCTTGTATTTCAGTTTGTAACTGTTGCTTCTGTCCTTGGAGTGAATAACACTGACAGGGGTCTGGCTGCATCTTTTGTACACCTCCTATCAGGCATGAACATGCATTAAGAAGTCCACCCAAGCCCTCCCTTTTTGATTTTTAACAAGTTCAGCTCTCTCAGCCTCTTCTGGTATGTCAGGTGTTTCAATGCCCATGCCCCATAGTGGTCCTTGGCTGGACCTGCTCCAGTATATCTGGTGTTTTTGGTATACTGCAGAACCTGAGAGTGGATGAAGTACTCCAGATGTGGTCCCACCACAGGTGTGTGCCTTGGAGCAACTAGAGGTAGAGCTCTTCACTTACCAGATCTACTTGGACAACTACAGTAATTTAGTGTAGCTTTCACTTTTTTTTTTTTTTTTTTAAGATGGCAAATTGTTTTTTGGAACATCTTGCTTGAGGAAGCAATCTTGTCTAGTGACCTACTGAGTCTCAGACTAAGAGGTACATCATCTCTTTTTGTCTGAACTGGAAGAGAGCTATGATACAAAAACTACTAGGCAGAGTTTTTGCCTGTGAACTGCAGAGCTTGGGATAGGATATTATTAAACAGATTAGTACTACCTTTATCTAATTCACCTCTCACATAATATGGCTGTGAAAATCAGGGTTCCAGTTGTTTTCTTCTTTAAACTGTTTAGCGGCAGGATAATTTTAGGGGTTTTTTTTGCAAGCACTGTCTCCTGTTTACATGCCTTCTTTTCTCCCCTGAAGTGTAATGCAGCATACAAGTGTCTTTTAATTGCGGACCAGCACTGTCGAACTCGGAAATACTTGCTGTGCCTTGCCAGAGGGATCCCTTGTGTGTCTCATATCTGGGTCCATGATAGCTGTCATGCAAACCAGCTTCAAAATTATCGGAATTACCTTTTGCCAGCTGGATATAGCCTCCAGGAGCAAAAATTGCTAGAATGGTGAGTGCCAAATAACCATGACCTGAGTCTACAGAATCTTGGAGAGACCTGTTACACTTGGGAGGCTCTTGAATAGCTACAAATACTGAAAGTGACCCGAGTACTGTTCCTTATACTTCCGTTCCATATAGGAACAGCATTTCCATCTCTTTCCTTGGATATTCAATGACCTCTAATGCCAAAGTACATTTGGGTGCCATATACACAAAAACCAGTTTCCTTGGAAGTAAGGAAGGCATCAGTCTTCTCATGAGGAAGACAGAATTCAGACAAGGCTTCCCACACCCTTGGCTAATTTCTCTAATTGCTCAGAAATGCATAAAGAAGATGTTTCCTATGTTAATTTCCTTTACCCTTGATACATTTTGAAGCTAGCTTCTGCATTTTCTGTGGAGTCTAATCCAGAAGATGTGTTCTGAGGTGACAGAGGAGGTCAGACTCCTTAGGCAAGCTGAGGGGCAGACACAAATTTGTAGATAGCTGTAGGCTTTTGGGCAGGAGAGTGATGTCTTCCTGCTCAGCCCTGTCAAAGTGGGAGCAATTTGGATATGCACAAAATAAAGGTGGTTCAAGATTAGGGAAGAGTTCAGCTTAATTTTGGATATAGGCTGCTGCACACACACCCCCACCAACACTGTCTAGCTCTGTGTTACTCTCTATAAACAAAGGATAGGCACTCCAAGTACTTAGGAAGGATGCTAAGAGAGTGGGTCATTATATGCAAGAAATTAAAAAACATCTGTGGGAGCAAATCAGGTAACTAGACTAATGGATATTTTTACCAGTTTGCATTTCTCTTGACAGGCACCCACGAGAAAACCCATTCCATAACCTGAAGGTTCTCCTGGTATCAGACCAGCAAGAGAACTTCCTGGATCTGTGGTCTGAAATTCTCATGACAGGGGGAGCAGCATCAGTTAAACAGCATTACTCAAATGCTCACAACAAAGGTACTCATTGGCCAGTTTCTCAAGGAAATGCCACTGTGGTCTTTAGTATGGCTTAAAATCATGTGGGATGGTTTGCAAGGTTGTCTGTAAGCAGAAAGGAAGGCAAAGGGCGGATGCTTGCTGCTTGAATGTAATCTGTATATAGATTATGCCTAGGAGACTTGTCTTGCAGAGGAGATGCTGTAGCAGTTCAGAACACAAGCCATCAGCTTCCAGCCTATGTTGAAAGGGGGAAATAGGCAAGAGTTGCTCCTGGCCCTTCTAGTGTTCTCTCAAATTGTGCTTCCCTTGTCCTTCTGAACTTGGCTGTAGCTCCCTCTCCATATGTGATGTAGGCCCTAGTACTCACAGCCTGAGTTCAAGACTCAGGGTCATGCCTATACTGTTGGCTACTCATTTTCTCCTTATTTTTATCTGGACTAAAAGGAATATTTTCTTGCGAGGTGCAGGGTTGCTCTAGGTGTGTCTTGACTTTTAAAATGAGAATTCACTGCCTAGGAATGAGAAGATGTAAGAGTGATTCATAGTGGTGAAACACACTGATCTGCCAGGTTGGATGGGGCTTGAAGCAACGTGCTCCTGTGGAAGGAAGCAGAGGGTGGAATGAGATGAGCTTTAAGGTCCTTTGCAAACCAAGTAATTTAGCATTGCATGCTTCTGTGATGTTCTGCTGCAGAGCAGAATCCTGTTTCTTCACCTGACAGATACCCGTCTTTCCTCCTGTACAGATATTGCTTTGGGTGTTTATGATGTGGTGGTGACTGATTTTTCCTGCCCAGCTGGTGTCTTGAAGTGTGCAGAAGCTTTACGGCTGCCTGTTGTCTCGCAAGAGTGGGTGATCCAGAGCCTTATTGCTGGGGAGAGAGTAGGCTACAAGCAGCATCCAAAATATAAACATGACTATGTCCCTCACTGAATTAAACTGCCCTGCTGTCCAACTGTTGTGCAGACTGTGTTTTAAACAGGTTTTAAATGTTTGTGAATTGGGCCAGTATGCATGGATTATTGTATATAGTTTTATCTGCTGGACTTTTTGATTAAATAAATGTTTGATCTCTTGTGGTATCTGCTGGTACTCCTCATTTATCTAAACTTATACCAGGGCAATGCCTTCAGGAAAGGAGTGCAGAGAAAAAAGAAATGCTTACATCACTAATATTCTGCTTTGAGTAAAGCATGAGCTCAACACAAAGTCAATTAGAGAGGAAGACATGTTTTCCATTGGCAGAAGTTCAGGGCAGTGGCATTTCTGTTTGTTGGAAGAATACCATGTTGTGTATTCCTCCAGTTTGCTGTTGTTATTTTCCATTAATTTCATTAAGATGCTGCTGAAGCGAGTGCTAAGAATTTCTTGGACAAGTATAACTTTGTTTTGGCTCCCTTTTTTCTTCTGCATCATGATTGCATAGGTATTAACCTGTCTTAGTGGAGATGGGCTTTACCTAACTAGAGACAGACACAAGAACCTTGGACAAGTAAATTGCTGGGAGACTGAGGTACAAAGATTATGTAAGTGCTGTGTATCTTTAAATGGTAATGGGATGAATCATCTGCTTTTGAGCTTCTGCATTCACATCTTAGTGGTCAGCCGGCATAAAGGCAAAAGCTCTTCACTCAAATTGTGCTATAGGTTGAAGACTTCCCTCCATTCTCATGCAGTCTTTAGTTCCTTGCTTCAAAAGTGTAAAGTTTTTCTCAGTGTGTTTTTTTTTCCTCTGTCATTTAATGGCTCAGACATTTGACTGTATTGGTCTGTAAATCTCATATTCAAACTTCAATGCTTTCTAGCTTTTTCCAAGGTCAAGGGCTAATTTTAAACTTTTCGTCAGGTGCAGTCCTACCATAAAACCTTGTAATCTGTGGAAGGTGCCAGGTCTTATACTTGTTGGTTGTTGTTACTATGTCTGAGTGAGCAGAGAGGATTTTTTCCCCCAAGGACTTGTAACTTTAGTGAGAGCTGCAGGTGTGTGCAAATACCAACCCTTTGAAGGGAAGGCTGCTTTCCTGGCAGCATTTGTGTTCAAACTGGGAATCCTGAACACCCCAGTGGTGGACTGGAGGGTTCTCTTTGGCAGTCATTCAAAATGGACTGGTTCTCTTTGGCAGTCATTCAAAATGGACTTGCATCAAGATGGTCTGTTTGTTTTAGCAAGGGTAGGAAATCTTAGAAACAGGCAAGAAGTTCCTGCCAGATACTGCTTTTTAATGATAGACAAGGCTGTGCCATGCTATTCCCTTTGCACCGGGGTGCAGACGTGACAATACTCCATATAATTGCATGACAAGATATTTTTTTATTTGGGTTCAGTAGGGTAATCACTAGTAGCATTCTACATAGTCTGGAATGAGAACAGCACAGGTGAACATGAACATCCCAGGTAATCATCTCCTTACCATTTTTCTGCTGGTAGAGGGCACTTTCTACTCGAATAGGCAAAGCTCCTGTCTTGGCAAGTGTAATTTTAGCACATAAACTGTATTAAATTGTATAGACAAAGCATGTGATAACAATAGTGTCTCCATGGCTTATACAAGTATACTAGATTAGTACACTGTGTGAGAAGAGATTTAAAAAAATCTATTTCTTCTTCCCTCCCCCTTCACCTTAATTGAAAATTGCTACTGCTGCTTCATTTACCTAGTGGTATTTGATTAGCAGACACTGTGTACTATAAATCAGCTTATTACACAAGTGGAACTTCAGAATACAGCCAAAACTTCATTCATAGTCAAGAAAAGATTACTTCCTCCATACTCAAACTTGAAGTGAAACATAGTCCAGCTGAAGAGAAAAGACACTGCAGTCCAGCTGAAGAGTCCAGACATCATAATTCTGTTTTTTCACCTTCTGAAGAGGTTCAGGTTGCCTCCCTGGAAGCACTTATAAGTATATGCAGAGCTGCAGAAAGCATATTTTTATGAGTTCAGAAGATATAGAATAGCTTTCTGCAATTGCTGGGCAGCCTCACGTAAGTGGCAATTCCTGCCAATTTGCTCTGAAACAGTAGTTCATCACGCAAAAGCCAGCCACAAAGAAAAATGCATTTGAGTGCAAACTCTCCAGTTGTCCAAGAGCACCAGTCTCCAGTGCTTGATGCATCACTAGTCACAGCCTGAAGAAAAGGCCTTTAGTACTTAAACGCCAAAACTGCAAGAGAAAGGTACAGTATTAACCACCTGTTGAAAGTAACTCCCTTTACCAACCCACACCAGCATTTTTTGGCCAATAAATGCTGCAGCTTGCAGCTTGTTCAACTTTTTGCCAAAAGAAACTCAGTGAGGAGAAAGCATATGAAACCCAAAAATTACCGTGTGCTGACTTGTTATTTTTCTGTCACAGTATTTATCAATACTTAGTGTAAACCAAAATAATTAGAAGAAATCAAAAAAATGGTTTTGTACTTCAAGTACCTCAGGATAATGCTACGAGCAACCCTCAAGATATTCCTACCTGCCCAGAGTTCCTCCAGCCTGGGTGTAGTATTTGTTATAATCCAAGCGTAGCAGCAGTTGAGCTAAGTCAGAGTTTATTTGGTGATTGCGAACACTAGAGAGAATCTTGAAGAGAAGTGATGACTGACGACTGAATCCCTGCAAATTTGAAGATGTCAGTTCTGGGCCTTCTCAGAAGAGAAGGAAAGCAAGCATATCATCTCTTGTTTCTGCCTACCCAGTCCTTGAACAGCCTGAAGAAAAGAATCACTGCAAAAGATGTGATTAGTCTAGGATAAGGTACGGTGTGAGCCACACGAACTCCTAGATGTTAGTTATCCAAAATGAGGGACAGAGGTACCAACCTCCGACTCCTTTCTATTCCAGTATCTGCCCCCAATCTGCCTTTCTGTGCACATAGAGTTTCCAACTCGAGTTGATTAGTTAAAATAATTACAAGCACTTACATGGAAGGTCTTGGCTTACACTCACTCTTGTTCTACAGCTGTTAAAGCCAAGATAACTGCTTAGGCAAATGTTTGCATGGGAGAACAGAGCCACAGAAACAGAGATTCACCTTCACCAAAATACTGAGTTGTGCTGCTCCCCGTTCATCTAGTGGGCCCAGATTCTGACTGACCAGAGAACAAAAGCTATGACAAAGATCCAGGATTTCATTTAAGCAGTGGAAAACCTACATGGGATAAAAAGTATAAATTAGTAGTTGAAACAGAGTTCGAACACAGAGAGAAAACAGGTACCTGAAAAGTTGTAGTATTCATAACAAAGATGTTGCTGATATATTTTTTTAGTCAGGAAGATATTGATGTAGCTTTTTATTAAAAGGTTTTCTATAGAAAAAGGATTTAAATGTTATGCTGCATCTCTCCTCTGTCTCTCCCACGACCTCTGCAGACATTCTGAGAAAACAGCAATTGGCATGAACCATCCAGATAGGCACAGGACTTGCACACTGGCTTCTCTATCCAACCAGCAGGTCATCACTGCAGCTTTGGGATTAAGAAGGCAGGATGAAGACCAACAAGAGGTGTGGTTGAAGGCTTTGGTTTCACTGCTCACTAAACTTGGAATTTATTTTGTATCAGTTGATCTGACTGGGTAATTACTATTCTCACACCTTTATTCTACAGTAACCTTGTAGAGGAGCCCAGAGATATTGTGTTTCATTGAAACTAACCTACTCTGCAAATGTTTGTGTGAGGTTGTTTATAAAAATGCTTCTAATTTTTTTTTTTAATTAATGAAATTAAAAAGACCCTAAGTCCACTTGGGAACATCTCAACTATTTTTTTTCTTTTAAGTAGAAGAGGGAATTTTTCCTAGTCTAATGCATATCAGTATGAGTCCCACAGGAATACAGTTGCCAACACTATGCTCATTAGTTCTTTAATAAAATAGCTGTAATAAAAACAGTGATAAAACACAAGTTACTAAGATTAACTGAACACTGAAATAAGCTTCACTTAGAATTGACAGGAATACAGCATTCACATTCACGAACTGTAAATTAGATTATCTTAATTGAATTATCAGTTATAGTTTATACCTTGTAGTCTGCGGTTTATCACTGATCTGTTTTAAAAAAGGTGTGTTTCTTAGGGCACTTGGAGAATGGGTAGAATAAGGTGAAAACAAGACCTACTTACAGGTTTTAGGAGGATGAAAGACTGAGCCAACAAATTGCTTAGGAAGTGATCATGAGCCAGTCGTATACTCTCAAAATCTCTTGTGGCATTTATCTGCTGCAGAAGCTGTGAGAACTGAGACTCCAGTACATCTACCTGATGAATATGTGAAGATACCTCATTAGTGATTGGAGGAACTGAGAGTGCTTCAGACCAGCCAGAAGTTTTGAGTAAGAAACTTGCTTTCCTTATTGCTACTCCTATGTTAGAGGCTGAGGATTCCCTTCTCTCTGGCTGATGAATGGGGAATTATATACAAGAGCAGTACACAATGTGGGGTACACAACAATTTTTGATGCCTAAGTATCTAAGTAGAAAGGGAAATGGTCATTTTATTTAACTATGAAAAGGTATATAGCTAGCATGTAAACAAAGGTATTTGATTGTAGTAATTTCTGAATTTTATACTGGGAGATACTATTTGGAATCTTAGGGAGAAGGCAGCAGTACAAAAGCTCAGGCAGATTACCGTGGAGAATTTAAAAATCCAGGCCCCCTCTCAATTCTTTAAAAACCAAACCAAACAAACAAAAAAGCCCAAAACTTAACTCAAAATAGAGTTCACTTAAAGAGGCCAGAGAAGGAACCAGGATGGTATCTTAATGATGGTCCTTCAGAGATGAGTAGTTTCTCACAAACATTTAGTAGCATAAGATAGCTGCTAAAGAACTCCTCCATTTCACTGATTCACAAGTCCAAAAACCCTGTAATTGTAGCTGTAGTCTGGGAACTTGGAGGAAGCTCTAGACTTGTGAAGGAAATCCTGATTCCATTAAGGTACAAGGATTCAAAAACCTGAGATAGGTCTTCAGTGTTCCCTCCATGCATTTCTGCCACTTTCTGATTAACTGATACAATTTATCTTTCTCTGTAATACTCACCTGCAGATAATATTGAAGATTGTCCACAAGGAAAGCCATGTGATCCCTCAGACGCCACTTAATGGCATCTGTTCTGTTAGATTTCAGGTGTTTGCGTTGCATCTGGAGAGCCCAGCAGTGCTGTAGCTCAGCCTGGACTCGTCGCACACTCAGCAGGTATTTGAACACAACATTGTACCTACAGTCAAAAAATACAAAATTGTTTAAGACTAAACTCTTCCTCTGCTGCAGTTATGGAGAATGTAACAATGCAAGACTGGAAAAAGGAACAGGAGGTAACCTTAGTTAGGGCCAATAGTTAGGGCAAATCAAGTCACGGCCCGCGTGCCCCATTGCGCATCTTGCAGAGTAAGATTACTGCTTGTATTTATTACTGACCTAAAAATTACAAAGTTAGTTTCAGTGTAAGGAGGGAAGCTGTCAATGAAAACACTGTTAAAGTAGTGCTGTTTGTAAATCAGTGCAGATCTGTAAGCATCTTGCAGGTCTTACTCCCATTACAAATACTTTCAATATGAGTAAGTGAAATGAGTCATTTTAAGGTTCAGGGAGTAATAGCTCTACCTTTTCTCTCCATAGAGAGGAAAAATACCCCCAACACTAGTGAATGCCTCACATCAGGGAACATAGGGATGAATATAGAAAGACCATACTTAGTGCTTACTTCTCAAGAACGGCAGGAGTAAAAAGAATGTGCAGTGGCCACTGAACTTTGTAAGAAAGGCCCAGAGCTGCCCATCCTGATGTGGGGGCTTCACGTGGTGATAATTCCCGGGAAGGCCCTTCACGACTCTGACAAGTATCTGAAAACAAGCAAGGTGCTGAATTATGTTATCTTGGTCTGTGCAACCATGGCAAGAAAGAAAAGGGAAAAAGGAAAGAACAGAATTAAGAAGAGCCAAAGTAGTCTAGGCCATTACATAAGGCAGTAAAGAAAACAAAATGAGTATTTCTTTTACTTGAGAGAAGGGTAATTAATTGATTTGAAAACAAGGTCATCATCTCCCCTTTTAATTAACTTCTAAAAATGCACGTAGATACCTTTATGTTCCTTTCCATGATACTCAATAGTTAAGTGAAGAAGAGGAAGAAGGTTGTCATCATCTAACAGCACCTTATGAGCAGACTGCTGAAATGCAATGTTGACATCTGACAACAAGAGAATACATATCAGCACAAGGTGATGCAGCTAGTGCTAATTTTGCACCCTTTAATTATTTACTGGGTCCTAAAAGACAACAGTGATGTACAACTGACACTCCTTTCTTTTAATTCTAGTTTCAAATACCTGTCATCAGAAGGTTTCTGAGGGATTGTTTTCACTCACTCTCTGATGCATTCCAATTCACTAGTGCTGTAGTTTCAAAACTAATGACATCATGTAGAGAGTTAAATGTCCATGTACTGGACGTGGCTTACCACTTTCCTGCTATACCACAATGAGGACAGTTTGGTAAGCAAATAAACAACACTCACCATGTTCAGTTACAGCCGTAGGTGGAGTCTTTAACATGTGTTGTGCAGTATCAATGAAGGCCTGAAACAGCTCACCTCTTCCCAGAAGGTAAAAGTCTTTTATAATCTGTGGAGATATATTTTTGTACCTAACGTAGCAAAAACTGAGCAGAAATTTTAAGCATCCTAGCTGATAGCAACCATTTTTATTACTTGGACAACTGCTGTTTCTAAACACAGTTGGAGAGCTCTGAATTTCATTCACTGACCAAAAAGTCTACAATGCCTTTGCTTCAAGATGCAAACTACAAAACCACATACACATACCCCTCTAACTCAGTCTCTGAGCAAGTTCTATCAGTGTATGCTCACTCTTGAGAATGAAAAATGGAAACATCTTTACTAAATGAAGAAAGCCCAGAGTGTAAGGCAGTAAAGTATTTAATGGGAAGAAAGAAGGGAAGAAAAAAGAGACCTGCTTCAACAAAAACAAACTAGCAGCTGCATTACCTTCAGTTGTCCGAGTAGATCCGATTCCTCCACCATCAGTTTCCAAAGATGCTAGTAAAGAAACAAAAATCAAACAAAACAACAGAAACCTCCCCTCAGAATTATCTCACCCATTCAGAGAGAAGAGTAGCTGCTGTCTTAAGACACTTGTGATGCATACAAAAAGAGCACCTATACAAAAGGCTATCTGAAGTACAACAGAAGACAGTGAGAGTCCTGTGTAGCAGCCCATGCTACCAGTTAAAATTCTTGATATATACGAGCAAAAAGCTCTGCCTAAGAAACCTGAAGACGTGTGACAAAAAAAGTGCAAATTCCTATGAAATCAGTTCTTCCCCAGCTTTGTTCTTGCTTCTCTAACCTCCCGATATTCTTAGGTTCTCCTCCCTGCCCCAAGTGAAAAAAAGATTGAAAACTGCCAAAGCATGTGCTCAGCCAGATGCCATCTATTATGCTGAAAGCAAATGAAAAGTTCTGAAGTAATTTCATGTGAAAAAAAACCAACAAAAATTCCCTTCTTTCCCTCAAGAAAGAGCATAGTATTTGTTAATGTCCTTTTGTCATTAGAAGTTGCGTTTATGTGAAGCTCTGAGACCAGTTAGAACAACTACACTGTGACATGTTTGTTCAATCACTGGCACTGACGAGCCCCCTTCTTCCACATAATTCACAAAACTTAGCTCCTCAGCCTGCACAGTAGACACCCTTCCTAGGATGCTCACCTCAGCAACAGTGCTCCGTATCCAGTCAACCACTGATTCAAAGTCCACCAAACTAAAAAGTGGTTGCTGCTTGAGTCGATGTAGCTCTGCTGCA
Source organism: Cinclus cinclus (assembly GCF_963662255.1). Classification (NCBI taxonomy): domain Eukaryota; kingdom Metazoa; phylum Chordata; class Aves; order Passeriformes; family Cinclidae; genus Cinclus; species Cinclus cinclus. The sequence continues at coordinate 21,800,917 of NC_085058.1, forward strand.
AAAGTGTCCTCCTGGTTTTTTAGGATGGAGCCTGTGCAGCAATGAGAGAGAATTCCAGAGAGTAAAAGGGGATGCTATTTGGAGACATGCAGCACAATGAAGGACCCCTTCCAGCATAGTAGAACAGGAAGACTGCACTGTCTCAGGTCTGGCAAGGAACATGAAAAGAAGGCTTCAAAGTACAAGTACCAAGGTATAAGATTACTATTGCATGTACAGATGCAGTGTGGACACTTGCCATGGCAGTGCTATACTATCAGTAAAACCCCCAAATATTTTCTACATAAATGGTTGCTGCTAAAAGCCCTTTTTCTAGGACTGAGCTAGATCTTTGAACCCACAAACTTTCCTGCTACATTAACCACTTGGTTTAGGTCTCCCCATACCCCTGCCCCTTTCAAATCTATCCTACTGCTTGAACTTGGGGACTTTGTTTTTCTTTAACCAACTGAGCTAGATTTCTTTTCCCCTTGCTTCTGCTACTGCAAGAAAACAGTCCAAATGAATTTGTCCTTTGTTCTCCGTAATGTCACTCAAGTAATTTAAGTACTTTTGCATAGATATACTCAAGGTAGAGCCACCACAGCAGTCTTCCTCCATTGGTCCAGGAATATATCTCCCACACGACCCCTAATGTAAACTTTTTAAGCTCTCAAAGTAAACCATCACCTAGAATTTTCTCTCCCTTGCTGTCTTTAAGGCTCCATGTAATTTGTCTTTCATAGCAACTTTGGGACCACCTTGCAAGTGAATCTCATATTTGTGGATGCAAATTAATCCCATGACACCATTCTGTAATATATAGGCTCAGAGCAAATGTGCCTTTGTGTCTATATGCAGCCTTTAGGGAGAGGGATGCAAACTGAAAAGAAAACAAGGCCTTTGCAATTGCTTTATCCAGAGCAAATCACATGGTGACTTGCTGCTGGAAACTTGGGAGACTATATTTGGAAAGTGTTATTTACTCATCCTGTTCTTACACCTCTCCCTTGGAATCAATCAGCAGCAGAACACTGGGACTACTGCTCTGTTCTGGCACAACTATCCATACAGTCTGAAGAAAAACAGCCAATCATCAGTGACTGTTGAGGAAGTTGTTAATGTGGCATTTTGGAAACTACGTGTCAGTCACTCATAACTGAGAAAAGGTTGCAAGAAAGATTTTCCTTACCTTTTCTGGTCAGGTTAACATTCTGATTCTCAAACATCTGAACAGATTCTCCCACAAAGAGGATTTTCTCAGCAACCCGTACAGGAATGTATGAAGGCAGCATTTCTACTCTCAAGGAAAACTGCTTCAGAGATGGAGCTAACATGTTCTCCTCCTCAATCAAGCGCTGCCAGAGACACCAGGGAAAGGAAATCAAGTGCAAAACAGTGTCAGAAAACCAGATAGAGAAGGTGTATAAAGGGGGCATGTGTGTGAGAGAGAGTGTTTAAGAGCATTGGAAGTAAGCAGAAAGGTAGCAGAACTGATTTGTATCATTTAAGTAATGCAGTAAACTTCCTTATGCTTCTGGTAAGCTACCAGATCTCCCTAGAGATATTGCATTCAAAAAGAGTGGAGGAGAAGGGGAAAAAGAAGCTAAACCTTTGTGGAACAGCAATAGATTTGCTGTATTAAAGAATTATGTTACATAAGCAAAAGTTATAGTGCAAATGCATTACATCAGTCTTGCTGCCGTAACAATATTAACTAGCATTACCAAAAATAATCCTCCCCTAGACCCATTCCAATGTTTTAACACTGTCAGAATACTTGTGATACAGGCCAAATATAAGTACCTCTACTAGTGACCAAACAGGATAAAGATCCAAAGGCTTGCTAGCAAAGATAAGGCAGTTTTCTTGGTTCCTGTGAAAGTTCTTTTAGAACAATACAGTAAATTATTTTTTTTTCTAAATGCTAATCAAGTATGGAGGCAAGATCTTCCTTCAGGAACACAGTATTTGTAATTTCACCTGGCTTTCTTGTTACTGGAGAATTAGTTTCAGTGGTCCATAATCCAGAAAAAGAAAAAATCACTCGAACAAAGTTTTGAGAATGTTTTCCATCTACAAAATTCTTCATTTCAATGGAAGAGTTTAGTACAGATTTGTATATTGACGTTAACAGGTTGGCACTTCTTAAGATTCTAGTGACACTTTTAGATGAGGCAATACCCAAGTATTTTATTGGTCTATCCCACTAAGACTCAAGAGTTCTTACTGTACTCTTTGAAGAGTTGCCAACACTGTTAGTTGATAATACTGAAGAAATAAGTTACTTAGTCTACAATTTCCACCATGGACTTAGAAGATTCAGAAATTTTCACTTTCTTTATCCAATATAATGAAATAACAGATTTCTCCACTAACTGTCTTTTTAAAGTTTTCCTCTGTTTTTCTTTGGGTGTAGTCTGTTTTCAGCAGACTGTTTGCACAGGGCACTTAATTAGTATGCAACACAGTTTCTGTGTGGTCACAGCCAAGCTGCATGCACCACACTAACTCCATAAGTGCCCATGAAATGTTTTCTCACCATAAACTAGAGGGTGAATGTAGAGTTGAACTTGCTCCACGCTGTTCTCTATTCAGACACTATTCACATGCCCAGTGTGGGAGACAACTCCATTGAGAAAGCTGCTTTGTGAAAGGGCACTCTAATGATATAGCATCTACAGGAAGAGTTACCACATTTCACCAATGTGCTGGCAGGTTGCTCCCTTGCTTAGCAGTCCCTTGACTCTCACATAACACATTTTCTACCAGTAATGTCAGTAGCATTAACCTGTTAGGTAACATTTGCACAACTAATGGTTATGCAAGAAAGGCACCTGGCCCATCTGCCCATAGAAAGCATGCAAATCAAGTCAACAACCAAGTTTCCCACACCCTGTTCTTGCAATTGTTCACACTACCACCAATGTCTATGTTAAACAGATCAGTGTTGACCATAAGGAATGAGAAACCAGTCAGTGAAGAGACTGACAGAACATAAACAGAACAGACAACTTCGGACACAAGCATCATAAAGTTACTCTAGGACAAGTGGGCATGCAGAAGTTCCCATTACTTGACATCAGTGTCTACACAGATTCCATCCATAGGGCTTTCTTCCAGGGGGTTATCCAAACAATAGGTTTCTGTCCCTCATGCCTACCAGCAACCTATTACAGTATTATTTCGATTTAGCATCCTAGCAGGTTTCAGTGTATGTCTTGTCTAGCATAGCTCGCGCTGAAGCAGAATACATACACTTATTCTTTAGATCCCTAAGGAGCAAAGACGCCAAGTTATGACTTGTAGATCTTACCAGGTCCTGCAGTTCCCGTAGCTGTTTTCCTGTAAGTCCCCCAATTCCTAAGTCATCATCATCTTCTTCAGGCTGGGTAGGGATATTTCCAGAAGAGGGGCCCTGTTTGATAAAGAACTCTTCATGTTGGTCTAGTAGCAATCCATGCAGCATCCAGGCAGAGAGCTGCTTATACATGACTCCATGACACACAGCCAGAATCCTGAGGTCAAGAGAAACAGTCAGTCAGGCCTTTGCACACAAGAATCAAAACCTCATTGTACGTCATTCCAGACGGTCCAGTTGGCCATCCAGGCAGTATGGCGGGTATAAAATTGCTAATGTAGTATTTAATAGCTTTTTTTTTAACAGAGAAAGGTGGACAAAAGTAGAAGATCCAAAACTACGCTCATATATCCTCTGAACGTGTGACTTCTCCATGGAAATCTGCTAATATACCAGAGCTATAAGTCTGCAATGGGCTGATGTTTCTACTAAAATGACATTTAAGTAGTTTGACATTCTCCGCAAGGACATACAAACATCACAACACCCACACCATCACATTTATAATTTTGAACGATCAAAGATCAGTAACAAGTCTACCATTTGCAAAACAATACAAGTAGACTTCAAAAGAAGAAAAAATACCTGGGTCTGAAGATTCCTGAGCCTTTAACCCAAAGTATGGAGAAAGTCTTAATTTCCACCACTCGCCTGCTTTAGATAAATAATGGGGATGGTGACAGTTTTCCCCTGCATGGCACTCCTACTTTTATATCATGCAAGGCTGTTTTGCATGTACTGTTTCAACAAGTAAGAAACACTTCGACACTAACTCCAGAACAATGAAGTTTTACTGTCTCTACATACTTTTCAAGAGCACTGCGAACAGGAGGCAACCCCCCACAGCTGTGTTTGTGGACTGTCTCCAATATCTGGCATCCATGAATCTGCAGAAAGAAAAGGTTAGACTAGGTCTGTTATTTGGATCTGTACTGACCTTTTCATACATTTAAACATTACACTTTCAGCTATAAAAAAAAGTCTTCACAAACCAAGCAAGTCTTACAGAAAGAAAGGTGTAACATGCTCTGTGTAGTGATGAAAAAGGCCTTCTATGTGTAGCTCTACACTCAAGCTTCTCTCAATACTTTCCCTTAAAAAAATGTAAGCATCTTTGGAGTCTAAAACATTAGCCCCTGCCTTTTTTCAGGCAACAGTAAAGAAAACAGACTCAGAAAAGAAAAATTCCAACCACCAGCATCCTGTCCTATAAAATTCAAGACATCAAAGATTATGGGATAAGGGAAAAAGTCAAATTCAGTGTAAATAAATTTGTCAAATAGCCTCAATACTTACAATAGAACTAGTAATAGGACATCCATTACTGAAAAGACATTATCTTCTAGTATTAGAAAGTCTGAGATGGGGGCAGAAATTACTTTATCAGCTAAAGAGAAAACCTGTTAAGAGAAACTAGATGCAATTTTACTGTACCTTCTGAGTTTTGATCTGTTCCACCATGACCATCACAGAGGGGAAGAGTAACTGAAACTGCAGAACAGGAAGTGAAATATTGATTTAGGTTGTTATGTAAGGAAGAGAAAAAAAAAACCCTATACTTGAGTAACTGTGGACAGCAGCTGAACACAATAATTTAATAAAACTATTATGTCTTTCCCCACAAATTAGAAACATGACATGCAAATCTCTAGAAGTATGTCTTCCCTCCACTGGACCAAGATGCACAAAGTTACTATGTTCTAGCTCAGGCTAGAACTGTCAGTGAGGAATGTGTGAGGGTCAAGGTGGAGGACCTTAGCTTTGTGTTAAAGTGCAGGTGATTCTCCGAGCATGATTAAGGGACTATAGATGTAGAGCCATTAAATAGAAATGGCATGACATGATAGAGTAAGCCTTGTTTATCCCACCACTTTGTTATTAGACTCAATGAGGGATAAGTGCAAGCAAATGACACTATCTCTTTAATAACATGACATACCTGGTCCAAGGAGTAATTAACATGTGAGATGGAAAGATGTGGGTCAGCCAGAAACTATAAAGATAAAGCAAATAATGAAGATTAATTACCACAACCACTGGATAGTGACACTACCCAAGATAAGACAGCTACTAGTCTAACAGAGATTAATCAAAACCTCTAAAACTGAAAACAGAAGCCATAATGGTCTGAGACAGCACTGGGCTCTGACAAAGATGAACTGAAGGAAGAGGGGACAACACTTATTACGATGAAAAGTAATTTACAATGGCATCTCACAGGAATAATTTGGAAGGCATCTCTAATGTGGAAAGGAAAATACCTTGTTTCATCTTAAAAGCTACTACTAGTATGTTTATTGCAGAAATTACTATTTTTCACAATCTGTCAGCAGCACTGCAGCCTCTTGTTCTGTATTTCTCTCCTTTACCTCTTGTTCTAGGTCAAGTAGTGCCTGTCGATAAGGCTGCAGCACTGAATCAAGACCTGTGCAGAAGGCTCTCAAATAAATGCCATGCAATCCACTCTGGTTTTGCTGAGATGGATGGTGATCCTGAAACCAAACAATAAAATTTTCATCAGCATCCTAGTGCAAGTCTGAAGAGTAACGTAGTATCTGTGCAGTGTCACAGTAGTAGTCAGTGTTCTGAACATGTTGAAATGCACCTTAGCTCACCATAAAATGATCAGAAGAACAAATACATCCTTGTCACAATGAGAGTTACTTGAGCAGATTTATATTTTGCTCTTTTGGGGACCTGTGCAAGTGCTGGGAGCCACTGGTACCAGTGCTGCTTTTCACTTAAGCACGCCTCTTGGATCTCAAGGCTCTTCACAAATCATGAGGAGACAGTCATGAACATCCCACTCAATTCACAAACCCTGGCCAGTCTGGTGTGGTCAGGAATTATTACAAGACATCCCAAAGAACAGGATTTTACATTTGATTCATCCTTCACTGCTCTCTACCCTCCCTTATATGCATCGCAGAGAGCTTTCTGGAGCTCTGCTCGGTGCTAGCACGAGCGCGGGTATGGGCCACCGGGCACGGGCCGCTCCTGCGTCCTGGGCAGCTAGGCCTTACTGGTACCTGCCGCACTATTCCCGGGAAATACTACGGCCCGGCGGCCCCACCTGCTGCTGTACGTGTCCCGTGTACTGCTCCACGAATTCAGCAAAGCGGATGTAGTCGGTGCCGAGGCGGCACAGCCGGTTCAGGACGTTGGTCTCGCTGGGGTGCAGAAACGGCAGCTCCTGAGACACCTAGAAGAGGAAGCAGCGGTAACGGACGGAGGGACGGACGGACGGACGGACGGATGGGCCGTGCAGGGCGGCGGCTTTGGTCGGGGCCGTGCCACACCTGGAGGCCGCCGCGCTTGCTCCAGGTGAAGGCCGCCCCCGGGTACCCGCTCAGCGCCAGCAGCAGCTCGTGGATCATCTTGCCGCGCGGGGCCGCACGGGCTGCCGGGACAACGCGGGGACCGCCGGAAACGGCGAGCGAGGGGCGCGGAGGAGACGGGGGAAACGGCTAAGGAGCAGGAGCACAGCAGCGGGAACGGCCGGCGGGAATGGCCACGGGCGGGGGAACGGCCGGCGGCGGGGGCCGCGCGAGGGAGGGCACGCCGGAAGAGGCAGCGGAGCGGCCTAGCGGAGCGCGGCGTGAGGGGCGCCGTGTGCCCCCGCTCACGTCCCGACCGCTCCAGAGGCGCTTTGGCCTTGGCAGGAAGAGGACGATGCAGTAACGTGGTGGCTGTGATGGCGAGTGCCGGTTCGGGAGGTACCATCCAGGACAAGAGCAAATGCGTAGCCTTCTAGGTAGGTTGTTTCGGTATGCCTCACTAGGTTTCTCACGTTATGTGTCAGTGTTTTATCAGTGCCAGTTTTATCTTTCTCCATTTATTATGTATTGCTTTCCTTCACTTCCTGTCGTAATCCGGCTAGTCTTTTAATGAAAACTGTCTAGTTTGAAAACTATGAATTTATTTAATAAAGTGGTTTTCAGTAGCCTCTTTCATTGCCCCTCTCTCCCTCCAGCCCCCCATTTGTGAGAGTGTTTTTCTCTATGTGCATTTTTACTCTTAATTTAGAAGAAATTAGTGTTTAGTGTTAAGGGTCATCTAATATGTTTTTGGTTCACCTTGCCACAATAAGGTCTGAAATATAGGAAGAATATGGGCATGTAGCTATATAGCTATACAGCTTTATGTGTAACTTGGAAGTCCTAACAGTGTTAATCAAGTATGAGTATAATAAAACTATTGTATTTTGTCTTTCTGTTGACAAAACTTCTAGTGTCATAATAATGACTGAGTTGGTCTAGGCATTTGTTATGCAATCTTGACATGAATATCACAGTATGCAATTGGTCTGGAAACCCCTCCAAAAGAACAGATAACAGTAGTTTATTTAAAGGATTTTGGTGCTCATTTTCTGATTATACATGATTATTCATTAAGGCAAAAAACTTAAAAAATTTTTTACAGAATTGATTGCTCAAATTTTTAAAAGAGAGAAAAATAGGTATCTCTGTAATATTTGCAAGGTCATCTGACTAGTGCTTATTCAACATTAAGAGAAAAAAAAGTCAAGAATCGGGAAAGGCAATACATTAGACACATAAATACACAACTCCTAATAAAAACATTTTGCAGAGTAAATAACAAACAACAGAATTCTTAAATCAGGGGAGCTGTTATATGTACCATTGAATACAACCTTGAAGAAGTTCAGATAGGTTCTTTGATGATAAGCAATACTAATGTTTTATTTTTCTTATCAGAATGAGATGTTTTTGAGGGAGGATTGTGGCACTACAAAAAACGTTGCAGCACTGCAAAAAAAAAAAGGGGCAACAAAATAAATTCTGCACTCTGACATAGTTTACATGTAAATGTTATTTTAAATGTCTTATCTTGTAACTTCCAAGTGGTCACATGTGAATGCAAATGTTAATAATTAGAACCTTAACTGCATTCTAAAACATTTTGATTTGTAATTTATGTCTACCATTCCCCAATGTAGTTATTTCTGAAATTATTGAATTATGGTCTTCCTTTAACCAATTATGTTCTCTAAGATTGTTGAGTCCAACCAATGACTGACCACCACCTTGTCACTAAGTGTACTAAGTCACTTGTCACTTGAAGCACTAAGTGCTATGTCCAGTCTTTCCTTAAACACTTCCAGGGATGATGTCTCCGCCACGTTCCCAGCCCATTCCAGTATCTAATCACCCTTCCTGTGAAGAAAATTCTTCCTTATGTCCAACTTAAACCTGTCCTGGCACAGCATAAGACTGTATCTTCTTGTCCTATACATGTTGCCTATGTATATATGATAAGTAAATATAATTTTTGATGGGCTTATGGAATCACTGAGTTTGGAAGTGACCTCTGGAGGTCTCTAGTCCCACCTTGTTTCCTCAACGCCAGGTGAACTTGAGTGGGTTTGTCCAGGACTATGCCTAGTTAGGCTTGAACTATTTCCAAAGGCAAAGACTCCACAGCTTCTCTATGTTAACTTGTTCCAGTGTTGGATGACCTTCAGAATAGAAATATTTCTTATTTCCTTGAAGTGGGACTTTTTATGTTTTTCAGTCCATTGCCCACTGCTTCTTGGCATATTCTCTCGTGCTCTCCCTCAGATGTCAGATGCTCCAAGCCTTTAATCAGCTTCACTGTACTTGTTCCATTATGTCCATGTCTTCCTTGTACTGGGGAAGCTGAAACTGAATCCACTGCTGGGAAGATGAGAATGATTGACTCCCTTACCTGCTAGTGATGCTTTCCTAACAAAGGCTATTGGTCTTCCAAATTACTTAATTTGTGCTTAGGTAGTAAATGTATGCCCAGGCAGTGAAATTCATGGGGCTAATTAAAATGGACACATGGTGGATGGCATTGTCAGTGCTCTGATCCTTGAACAAGAAATAGGCAAAGCAACAATAATATCTTCTGAGGGGAAGGAAACTTTCAGAGCGTGATTCACCTGTGGCAGTGCTGCTGGATGTTGCTATTGTTTTGGGGCACCGTGTTTCAACTTGTGGTTGACATTTCAGATGCGTTACCACGGTTTGGTGAGCAGAGCCGTTTCTATGGAAGGGCACGGCTGCATCCAGCAAGGCCAGGTTTTGCTACTGTGAGGGGCAATGTAGCTGGGGAACCTGGCAGGACAAGAGGGCCGAGGCAAAGCAGCACATGGGAGGCAGCCGGGCTGTGGAGACTGAGCTGATGAGGCTGCACTGCACACAGTGGGGCTCGCATGACTGAGATGGTAAGACGTGGGTCATGATCAGGTTGACCTGGGCTGTGTCCCGCATAGTACGCTGGCAGAGTTAAGGCCAGAATTTAGGTGGGTGTTACGAATCAGCCTAACAGAAAGATTCAGGTTCAGGACGCTGGCCCGCGGAGAGGGAGGGACCACGGAAAGAAGCAGGGCGGCCAAGCCGGGTCCTTCAATTCAGCGGGACGAGCCGGGCTAGACTCGGGGCTGGCTCTCGTCCGGAGGGGGCTGAGCAACTCGTCATTTCTCTTCAGCAGCGGCCGGAGGTGGCGGGGGCGACCAGGGTGCGGCCGGGGCGGGGAGAGGGAGAGCGCGGAGGGGCGACTCCTCCCCCGCCACACCCAGTGCAGCAGGAAGAGGAACAGCCGCACCCAGCTCCCGCTAGCCCCGGCCCAGCGCAGCGCCATGGCGGCAGAAGACGTGGACGGGCTGGCCGTGTCCCGGCCCCACTATGGCTGTGAGTACCGGGGCTCCGGGGGCGCGGGAATCCGCGCGGCTGCCAAGCGACGCCTAGCCCGAGCTGTCTGTGCCTTCCAGGGTCCAGCGGTGGGAGGGGAGGCTGGGCTGCCGCAGGCATGGGGGGAGCCGCCGGGTCCGGGCTCTGGGACTGCCCTGCGGGCGCGGTGCGCCCCGCCGGCTCTCCTCGCGGGCCCCGGCGAGCCGCGCCTCCCGAGAGATGGGTGCCGTGCCTCGCGAGAGCTCGTCCAAGTCCGACAGTCTTATTGTGTGCTGGAGATGAGCGCTGGGAGAAGACAGTGGAGGGCAGTGACGGGGCGCCCCACGGCTGTGCCGCCGTCGTCTGCCGCGAGCGGGCCCCGCGCCTCGCCCAAGATGTCCGCCGCGGGCGGGGCGGGGCGGGGGCGGCCCTGCCTTCCGCCTTCCCGCCGATTTTGGCGACCACACCCCATCTGCCGGCCCACATCCCGCTCCCGTCGGACGCCTTCACTGCATTGTCATAGGTTTGCCGAGGAGAGGGAGGCTTCGGGTCTTGACGTCCGATGCGCGGGCTCGCCTGTGCTATGACACCGCGTCAAAAATGATCAGTGGCGGAGGAAAACGTGGTTCTGTGGAGGGGCGATGCTGTAAGCAGCAGTCCGTCCGATCTGGCCTTCAACACTTCCAAGGATGAGGCCGCCACAGCTTCTCTGGGCAACGTGTGCCAATGTCTCACTATCTTGGTTAAATACTTTCTTCCTATCATCTGGTCTAAATCTTTCCCCTTCTAGTTTAAAACTGTTCCCCCTTGTCCCATTGGTATCCCCCTTTCCTTTTTATAAGCCCCCTTTTAAGTACTGAAACAGTACACAGTGATGTATCCCTGGAGCCTTCCCTTCTCCAGGCTGAACAACCCCAGCTGTCTCAGTCTGCCTTTGTGGGAGAGGTGTTCCAGACACCGGAACACAGTCTTTGTTACCCTCCTCTGGACCTGCTCTAACAGTTTTTGTGCTGAGGATGCTAGACCTGGATGCAGGGTTCCTGCTGGGGTCTCACAAGTGCACAGTAGATTGTTGTTGAAGGCATTTTAGCCTTTGCTTAATAACATTATGACATTATGAGACATTTCCTATTAGTCAAATTGGTCCATAAAACCTAAAAAACCTGTGGGTTTTTCTTCTTCTTTTTTTTTTTTTTTGACATGAGATGTATTTAGCTGTAAGTATGGGAAGAGAAGACTTTCACTGAGACTCTGAACAGAATCTGGAAGATTTAGGCATATTACCCCTATGTAGGTCTTCAGCGTGATCTGAAGATGGCACGCAGGTTGGGAATCTGAATGATTCTCTTCCATACAGGTAGTGTGAGTAGCATTTCCACCTTGTTTTAGAGGTGGACTATAAAGATATAGAAGGGATTATATGATGTGAATATGTATTTGCGTAATTCCTTAATCTTTTGCTACAAAAATCAGAGGATAGGTGAGGGGACAAGTGGTCATTGATGTGCTTTTGAGGAAGACAAAGGCAAAGCCAGAAGAAAATAATGGATTGTTTTTTAAGAAATTGTAAGAGGGATGCAGTCAATTTGTGAAGTCAGGAAGAAGGAAGCTGGCAAATTGATGTGACAATGATAAGAAAACAGGGCATCTTGTGTTGCTAGTAAAGAGCAAGTCATCCTTAGTTTTCTGAATTAAAAAAACCCAAAACTGTGATGGGTCCCTATGGGAGAGGTCGTATCTGATTTTTGATGTGCCTGTTTCTGTTATATTCGATCTTCAACCATCTGAGGGCCATGTTTTGTTTATTTTCAGCTGTCTTGGATAATGAGAGATTAACAGCAGAGGAAATGGATGAAAGGCGACGCCAGAATGTAGCCTATGAATACCTTTGTCATCTGGAGGAAGCAAAGAGGTGAGAATAATTGTTTTTGAAACTGCTGGTGCTTTAAAAGAAGATGTGACCTTTGGTATGGGGAATAATTTGGATACATATTACCTCTTGTCTCCATTTCTTAGTGTCTATATAGTTTCACTGGAAAAAACAACCAACCAAAAAAACCAAAGAAACTCCCTTCCTCCCTGAAAAAAACAGCTAACCTCTGATGTGTGTACCTAACGTTCTCAAAGACTTAATGACAAGGACTCTGTATCTGTACTGCTCTGTTCTTCCTAGCACTGGATGGGTTCTCCTGATACGATGATGATTTTTTACCTTTTCTTTTTATATACCTGTTATATATTCTCAATACCCTTAATATGCATGCTTTTAATTCTTATAGTCTAATGTCTTAGCATAGTCCTGGTATTCTGTTAAGCCAGAAGACCAAACATGCTAAAGGCGTCGCAGTTGGAGGCCGAAAACCTTATGGTATCCTGAGTAACCAAGACCTTCTCTAAAACATATCCTGTAACCTAAAAGTAAGTCCATCTGGGGAAAAATACTTTTAAGATAAGAAGATGTCACACTGTTAATTTAAACCTCTCATTGGAGAATCATTGTTAAGTATGCTAATTTACAAAGGCCGTAAAATTGTATCCGTGATCTGCTGTGTGTGTACATTTTGGTGTATTCCACCTTGGCAAGTTCGTGCATCATAAAAATTCTTATTAGATACTGAGATAAAAAAAACCCTTATCCCTTAACTGTGTCTGACTCTTAATTCTAAGTCACTCTCTGTTTTCTGACTTGTATTTGTCTGGTGCAATATTGCTTTCCGGCATAGCAGTGCACACGAAAAACAGTTATTCCCTTCCTCTTAAGTGCAACCTTTTACAAATTTAAATTGTAGCAGTGTATATCCCTTGCACGCTGAGGACTAAATTCTTGCATATTTCTCCATGCATCCATATGTTTAATAGATCTGTAGTACTTCTCCCTGGGTTGCTCAGACTTCTCTCCAGGCGTTCGGTGTCTTTCTGGAAGTCCACTGCCAAAAAAGAAAAAACTTTTCCCACAGGGTGTTAGTGTGCATACTTCTAAAGAGTGCAACCATTATTTTGTATACCCCAATAGATTTGATGGTATCCTACATGATTGCATAGTACCTACTTTTTCATGGTGTTACGGTATAGTAGAGTTTTGCTGAGTTGTCACCTTGAAGTTGTGCTGCTGAAATTTGTTTCTTGTCTTCTGTTTATATGGTCTATCATGTTTTCCCGAGTGTGTTACCCTTCACTTGATCCTGCTGAATTAGATTTTTCCTGGTTTTTGTTTAAAGTATTGAAATAACTTTTATCTTATTCCTGAATTCCAGCATGTGTGTAATCTCCATGTTTAGTAGGCATATGAACATACTGTGTATCTTCATTCAGACAATTAATTGAACGTATGATCAGAACACAGTAGATGCTGTGAAGGAAAAAGAACTGTTATTAAAAATGAATGCATGAAGTCCTGTTGTTGCTATTTAAAAAAATATTTTTGTAGACATTAAATCCTATATGCCGTATGTGAAGAGTAGGTGTGTGACATACATAAACACATGTTCGACATAGCTGAGAGCGTGTTTTGTCGTGGCTTACTGAACACTTAAGTCTCCCTTTGTCTTTCAAAAGATGATATGGGTTAAGAGCCAGAAAATATTCCCTGGCTGGGTGATGAATTTTGTACGAATATGTGTAATTCTTCCTTAGCAAGGCAGACGTGTTCAGCTGTAGTGACTTTATTGAGGAGGAAGTACTAAGTTTGTACAAGTTTACTGCTGACAGAATTCAACAGATTTGATTCCAGGACTTTAATTTTACCAAGAATGTGTGGTATGTTTTTGAAGGGATGGGGAGCACGCAGTTTATGCTGTAGTCCTTTAGGTGCTTTATGAGAATTATCACTACTGGTAGGTTCACAAAGACTGCTTAGTTACTAGTAGATAATAATTTTCCTTCCATACAGACTTGAATGAAGTTTGAAGTAGTAAGATCTGACTGTGTTTCAAAATAACTCCTTCCCTTTGAATCCAAAGTCTTTAGCAGCAAATGCTGGGCAAACAGGGAGAGATGAGTTGCACTGCAGTAACTGTCCAAGCTTGAAGGAGCCCCAGATCCTTCATTTGTGGACTCTTCCTGTCATCAGCCTTGGAGTAAATACTTGAGGAGGTGCTGATTCTCTCTTGAATTCCATGCCCAGGTCTGCAGAAAAAAACAAAAAACAAAAAAACCAAAAAACCCTCAGGTAAAAATACGTTCCACAGTAACAGCTTTAATATTTTCATCTTGCTCTTGCTTAATCGTGGGGACTTACTCTTTAACTAAATCAGCTTTGACTCTGAAGTTCTTAGTGATCTTGTCTCTGCTTCTGAGTGTCGTCTTGATATTGATGAAGTTGAGCAGCTGGGCATTTGATTTTTGCCACACCTTGTTAGAAAAAAGGAAGTTTTCACTTTTGTCTCAGCGTAAGCCTTGAGATTTTTCAAATGGCTAGTGGTTGCCAGTATGTTTTGTAAAGAAGGAAGCAACAGCTGTGTTTCTCAGAATTCAAGTAGTGGTGTACAGTCTTCATTGTAGCCACCTTGGCCATTGGTGCACTTATTTTTCAAGTGGAAGGTCTGCTTGGAGACCCTCAACCCTTATCCAACCCGTAACCCATGTTTGCTTAGTAGCATAAAGGCTGTTCATGTATATATGAGTTGGAGTTCCTTATTCCTAAAGTTAAGGCCATATCACTTAACACAAGAGTTAAAGATTAAAAGACTAGGAGAGGAATGGACTTCTGAGTTTAATAATTAAGGTATACAAGGGAGAGCAACGGCTTGAGTTCACTGTCTGCTTCCAGGAAGCTTTTTTTCCTTCCTGAGAAGTTATTTTGTAAATTGCCCTTGAAGCTTTATTTTTCACTACTGGTACAGTCTAGAAGAGGGCTTTTGGCTGCTTTATTGGTAAGAAATTCATGCAGCAGAAACAATTAAACAAGAACCATAAAATATCAGTGTGTTTGAAATTAATGCCCTTGATCTGAGATTTTCTGTATTTGACTTCTTTGCCAGTAGTGTAACTGAGGCATAGCATCTGAATACTGTGGCATTTTGCTTGTGCTATTGATAACAGTCCCTCTGAGTTGTGAGAGGGCTAATAATCTTTCTTCATGGTGAGAGAAGGTCAGATTGGAAGTTATATCTCTAAGGAGAAGAGGAAGACCTAAGAGCACATGAAGGTCGCTGGTGTACTCTGTGTCACACTCAGAAGCTGAAAAGATGAACATTATAAAGTCGATGGTAGCCAAGGCAGGGTGAGAGGCAGCTGGAGAACAACCCTTGGTGACTCCTCTTCTCCATAATCATGTTACATTATTACAGTATAATATTGTATTCAAACACTGTAATTTGTATGATTTTTTTTTCTGCAACATTAAGGCACCTAAAATCATGTGATTAACAACATGCTGATTTGCATTGCATCAGCATTTTCAGAGGCTTGCTATCCCTTTAACCAAGCAACAGATGTAGAATCTAGAAGCAAGGTTTTTTTAGGGCTTTTTTAAATGTTAGAAGAAAGTAAGATGAAAATTGGCTAGCACCTAATTTTGTACTGAAACAAAAATTTAGAAAAGTTTGAATTTCTGAACTGTCTGATGTGACGGCCCATGTGCAGTAACTTCAAGTACTTCTGTACTCAATTTATGGCAACTTAGAGCTCTTTGCAGGACCTGTCTGCTAATGACTGGACATCAGAAGCATTATTAGAGGAATAATTTGTACTTATTTAATGGTATTCCAGCATGTTTGGTTGGGTTTTTTTTGTTGTCACTGTTTTTCTGTTGTTATTTAGTAGTTTTTTATTTCAGTTAATAATGTGCAGCGCTCTTGTGAAACAGGAATTAATTATTGCTAGTTGGAGGAAGGGAAGCAGAGTGTAACTAAGTTGCTCAAGATTGTGAAAGACTGAAATGAAATTTGTGGTTAAAATGAAGATTGTGAATAAAGGGATTCCTCTATTGTCTGTGGACCAGATGCCTCATTCTTGAAGAAAAATGGCTTTATTAATAAGTGTTGTTTAATAGTTAAAGTTTTATTTTTCTTGCCCTCTTTTTCATTTGTTTGTTTGGACTGCTTTGCCTTTTTTTTTCTGTCTCCAAATCACAGTAGTCTAATAGAAAATCTGTGGCAGTGCAGATAAAACTGTAAGAATATACTCTGTTCTGTTGCCAGTTCATGCTCACGGAAGGGTAAGGGTATATTTATCTTGAATAGAAGTAGCCTGATACCTGATTTTTGTGGTCCTTATCTGGAAGTCAGGGTGTTTTACTGTAGTATCCTTCATCAGTGCTTCCACTTGCAGATTGGGTTACGTACTGTTTTTGGGTTGGTTGTTTGGATTGTTTTTTTGTATGTGTTGTTTTGTGATGGGTTTTTTTGTTTGTTTTCTGCTTCTCAGATACAATGCAAGTGCTGTGTTAGGTTGCAATCCAGGAGTATTCATAGATAATATTTTATTATCATTAGTTGTAAATTGAAGTAACTTATACTTAGCTCTTACCACTTTATTTGGGCTTTTATCAGCTCCTGTTTGGACTTGAGATATTTCTCTACAGATCCTGTACTGTTTCATATGACCTCATGCACTTGGCAGGGAGTGGCTGTCTGGACTGGAAGTGGCTTGGAATGCACATTCAGAACTGTATTTTTTCTGAGAAGTGGGTGGAGAGAGGTACGGAAAGAACAGTCAACGGTGGAGTACCACCATCTTTGCCTCACTTTGGATACTTCTTTTATGACTCACTGGAAATAGTAATTAAAGGCAGGCCAGGAGGAAAGAAACAACTGTTTGTTCAGAGACCAGGATTTTTCTTTTTGGATGGTGCTTTCTGAAGGAATAGTGTGTAATGTAAGAAGAGAGCAGCCCAAAATAACCAAAGCAAATAGGTGTCACTAACAGTTCTTGGCTATTGAGTACTGTGGAGTGCTTCTTAATAACTCTTATTTACAAGAAGTCAAGTTGGTCTTAAGGTGTGATAATTTCAGAGACGTTGTAGCTTCCAAGCATTCAGGCTTATTTAGTTTCTAATGCTAAGTGATCAAGGCAATTAGCT
This sequence comes from Cinclus cinclus, assembly GCF_963662255.1. Classification (NCBI taxonomy): domain Eukaryota; kingdom Metazoa; phylum Chordata; class Aves; order Passeriformes; family Cinclidae; genus Cinclus; species Cinclus cinclus. The sequence goes on from NC_085058.1 coordinate 21,817,934, forward strand.
TGCAAAAGATTTCTGTGTATTTGGTAGTTACATTCCTCTTGACTGTGGGCTTGGTAGTCATCTTGAAAGCTCTTCAGGGCAAATGACAAATCTTTTTGGCAAATATGGCAAATGCACTAGTATCCTCATCAGCAAGAGCAGCTGAGGGAATTTTTACAGGCTGATGGCAGTGTTTGCAAGGGAGCAAAGAGGTACCTCATATTTACTTTTAAGGAGGTGGGGGGGAGTGGTAGAGGGAAAGAGTTTAATGTTAGAGTATCAGTATTCAGCTGCATGTTGCCAGGAAGAGTACATCAATCACTGGGAAAAATCTGGCCTATGTTACTCATTAATTTCTTGCTCTTTTGTGTCTTTGAACTGAAAATGCCTGTGTGGATAATGAGAATATTCTGAGACCTTTTAGCTGTGGGTAGTACTTGTTTTCCTAGCTCTCGATCTGTACAAACCTTACTGAAAGGCATTTAAATATCTGCCTACTTTTCTAGAGAAGAACACCCCTGATGGGATAAATTTATTTTACTTTGCTGTTTTTAACTCTCTGAGAGATCTTTCATCTTCTGAAGGTGATTTCCTTGATTTGTTTAGAATTGGGAGAATAAGTTATTTTGAAGCAAAGTTTTTGTTGGGGTGTTTTCCATGGCTGTCTAATGCTCTTGTTCAGGTGAACTGTATGAAGAGCTTAGGCTGTGTTTCAGGTTTTCTCTTCTTAATGATTTGTGAGAATGCCTACCAAGTCTGCGCTTGCAACTGCACTAAAAATATTTGAGATTGCCTCTGCATATGAATGATCTGCTGGAGTATGGGAATCCTTATCTTTCAGTAAAATGAATGGTATGGTTAGTCCAAAAAATGCCATACCTGCGGTGTTGGCAGTAATGAGCAGTGAAAAAGGTTTTAAGCCATAGTTTTGTACATTCTTTTGGATGGTTTATGCATACTCTGTTGAGGGAAAAAAAAAAAAGGTGCTGCCCTTTTGCTCTCACTGCTTTTTCCTCTGCTGGTGGTGCTGCAGCGGCCATGCATCTTTTCCTTGTTACATCTCTGGGGAATTGCACTAGAAGAAGGGCTAAATGTTATTTTTAGGAGAAACTGTAGCTGATCTTACAGTTTACAGCCTCCAGTAGCTTGTACAGAAGAAATATCCAAGTGCCACTTCTGTTTTGAGAACTGTGATTTTTCAAAATGTTTTGCTGTAGTGTTTATTTTTGTCATGAGATCCGTGATGCCATTAAGTAAGGTGGAATGCAACAATATAAGGGAAAATGAGTTATGAGGAGAGGAATACCTGTTCCATGTTTTTTCCCCTGTTCTTGAAATGTATAGTAGGGTGGGACAAGATATTTAGGAAGATGGACTTGAGAACATCATCACCAAACTGAAAGAGGGTAGGTTTACATTAGATATTAGGGAAAAATTCTTAACAATGTAGTTATTGAGGCACCTGGAGCGGCTTGCCCTATCCCTGTAAGTGTTCAGGACCAGTCTTGGATGGAGTTCTGAGCAACTTGGTCTAGTGAAAGGTGTGTCCCTGCTCATGGCAGAGGGTTGGAATGAGATAGGCTTCAAGATCCTTTCTGACTCAAGCCATTCTGTGATTCTGTGTACATTGTAGGGCCTCTCTATGAGATCTTTTAAAAGACCTTGAGTAAGTGGCACAAAGTCATGAAATAACTAGCAAATACTTAATGAGAGTAAAGAAATGTTTGTGAGATAAACCTGTACAAGGGGAATATTTAAGTTAGTTAAAAGGATGGGGTGGCCGCTATGTGTAGACCAGTACAAACTAAGTTGTGGGCTGAAGGAGAAATATGGAGATGGTGTCTTAATTACTTTTGAAACTGGCTGATGAATTTTGTACTTCTCCTTAATATTCTGTCTGAAGTGTTGCTGACTTTAGCATTTTAATGATGCACACTCTGTGTTAGTGTTACATCTGTTTTCAACCCCTAGTGCTAAGGAATAGTGTTCTTGAGTATGACAGCAACAGCAGCATGAGACTTGTTTGGCATGGGGTTGTGTTCACAAATTGGAAATGTACTCATGTGATCAGCTTTGTTGTTCTTACACTTCCAGATGGATGGAGGCCTGTTTGAATGAGGAGCTGCCTGCCACAACAGAGCTGGAAGAAGGATTGAGAAATGGAGTCTACCTGGCAAAACTTGGAAACTTTTTCTCCCCTAAGGTGGTTTCTGTGAAGAAAATCTATGACAGGGAACAGACTAGGTATAAGGTGAGTGCTGTTTACCATGGTTACTTCTTTAGGTAGCCATCTAAAATGGGAATATGTACACATGGAAGTACTGTGAGAAAATAAGCAGAAAGTTAATTTGTATTAGTCTTACCTGAGAAACTCTGCTTTCACTCTAGAACAATGGTTAAATGAGGGTGTGGATGTACTGTTAGCTTTATATCTAAGCTTGCATTTAGGTGAAATAATTTGTCATAAACAGTCAATGTAAGTGTATATGGAAGACTTCAGGCTTCTTTCCTGCAAAAGTGCTGTTTTCATTATCTACATTAATGAAACTCACTTCTGTTCTTGACAGCTGTGGTATTTTGTTTTTTTACTGCCCTTCCTCTTGTTTCTGCTGATTTTCATTTCAGGCAACTGGTCTCCACTTCCGACACACAGATAATGTAATCCAGTGGCTGAATGCCATGTCTGAGATAGGTCTTCCCAAGGTAACTTCTGTCTCTTGCATCCAAATAAATAAATAATTTCAGAAAAGCTGTGCATTCTGTGGAAGCATTTGCTGTTATAAAAATATCAGCATTCTTACTCTAGTTAATGCTTAAATTTCTAGATTTGTGTCCCTATAGAAACTCTCTCCTAAAACTTGGTGAAAGAGTTCATTCTCCTACATATGTGAGAATGACTAGGAGCAAAATAATTTATGTGTACCATACTCCTGATATTACTTACCTTGCATGATATCTGCATTGCATCATTCTTGCCATGCATTCTTTTGAGCGGTATGCAGACTACAATTTGATTGTGGAAGTTTTTTTAGGAATCAGTGCTAAATGTAGCAGCACAACAGAAAACACTATGTTCTCTGTTTCTTCAGTTTTTCCCATGAAATTTTCACGTTGAGTTGAAATGTTTCTGGTATAGCTTAATCAAATATAAATGATTGTCATGACTAGAGAAATAGCCAGATAAATTTCTCAGAGCTAATGAACACAGTTGCCTGAAAATATATGGAACTGTGGTAGCATTGGGCTGATAGGGTTTTTGGAACCATGTTATGCATAGTCTCACCAAAACTGGCATTGTGTAGTTTAATCTGATACATGTTTTCTTTGCATATGTGCTTGCAAATTGAACACTTCAGCTTAGGCAAACATTTTAAAATAACTTATTGTGATTTACTAGTTGAGCTTTCTTGGGATCTATGATGATCTTACAAAAACACATTTGGGATTAGGAAATACTGAAATATGCTGTTAGGGTGGTTAGGCAAAAAGAAATGAGGAGGGACTTGGACAGAGAGGTGTTATATGCCAGGTATGAGGTAAGATTTTCAGATGCAAGTTGGCTTTGGGTGGAAGTAAATGGGTGAGAAGATGTTGAAGAAACTGGGCTGGGATTCAGTACATTTGCAAGAGATAAGGGTGCTTTAAGTATTTTCCCAAGCAGAAAAACCAGGGAACTGATGCTGTGGAATTGAGGGTCATTCAGTTGCTCTTTCCTTTACAGAAAGAGCAATGCTATTTTGTGCTCATAGGCAACAGCAAGGAACCTTCAAATAACTGGAAAATAACATACTTTTTATGTTGTAATAAGTTATCTGAAATAGTTGAAACTTCAATATCAACCCCTTTTGTTAAACTTTGAAGAGCTTTGTGTTCGAGACCGAAAGCTTTTGGGTCCAGCTAACTGAAAATACAGTATGCAGAGCACCTCAGTGCTGGTCTCCGTTTCCATCTGAAGCTCTCTCGTCTTGTTTCTCAACCACATTTAATCCAAACAAAATCCTTTTTTCTCTCTTCTTTTTTTTTTTTTTTTATCCTTTGGCTTTCCTTGCTAGTATCTCATGACCCAGTATCTTGGTATACACCCATTCTGGGTGTATATACCAATTAATGGGTATATACCCATTCACATATGTAGAACTTGACAAGAAAAGGGGAGCTCTGATTTGGGTATTAGAAACAAAAGGAAGCATTGATACGTCAAGTAGGAGAAACTTTGGTCCAGGGCAGAGAAGCTTGAACAGTTTTGTTCCATGAGCTGTTTCTCTTGTGTAGTGTGGAAGAATTGAGCTGATGTTATTTGGCTGTATAGAGTGAATATATTTCAGACTGCTAACTTTGTTTTATCTTTAGATATTCTACCCAGAAACAACAGATATCTATGATCGCAAGAACATGCCACGCTGTATCTATTGTATTCATGCACTCAGGTAAGGAATACTAGATAGAAATCTGATTGCTTCTGAAATCTTTCTGCAAAGCTGGAAGGTGACAGCTGACCTGAAGGCTGGATGAGGGCGAATTTTCTAGCAGGACAATCTCATCAGGTCAGCAAAGATCCATGAAGCCGGTATTTTGCCTTGGACAGTGGCCAAATCAGATTCTGAAGGAAAAAAACAGTCAAGTATGTTGAGATACTTGACTACGTTTTCATTCCAATTCCCACCCTCTCTGCTGTCTGAGGTAGAGCTAGACATTCTTTAACCAAAAGATAGTATGGCACTGGCACAGATTGCCCAGAGGAGCTTTTGCTGTCTTGTCCCTGCGAGTGTTCAAGGCCACGTTAGACGGGGCTTGGAGCAGCCCGGGACAGTGAAAGGTGTCCCTGCTCGTAGCAGTGGGGTGAGTTGAAACTAGATGAACTTTAAGGTCCCTTCCAACCCAAGCCTTTCTGTGATTCTGTGATCTGTGTTGAGCTAGCATGACAGACAAATAGTAGGAGTTGCTTTTCTTTTCCCAGACCCATCTGAACACAGGTGTATGGGTTCATCCCTCCTTTGTTGCAGTTCCTTTGTCTCATCAGGCTGCAGGTGAATATGTTAACCCCATTTTAGTAAGCCAGATCAGCCTAATGAGTACTTCACTATTGGAGATGCCACACCTGCAGTCCTGGGTTCAGGTCTGGGCTCTATAGCATTAGAGAGACGCAAACATACTAGAGAAAGTTGAAAGAAGGGTCAGTAAGATGATTAATGGACTAGAGGATCTCTGCTATCAGGATAGTTTGAGATAGTTGGGTATATTCAGGCTATATAACATACAGTGCTCTGGGAATCTCAACAATATGTGCAGCTGTCTGAAGGGAGGATGCAAATGATGTGAAGCCAGGCTCTTCTCGAGGACGTCCCATGACGTGACAAGAGGCAAGTGGCATAATCTGAACGACAGGAGGGTCCCTCTTAACATCAGGAAATGTCACATTTACCTGTGAGAGTGACCAATGAGTGGCACAGGTTGCTCTGAAACGTGGGGTCTCCACTGTTTTGATCCTTCAAAGCAATCTGGACACAATCCTTGGGAACTTAATCCTATGTGACCTGACTGGTAAAGGGAGCTTGAACAAGACAGACTTGAGAGTGCCCTTCTAGCCTCAACCATTCTGTAATTCCATGAAGAATTCATAGTGATGGGCCAGTTATGTTCACCTAGCGGGGAAGAGAAGAGTCAGATCACTCTCTTGGTGGTTATCAGCTGTTATATTGGCTTACCTGTCTTTGAATCTGTATCTCCTAAAACTGTATTATTGTCAGAACCACAAGGAAGAATGACTAGTTCTAATTAATTGCTTATTTTCTCTTCTAGCCTGTACCTTTTTAAACTGGGTCTTGCCCCCCAGATTCAGGATTTATATGGCAAGGTAGACTTCACAGGTAAAAAAACCCCAACACTCATGTATGCTGCCTTTATTTCATACCCTTCTAGATCAGTTGTTCAACACTTGTTTAGGTCAGTTAAAGGATTTTTACTGTCAATATCCTAAATGTAAATAAGATTATAAATTAATGACTGGCTCAGAAGCTGGCAGCTAGACAGTCATCAGTTCTCTAATAATTTACTTTCATAAATAACAATGCCTTAACTCTTTTGTCACTGTTATAAGCTGCTTAAGCCTTGCATTCATCTCCTTGGGAGAGTTTTCAATTTGGAACTTAGTACATGGTTCTAACCTCCTGTGACAGTTTAGAGGTGCCATCAGCTGAAGGAGTATTTGACAGCTGATCTGCTGCAGGAGGAGCCAGCACAAAGTTGTGTGTCCACACACCTCCTCCAAGTTTCACGTCCTTAATTTTGCAAAAGTGTCAAATTTAATGTTTTGCATTAATGAAGCTTTTGCCCAAGGGCATGCATCTGGTTTAAAAGGTGTATAAACTTTGTTTCCCTGCAAATTGGTTGTTCATTATACTTAAAAAATTCTAAACCATTAACTCTCTTTAAGAATTGTGTGGTATTGAGTAACTGCATATGTTGATGCACTCCATTTGCTTCTCTTGGTGTAGTCTGTGGGGAAAAAAATTGTAAACTACTGCCTTTGCATTTTCCTGACCTGTTGGCAACCACAGTCAAGGTACCTCAGAATGGGGTCTGTTTCCAGCTCCTCATGAGAGTTCTTGCATTGTTTTCTAGTAAGAAAAACCACGGAATACTCCCATTCGAGTTTCTGGGAGAAATGTAGATTTTAGGAAAGTGTGCAGAATGTCTTAGCATTTTCATTTCTTTTGTTTCACTTATGGAGTTATATTCAAAGTATTTAAATAATAATTGTTGCCTATTGTAGCTGTCCTTTTTTTTTTTTTAAAGCAGCAGTTAGTACAGCAGTGCTAATGCATTTAAAAACCCATGTTAATACTATTGTAACATATGTTTCAGAGGAGGAAATCAGTAATATGAGGATTGAACTGGAGAAGTACGGTATTCAGATGCCTGCCTTCAGCAAGATTGGAGGAATTCTTGCAAATGAACTTTCTGTGGATGAAGCTGCACGTAAGGAAAAATGGCATTTTGTTTGCTATTCAAATCAGCAGATCAGTTAAGTGTTGGTTTTAATCCTGCAGGTTTTAAGCCTAGCACAACAGTCTTTCTGATAAGCCTTTAAGAAGACTGGGAAGATGCTCTTATTCTTTCCCTTGTGTATTTTTCTTTTTTCTGGAGCATGATGATTTGACTACTTAAAATATTGTAACTAGAAAGTAGGCTGCTATTTTTTTCTACAGCACAAAGCCATGATGAAACGAGATATACTTTGTTAATTCTTTTGCTTTCCAGTTAATTTTCAGATGATTTTTTTTCTCTTTTCAAATAAGGGATTCTTGATTTTAACAGTGCTGTTTTGTTTGGGACTAACTGGCAGACTGTGGCTTGTTTTTCAGTGCATGCTGCTGTCATTGCTATTAATGAAGCTATTGACCGTCGGGTTCCAGCTGACACTCTTACAGCAATGAAGAACCCTAATGCCATGCTAATAAATCTGGATGATCAGCTGGAATCTACTTACCAAGCCACACTCTACAGAGCAAAGCAAGACAAGATGGAGAATGCTAAAAATAGGGTAGCTCAGTTCTTTCAAACCATTTGCATGCATTGCTATTTTGTATTGCAGTGTAAACTGTGGGGAATTTGCAGAATGTGTGTTAAGGTCCTATATGTGTAATCTTAGGTGGATTTACTCCTCGTGGCATTTTATTATGTTCCCCAGTAACCTATCTTGCAGAAAACAGGCAATAATTAGCTACGTTAATTCATTTAGCTGTCTGAAATATGGCCCACAGAGATACAGAATTCCTGTCAGTGTTTTTATGTTGGGAATACATCCTAGATATTCTAACTATGTTTTCCTAACAATGAAATGATGAGCAAAACTGACTGGTGCTGGGAGTGGTCCATGTTGCTTTAGAACACTATATAACAGAAGCCCAGCTATGTTTCTATGTTCCGTAGCTCTACTGTGTATTCAGTAGAACCCATTACATTGAAATAAGAAGTTTCTAAGCTGTCTATATCAGAATTTGACTATAGTTACTCTGAATGTATTTAGGTCTAGGGCTTCTTTTTGCACGTGTAGAGGTAGTGTATGTATGGCCTATCACAGCTGTGTATGGGTAACCAGTTACCCTGACCTTTTCAGTTAGAAGGTCTGTAAGGGAGAAGGAAGCTGTAGAAACCCTGATTAGTTTTTATTTTATCTTCAGATTGCCTCAGAAAGTTCAGATAGAGAGAGAGATGTGTATGAAGAACTTCTAACTCAAGCTGAGATTCAGGGAAACATCAATAAAGTGAACAGTAAGTATCATGTTGTAGTAATAGTGTTAAATAAAAGAGTACATCAAATGATACCTATGCTCCTCTTTTTCTGTAATGCTGACAAAATTTAAAGGCAGCTCCCCTGTGTTTATGGATTGTTTTAGTGGTGGGGTGTTTCAGTTTTCTTCAATTGTTTGGTTGTTTGTTGTGTTGTTGTTGATTGTTTTTGGTCTTGTTTTGATTTTTTAGTCATTATTAATACATAATTGTAAGCTTAATTCATTACAGCTTCTGTTAACCTTCCTTTTGGTTTTTCAGGCTGATAATTAATAATTGACTTCATAATTGACTTTGGAAGGGTTCCTTTTGTTTTACATACCTGACTTGCTGTCTGTTAGGTCTAAGAGTATGTCTTTCTGAGCAGTAGGTTGTGTAAACCATGGGACTTTCTCAAGAGTCTGTTTTACTGTTGCCAGCACACACAGCCATATCAAAGATTGACCTGGCTTTGGAACGAGGAGATGTATTAGCACTGTATGAAGCTTTGGCAGCACCAGCCCTGGGACTCCGGGGATTGCTACGAGAAAATTGTGACTGGTATTTCAAGCAGTTTTTGAGTGATAGGCAACAGAAGCAAGAGGTATGGAAAAAGTGGAGATTACCCTGATGTGTGAGGTTTTTTCCTCTGCTCCCACCTTTCACCATACAAATGTGTACTAATCAGTTGGTATATACCTGTATTACAGTTTAGTGTTGGCTAGAAAAAGTTAGTGTTAAGATACAGAAGCATTCAGTAGGCCTATTTAGGTTCTGTTTCTGCATGTGAAAGGCCAGTATAATGTTTGTATGTAGGAGTACATATAATTGACCAAACCTTGAACTGCCAACTTGGATGTGTGTAGGACTATTAAAATTAAGGTGTGTCCTTCCTCATTTTAATATTTTCAGTGCCCAAATAATGTGAATAAATGAGTTTGATTATCAGATAATCATGAACTGTTTTCACTGTGGAGAGTACCATCATACACCACTTGCAGGCATGATGCTTAGGGACATGGTTTAGTGGTGGACTTGGCAGTATTACGTGTATGGTTGGACTCAATGATCCTAAGTGTCTTTTTCAGCTTTAGTGATTCTGTGATGCTAACCAAATTATTAAAGCCCTCTTGCCTCCCCAGTTATTCAGTGTCATTTTCTGTTTGTAATTGTCTACATTTGTATCATGCAGTCCAAGAAGCGTGTATGCATAAGCCAAAGCTGGATGTTGTCCATTTTGATGTTCTGCTAATGCTATAGTTGCTTAGAGGTAAAATGCAACATTATGTAATGGATTGTTTCATGCCAAACTGCACAGTTGCTAATCTCACTCCAGCATGCAGTTTGTGTACAGGGAGTCTTTTTCCCACAAAATTGTGCCATTTGTCTTAAACGTCTTATCATTTTGGAAGCAGTCTTGCCTTTAATTGCTATGTTCATGGGACTGCAGTTCTGATATAAACAAGATCAGGTTATACACATATGATCTTTCAGCACCTGAACTAGGAATCTGGTGAGTGATTTTTGATTTCCTTATGTATGGCATTCTTTTTGTTTTAAGTTCAAGTGGAGTATTTTAATTGAGGCAGTTGAAATTAGCTTGGCATTGTTTCACCCATACAGTTTCTGTTTTTTCTTTAGGCTGGCCTTGCAGGTCCTCTGCAGAAGGAAGAGTTGCAGCTGGGAGTGGATGCTGCTAACAGGACAGCACAACAGTACCAGCAAAGTAAGGATCAGCAGAAATTATTGCAGCAAAGTCACCATGGATGTGATCAAGAAAATGAGGCAGTACAGTATTTGGGTCTATTATGAGTGGTCATTATGAATGTTTTTTAAGTACTTTACAGCTGCTAAGAACATTAAAGAGAGTTGGTTGCCCCAATTATTTGCAGTGTGTTTTATACAGCTCTTACAATGTGGCTGGAGATAACAGCATATCATTTGAATTAAGAAACATAAAATTTTTGCATCCACCTTAAATAACCTCTTTTTATGGAATACTTCTATGAATTTTTGTGCTGTGGATCTGTGAAGAAGATCTGGATTGCTCCAAGAGATGTGAAAAGATAGGTCTATCTGCTGATCATTCACACTGAGCTACAGAACCTTTACTGTTTCTGTATATCAGCTAGCAAATAAAATGCAGATAATTTGCTGAATGTTTTTTGATAGATGCTTCTGAGACCAAGCAGAGATCTCTTACTGTGCAGGAGCAATTCACTTCATGATAGGTAAAATGGAGACTACCAGAGATTTGAGGAGAGAGGATTTAAAATAGAAGAGGAGAATAGCGAATGCTGAATTAAGTAGGCAGCTACCTTCGAAGTACCTTACCTTTTAGGCATGGAAGTCCACATTTGTTTACCTACTTGTGGTGTTTTAAGTTAGCCAGCATGTACCCACTACAGAGTGCCTGTATTACTGCTTTGAGCAGGATAGAGGTAGAAAGGAAGAGAAAATTGGTATGTTTCACCCATCCAAAAATTTGCAGTGAGGCTTCTTACATTTCAGAATACTGAAATGTTAAAACAGTCCCATGATAACCAGACAAAAAAGTGAACTAGTATTAAATATGAGCATTATGTGTTTTAATTGTCTTCAGTAATGGAAGACTAACTATCTGGGGATGTATGGATCTGAGAGTTTGGTTGTTTCCCTGCAGTTCGGGTATTATTCTTTCTCCAGTTAAGTATATGAGTAAAATAAAAGTGCTGTTATTATGGGAGTCTAAAGTGTCTGCCTTCTTTATTCTATATGCTCTTTGAATTTCTAGGACTGGCAGCAGTAGCCAGAATTAATTCAGCAATTCAAATGGGTGATGCCGAGAAAACTGTGGCAGAAATGATGAATCCAGAGGCCCAGTTACCCGAGGTTTATGCATTTGCTGCAGATCTTTACCAAAGGGAGCTGGCCACCTTACAGCAACAGAGCCCTGAGGTAACACCTCAGGGTTGTTTCCAGAAGTTGGCATGGGTCACTGGGTCTATCTTGTCTGTTTTCTTAACTCTGATCTCTGGTACAAACCTGTCCTGAGTCTTCACAGAACTGCTTTGGTGTTCAATCTGTTCTGATGTGGTTTAATTCCTTAAATCTTGGTCTGCTTGGCCTTGTAAGACTGTACCTCACTCTTACTTGGTGCTCTGGCTTTGTTTATGATACTTACCTTTCTACTTTGTTGTCTTAAAGGATGTCCCTTTGCCTTGTTACATGTCTGTTCTGACAGCTACTCCATTGTTTTCTATATGCAGCAATAGTTTGTATAGAGCAAATAGAATTAATTTGTTGTCCCCTTTGTATACAGGGTCACCTCACCCATCCAGAACTATCTGTTGCTGTGGAGATGCTGTCTTCTGTGGCCCTGATTAACAGGGCTTTGGATTCAGGGGATATGAATACAGTGTGGAAACAACTGAGCAGTGCTGTCACAGGCCTTACAAACATTGAGGATGAGAACTCGCAGAGGTGAGTAATTCAAGGACAGTACCTGTCCTCGATGTTGCTTATATTCTGTGACTTCATGAATTTTCTTTTCCTTCTCTTAAATTTTACATTATTTGTTACAGTATGGATTTAATCCCTGCTGTCTCTTGCATCTTGTTTTTGCGGTTGCTGTTTCTTACTGGTCTGATTCCCGTGCTGTCTCTCAATACTTTCTCACGGATTTCACATTAAACCCTCATGTTACCTCTCCCACTTGTGCACAGTTCTCAGTGCTGGGCTGTATGCTCCCTGAGCAGCTTTTTGCAATATTATGTTTACTGGGTTTGGGTTTTGTTTTCTGACAGATACATTGATGATTTGGTGAAGCTGAAAGCTGAAAGAAGTGCAGAAGGAAATGAATTTATCACATGGAATGATATCCAATCATGTGTTGATCATATGAATAAAGTTGTGCGTGAAGAACATGAAAGTAAGTTTTTCTGTTCAATTTATGCTAGACCAATCGTAGCTTATAGGAGTTCTAAAATTAGATGTGTGTCAATACAAGAAGTTATTGATTGACTTGTGTTGTATGTTAGATATCTAGGAGGATCATAGTTGTGAACAAGACTTGGTGATCTGAAATACAAAAGTCTTGATTGCATGACTCTATTGATGGAGAGATCAGGCACTCTGTTGTGTTTGTGATATTGATATCAATATTTCAAAACTGTTTATTAATCCTTCAAGTGTAAATTGCAACCCTTTTTGGATTGAAAATGCATTGTCTGGTGTCAGTGCTTAGGATTTGTCTAGAGTCTTCTCATTTTGCTTCAAAACCCCAAATTCAAGCTAGTATTACCAAAATCTATCAATTAGTCGTAGCCTTGTCTTGGAGTGCTCCATCCTTCTTCCTAATATGCTGCGTACAGTAGAATATATTTTTCTTGAAGTCTTATCCTTTCTTTGATGTCAACTTTTTACCTGTTCATGTTTTCCTCTTCTTTCTTTTATTTCTTTTAATCTTTGTAATCTGCATTGGTCTTTATACCTTCCCAGTATTTAGCTCCCTATTGGGAAGATGTACAAAACCCCTCTGAAGTTACATGTGCCTAACACGTATCACTGGTGAGACTCCAGTTCCCTGAGTGCAGGGACATTGATATTTGAGCTCTCACCATGACCATCCTTCTGAAGCTAACCCTTCAAGTGTACTATGTGTCTTATGCCCTGCAATCGCACTGCTCAGTGTTTCGATTGAGGGCTTATTGACCTGGAGCATGGAAACTTTCCTTTGCATTTATATAAAAGGTGTGATTGAGGAATTACCACTTAAGCATTGCACTCAACCTATAGGCGTTTTGTCACAAGTCCTGTATTGAAGAGAACAGGAAGAGGTGTAATATATACATACATATACAGTGCCAGTTTCAGTGGGGCTTGTTTTCATTAAGGGCTCTTAATTTTTGTTTATGACCATTACTGGAAACCTTTTGGGTTTGACTGTAACTTCGAAGCCATCTTTGTCATATTTATAACTTTATAATATTTAATATCTCAGCAAGGCTCAAAGCCTTGCATCATGAAGTGGGAGAGATTTGTCACAAGTGTAGAGGTGGTGATAGAGTTTATGTTGTATACTGAGACAAGTAGGTGTCTTCTGCCACTCCTTGTGTACTCAGCCAGTTGTGTTTCACCTTGCAAAGCTTATACTCTAGAGAGGGCTGACTTTTAACTTAAAAGCTTGCTATCTTGGTTAACTTGTTTCCTGCATCTCCAGATAAACACTGTGTTTCCTATTGGGGTCACATAAGTAGGTTTGTTGAAACCAAACAAATGTACTGGTGCTAGGTTCATGTTATCTTTTCTAAGTAAGTAGTCAACAGTGGAATTATAAAAGTCTGGGTAGTCCCAACATCCTGTTTCTTTTAGTGCTCCTTATCCTGTAAGAAAAGGTGCAGAAAGTCTTGTAATGAGGTAAATTGTTCTCTTGGGGAATTTCCTAATTCTTTGGTTGGCTTTATATATGCACTTCTGCAAAGATGTGTTTTACCTTCTCTTTTTGAATAAGTTTAATTAGTCAGAGAAGGTCCTCAAGCTTTGAGGCTATATCTAGATCTGTAGATATCTATCTACATAGCTATGTCTATTTATATCTCTATTTATCTGTATATAGATATATATCTGTATGTATGTATTTTTTTTCTGTGCCCTTTCTTAAGTTACCCTATCTGTGTTTTGCTAGAATTCATGCCATCATTTTAGTGATGCAGTTCTCGCAATGTCTTCAACGTATATGTTTTCCCCCACATCTACTCCATCCAAATATAAAGATATTCTATTTTTTTGTATGAATTTCTGTTTTGTGAGTCTTGTGTTGAAGAGTCACAATCTTTGAGTACAATAACCAAAGTTGTAGATTCCAACACGGAGCTCTTTTCTTTTATCTAAAAGACTTCTTTGTTCTGCACTGAACAAACCATGGTTGGATCCTTCTTTAAGCAGGGAATTGAATCGGATGGGCTCTGAGATTCATCTCAGTCTGAATAATTTCATGATTTTCAGGACACAGTTGCTATAAATGTGAACTCTATTTGCATTTAGCTAACTGTAAAGTCTTTATTTTGCCGAATGGTAAATTTCACTGTGCTTGAATAGCATCCACGTCTCTGATAATAGAGCTGATACAACCTATGTCCTCAATAAAAGAGTTTTCTAAAATATGAAGTTACTGTATTTTTAAATTATATTCTGTACAAGTCTTTAGTTTCATGTGGAGATTTCTTTCTGGAGAAGCCAGAACCTTGGAATATTGTGAACTCTGGCCATTTGGGCTTTCTAGAAGTTCTGAGCTGGGTGTCTGACAATTCAGTTTTGTCCCTGCATGTGGTCTTCCTGAGTTTTTGTGTTTTTATTCTTTGAAACTTTATTTTTTTAATTGCAGTGCTCAGGAATTATGACTGCTTTGGGGGGAAAAAATAGCCTTGGTTTCTTTACTAGTAAATAATGTTTTCTGTGAAAAAGATTGTGGTTCTGAGCTGTTACTTAATTTAGGAAGGACTAACCGCACCTTTCTTCTGAAGCAATGCTTGTGATTATTTTTGATCAAGAATGGAACTTTGTCTTTCTTCCCCTTTGCATTCATCCCTAGGGATTTTGGCAATTGGTCTTATTAATGAGGCTCTGGATGAAGGGGACACCAAGAAGACTCTTCAAGCCTTACAGACTCCTGCAGCAAAATTAGAGGGTGTAGCCCCAAAGGTAGCACAGCATTACCAGGATACATTGCTTCGAGCCAAGAGAGAGAAAGCACAGGTGAGTGCAGTTAAATGCACCTCTTGAAAGATCTCTGCATTAATGTTACTGGATTCCTACTGGTATTGAAAGTCAGGAATCAAAATTGGAAATGGAGAGGTGGACATTTTGCATACTTTCAGCTGTTCTTAACCAGTCAGTTTGGATCTTTCTGTACTAGAGAAAGAGCTTTCAGCCAACAGTGTGAATCCATGAACTGTGGAGATGGGTATAAGCGTATTAAGTGCATGTGGTGGCTTGCTACAGCTACACCTGGGTCCCAAATGACATACCTACCTTTTTTGAGGAAAAATAATATTCGTCATCCGTTTTTGTGAGGAGACCATGTTCATTCCAGGAGTACTAAACCTCTGATTGCAAGTTTTTTGCAGGCGTTAAGTATTTTCTTCTAATGTTCTTCGTTAAATGTAGTCTTAGGTGTAGCTATATATGGCAAAAATAAAGTTTCTGAAAGCAGAAAAGTCTGTAAAGAGATAAATTAGAGATAAATTAAATTAGAAAAAAAGATGTGAAGCAACAAACATGCTACCAGCAAAATATATGCTGTTGTTCACTTGATGACACTTTCATAGTTTATGACTTTTTTGAGCAGAAGTTGTCATTAGCCAAGGAGTTCTTCCTACTTGTACATAGATGCAGCTTTCACTAACTGAAAGGTGAAGAGAGGAAGAGCAAGTTTCATCTTACAGGTGTAAGAAGGGATGACAAGTGCACGTGTGTGTACACAAGTGATTTTTGGGTAGTAAGGATAGGACGCTGATTTTTTTTTTCCTTATCTATTTACAGAGAAGTAGCAAGTGTCTGTTTTCAGTGGCTTGAGAGTGTTTTGTTTTCCTTTTTCTGCTGTGGAGTTCATTGCTCTAATAGCAATGCACAATTTTATATAGAGGCTAAGGTCTATAATGTATTGAACATTTTGTTTTTGACTAAAGGTAAACCGATGTGATGTTGATAGCTGAAAACTGTATGCAATTCTGATGAAAATCACTAAGCAGCTTTTCCAAGGTTTCCACGGTTTTGACAGGGTTAATGTTCCTCAGGATCCATTTTGTGCTGAAGCATTTCCTCTTGCTGAGTCAGAATGAAACAATGAAATCTTTTTATCCTCTGCTTAAACTTATGCCAGACTGTGCTGGTAACTTCTGAGTCAGTATGAAATGACCTTATTTAGGCATAAGATAAATAAAGGGCTTCTCCCAGCATTGTGGGAGTAATTCTAGAAATAGAAAGATGATATTATAAAGTAACAATGTGGGGGAAATAAGCACAGTCTGAAGTAAACTGTTACAAACTGTACATTTGTAACATTTCTGTGCCTTGGGGCTGAGAGGGATTGTTGTTCACCTGAAGATGTTGTACAATTGCCTACTTGAATGGGGAGTGCTGTATCATGCATGTTTCTGATGTGATGGGGTAAGAGAGAAAAAAACAGTAGACTCTGTAGCATGTTACACTGTGTGTACCTTGCAGAAAGCCTTGCAGCAGTAAAACTGTGGAGAAGCACAAGATGGTTTTGGTAGTCTTCAGGTTGACTTCTGTGAGTACGTAGTACAGTAGAGTTACAGTGATGATTCTCCCCCCACACCCTGGACAGGAATTTTGTTGTTGCTGGTACTCTCATGGGACTGCCTGTTTTTCAGATGAAATCTGCCTGTGAAGGTCATGTTAAGCTCTTGAGTGAAGTATCATTTAGCCAGCTAGTTTCAGATCTGCCAGAACAGTGGGAAAAATATGGAAAGCATGTAAGGAAGGTGTTCATTTTAAGTCTAGCCTTAAAGCTCTTGAATGTTGTAAATAGTGGTTCTTTTGGCCAGTGTAATTATTATTCCATTCCAGAACTAAACATTTCCTGTGTCCTGTTTGTATAGGGAAAGTTGTCAGAGGGATGGCAGTTGCATCTTAGCATTTCTTTTGGTAGTTACCTACAGGAAGCAGCAGTGGGTGGTGAGAAATTTTTGTTTGGCAACTGCTGGGTCATTGTTCTTTATGTATGTCCTTTGTCCCTTTCCTCCTCTTAAGTTCCTGCATGTAACATTGGCTCATTTGGCTGGATTTCCCAGCCGAAATACAGGATACTGTGTGATCACTGCTCCTTGACAAGCAATCTGTTAAAATAAAGATTTAAAATATGGCTTTGACTGCTCTATGTACACCCATCCACACTACGTACGATGCTTTTTGCTTTGCTAGTTTGTACAGGTTTGTGAAGTTTAGTGAGCATGGAAATGAACAGCCTGATGTGACATTAGTTACCCAAAGGTTTATTAGTTTCTGCACGCAAATGTGTATCGTCAGCTCTGTGTAGTCATCTTCTGCTGAAGGACTAACGTCCCTGGGAAATCATATCCTCTTAGCTAGTATGGCTTTAGGACTAGCTGGTACCAAGTCACTGGCCTTGTGTTCACTCAGCTATTAGACTGATTCGCTTTGATAGAAACTCTTGTTTGTTCTGTTTCTTGAAAAGATTTTTTGTCTGGGAGAAAGTATTGAGTTTTGTAATGCCATAGTAGTCTCTGCCACTCATAAATCTGTGTGATGTCCTTGTGCTGGAGTCAGTTAGGAAGACCAAAATACTTCTTATTCCCTCTGATATGGAAAACTTCTCTTTTGGCTATTTCTGAATATAGGTTATCTTACTTTGCAAGAATAGTGAAACTTTTCTCCTGATGCTATGTATTTTTCTTGTATTCTCTTCAGGACACAAAGGATGAAACAGCTGTACTTTGGCTAGATGAAATTCAGGATGGGATTCATAAGGCTAACAGGGACACAGAAGAGTCCCAGAGATGTAAGTATTACCGCACAGTATTGCAATTAATCCCCACTACCAGCCAAATACCAGTTATTTGAGGGAAAGTTGGGGGCTAGAAATGTCATGTACATGGGGCAAAGGAAACCAAATGAGCCTACAGGCTTCTGGTGCAGGTGTGTTTTTTTGAGGAGTGAATGTCAGATTCTTCAAATACTGAATTTCTTCTACTGTGGGGGAATATGCATTTTTCTCCAGTTTTGCATGCAGCCATTAGACCACGTTACCTCACTGGACAAATCTCTATCAAATCGTTTGTAATTTGGGATGAATTGTGCATGTCTCTGGGTGGTTAGATAGAAGTGAGAATGTTCACATGCACAACTGAAATGGTGTTTTCTGGTGAGCATTACCTTTTATTTGCATTAGGTACTGTTGTGTTGTCTTGTCTTGTCTCTCTTAGGTATTACCAGACAAGCACTCATATGTTTTTCAGATACAGAGCATACTGCACATCAGTGATACTCACCTTTGCTTCTTAACGGCGTTTACAGGTGGACTGGCCCACCCACTGTTGCATCCCAGTCTTATAATGATGTTGTTTCTGTCTGCAGAAATAATTAAGTAATTTCTGCTGTGGTTGTTGAAAAGGCCTATTTTGAGTTGTGACTGGCTCTGCCAGAAAAGAACTGTGTTAAATGAAACAGATGTCAGAGGAGAGCTGCAACTTTGTGTGTTGAAAAGTTCTGGTGGTAAATCAGCACCATACTGGGACTTTGGGCATACAAATTACACGCTGTCAGGTGCCGTTCCACACATGGTTGAACACTCTGTGCTGAAGACACCTCTGTACTGCAAGTTGTGTCGTTGGTTTTTTATTTATATTTCATGTTTATGTATACTTAAAATTTGCGTGTCTTACAACCCAGTTATAAGGGTGTGTTCATGTTGCCTTGCTCTGTTCTGCCGTTCTGTGCTTACTGTGAGCTACTGAGCCCCTGAGCTAACCTGCTTCCTGGTGTTATCCAAGTCTCCTTAGGAATTCTGGCCATTAATGAAGCAGTCGATCGTGGTGATGTTAGCCAGACCCTGAGTGCCTTACGTTCTCCTGATGTTGGGCTGTATGGAGTCACTCCAGAATGTGCTGAGACGTACCAGCAAGAACTGTCAGAAGTCAAGAAAAGGGCAGCAGGTACACCTTAAGTAGCTAACTGTTAATGAAATAAATGCAAGATTATTGTACATGGAATTGGAACCAGAGGTAAAAAAAAGCCCCTGGGAAAAATCTTATCTTGTAGATGGCAGTTGTGAATGCTTTGTGAAATGAAGGTTGTTTTTTTTTCAAAAAAGTGCGTGAATAGTATAATGTCCTCCACTTTTAGAATGTGTTGTATTTAGGTAGCTCTCATATGAGGTCATTAGGGACTCAGAAACATTCCTTTCCTTGCTTGGAGGAAGAAGAATCTGTCAACTAGATTTCCTGATTGTAACATTTGTATGTGTGAATGGTAAGACACTTGCCAGATTTTCAGACTTCTAATAGCAGTTTCTGCATTTAGGGGGCAATGGCAGTGAGTGGGTGAAACACTGGGTGAGAGGAGGCTATCATTATTATCACAACCTGCGGACCAAAGAGGGAGGATGGGATGAGCCAGCAGAATTTGTCCAAAATGACACTCAGCTGTCACGGGAAGAGATACAGGTGGAGTAGATTAACACATGCTCTTTTCTCTTAAAAGTTGATGTTTGTACCCATTCCCACCTTTAATGCAGCTCTAAGATAGAATGCTTCAATGCCATAGTCATGTTAGCAAGCTTAGTAACTCATTTGATTTGCTAGGCATCATCAGATTGTGTGTGTCACAACTCCTTGTCCTATTTCATAAAAATTTATCCTGTTACTAGAAGAGTAGAGGACCATGATGTCACATTTGAAAGACAGCTTTGGAGTTTCTTACAAGCACACTGTGGAAAGCTGATGTAACATCCCTTTTCTTGTATTTCCATTTTTTTTTCTGGCTCCCTCTTCCAATCATAACATTAAATCAGAGCACTATATCCGGAGTCACTGCAGCATACAACCGAGAACAGTTGTGGCTTGCAAATGAGAACCTGATTATGAAACTTCAGGCTTGCTGTCGAGGGTATCTCATTCGTCAGGAGTTCAACTCAAGAATGAATTTTTTGAAGAAGCAAGTCCCAGCAATCACTTGCATTCAGGTAGTGATACCCTTTTAATTCTCTTTGGAACTCGTACTCTGCAGCTGTTTTCTGTACGCAAGCTTATTGACAATTTTTGTCCAATTCAGGTAGTTAGAGCACACAATTGTCCCTGCCTTGTATTGTAAATTATCTAAAAACATTTCCTTCTCCCAGTGAGTTTTGATATATTACTTGCTTTTATATATAAAGTATAAAAAAAAATATATAATCAATCCAATAATCACATAGCAATGGAGAGAGAAAAACTTATCTGAGTAAGCTTAACCAGTTACTTCTTTACATGTTTAAATGTTTTGAGAATAAGGAAATATGAAGTGCGTTGTATGGTGATAATACCACGAGATGCATTGTCGCTGTGATTCATCTTGAATTCAAGAGAAACAACATGGTTTTTAGTATTCTTGAGTAAAATGGTTCTTGTCAAATTTGTCCAGGGATTTGGAAGACTGAGGATCAGAAAGAGATGGTAGGATAATTCAGCATGAAATTGGGTGCATTTAGAGGACAGCAACAAAAAAATTCTTTCTGTGGTGGTGTAACTGAAATGTGTGCAAATTGTTGCTTTGCACCCTATTACCATTTTATTATTTCAGCAGTATATGTCTATTTGTTTCTGCCTAAGTGACACATACTCTGCCTGTATATTTAACAAAACCTCTACACCCACTCCCAGGTCATTAAAACAACACTCCTCCCCTTTAAGTGTAGTCCAACCCTTTGCCTGACTTCACTTCCCAAGTGTCCATGGCAGATGGCAGTGGGTCCCCTGGGAAGGCTTAAAATGTTACATGGTTGTTCTCACCATCAGCAGCAGCTACAGTTTCTGTCTACTTGACTGTATCCTTGACCCCTAACTGTACTTCAGAAGGCCAAGGCTCTTAATGGGGTAATTTCAAGTCTCTCATGATTACAGTTGGAAAATAGTTAATGCTTCACACAGTGTATCCCCTGATAAGACAAGCATATCTCCTTTATGTTTCATTTATCCAAAAGGGCAGTTGGAAGCTGAGGAACACCAAGAAGGTCAGATTTGTAATTACTTCTGTTTAATTGGAAAAGTACAGTGAGCGTGCCTATTTTGTTTTCAGTCGCAGTGGCGTGGCTACAAGCAAAGGAAGGCATATCAAATCCGTTTGGATTACCTACGTGCACAAAGGGACCAAGTAGTAAAGGTAGTGCAGGTTCCCTGCTGACTTTTTTGGTAAACCTTTGGGGTAGTGAACTTTGTAGGTAAGGTTTCTATCTGAGTGTTTCGGTTACCCTTCAATAGATTCAGTCAATGACCAGGATGTATCAAGCCAGAAGACGTTACAGAGATCGTCTGCAGTATTTCAGAAACCATGTAAGAGACTATCTTGTTAAATGTATTCTGCAATTGGTAATTGGTACTCTTTCCAGAATGACGTCAAGTGCTTTTTTGTTTCTTAAATTCTAGATAAATGATGTTGTAAAAATTCAAGCATTTATCCGAGCAAACAAAGCACGAGAAGACTACAAAACCCTCAGTAAGTATTGCCTAGAGGATAAAACTGATGTGCCTCAAATCTCTGTGAGAGATGATAGATTCATAGAAGAGATTCCCTAACTGTCTCTGCGTGTCTTCATAGGAGAGGTTCTCCAGCCCCCTGATCATCTTTGTAGCCCTCCTCTGAACTCAGTCCTTCAGCTCCCCATCTTTCTTACTATGTTGGGGGCCCCAGAGCTGAACACGGTACTCCAGGTGGGATCTCATGAGTGGAGTGGAGGAGAATCACCTACCTTGACCTCCTGACCACACTGCTTTTGATGCAGCCCAGGATGCAGTTGGCTTCCTGTGCTTCAAGGGCGCATTGCTGGGTCGTGTCAAGCTTCTTGTCAACCAGTATGATGTTGGCTGTGTGATCTGTAACATCAAGACAGTTTTGAGGAGCAGTTGGGATGAAGTTGGTATGGCAGTGCAGGGAGTAGGTAGTTCTTGAGGCTAAAGGAGAACTTGATTTTAGCTGCCTTTTTTTTTTTTTTTTTCCCCTGCTGAAAAATAGAACTGTAGCTTTGCAGTTAGCTCTGATGGTGTGGACTGCCCTATGCTAGTACTAACTTTGCTCTTGATTTACTTCTCTTACAATTTTCTCAAAACAGGAAAATCAAAATGTCTGAAGCTCTTGAAGTTTTTTAGACGTGATGGTACTAGTTTGACCATGGGTGCTCCTTGATGTGCTGTTTAAACATAGATAAGGCATATATTTATTTCTGTTTGCCATCCCCTAGTGTTGTCTATTTTCTTGCCTATTTTTAGTTAATGCTGAAAACCCACCTATGGCTGTGGTTCGGAAATTTGTCCACTTGCTCGATCAGAGTGACCAAGATTTTCAGGAGGAGCTTGAACTAATGAAACTGCGTGAAGAAGTTGTAACCTTGATCCGATCCAATCAGCAACTGGAAAATGACCTCAATCTCATGGATATCAAAATTGGTTTGCTAGTGAAAAACAAAATTACATTGCAGGTAAGAAATGCGTTGTTGGCAGACCAGCTACACATTGAATTGAGCCCAGTGGTAGTTAGCATGGAGAGCTCCTGGCCTCAGATTTCAGTTGCTCAGGCCCAGTGGAAAACGTTTCCCTAAACTTAGTTTTTCTTCCCTGTATGTTCTTAGTCCATTCCACTAATTTGATATGCATCCTTAGAAAGAAAACTATAGGAGAAGAAGAAACAAGTCATGAAGCTAAAAAAGGCAACAAGACTATCTTGATCTAATGAATGCAACAGGTTTTGTATTTAAAGACTTTGAGACATTTTTGTTGCTCCTTTGTGGTTAAACGAGTCACACGCCACAAGCTTGTGGCCAGGGGGCTGATTTTGGAGGCAGGAGATATGCTTGTGCTGCTTGATTGCTTGTTGGTTAAATGAAGCCCCCTCTAACCTTGGCAGGTGTGATCAATTTCCAAGAAGAAAAAAAAAAGGCTCTTGCTAATACAGCATTGTCTTTTCTTCAAGCTGAAGTACTGATCAACATTCCATGTGGTCCTGGATTTGTTACACTAGGCTTCTCTGAGCGCAAAATCTCAATTGGTATAGTGAAATATATCTTAAACAGCAGCTGCGGTGGTTGCACTGATGCTTGCAGTGCTAAGTGCCATTGCTGTCAGAGTATGTGGAGGTAGTGATGTAGCTGAATATGGAATGGTATTTTAAACTGCAAGCCTGGTTTAAAAAAGGGAGAACATTTTCAAGTGTCTTCACAATGCTAGTAGCTCTGATAGTAATTGCTAACAAGAGTGACTAATCCTTCCAGGGTTTCAGACAAATTCATGAGGTCAGGAGCAAAGCGGAACATGTACTTCCAGTTGGAGAAACTGCTGCCATAGCATATGCAAATAATGCTTCACTTTAATAGTTCCAGGAATTCCTTGACCACATCCAAGAGAAGTGTCTCTCAGATGCAACTGTTTTCCAGTATTGCTTGTAAGAAACTTCTCAGAGTGAAATCTGTACCTGTTCTTTCTTTCCAGGATGTTGTTTCTCATAGCAAGAAACTTAACAAGAAGAACAAGGAACAGCTCTCTGACATGATGATGCTGAACAAACAAAGGGGAGGTTTGAAAGCACTGAGCAAAGAAAAGAGAGAAAAGTTGGAAGCCTATCAGCATTTGTTCTACCTACTTCAGGTAAGCAACTTCTTACACTGCTCAGTAACATTTTGTCAGAAGGTTATATGTGTTAGCAGTCTTTGCTTATGCACTGTAGTTGTCACACAAGCAGTAAGGTTGGAAAAGACCTTTAAGATCAAGTCCAAACTGCAACTGTTTTGAGCCATCTTAGTTTTCAGCGACACCAGCGGGGACGTGCACGCTAAGTAATTTTTCTTCTTGTTGTAGACTAACCCAACCTACTTGGCCAAGCTGATTTTTCAGATGCCTCAAAACAAATCCACAAAATTCATGGATTCTGTCATCTTCACGCTGTATAACTATGCATCCAATCAAAGAGAGGAATACCTGTTGTTGCGACTTTTCCAAACAGCACTGCAGGAAGAGATCAAGTATGTGGTAGCATATGGCACATTCTTGCTGTTGAATCAGTTTTGGCAGTTCCTGAAATTGAGGCCACTTTCATGTTAAGTCTAGTGCTTATATGCAGATAATGCTAATCTGTACCTTCATTGTCCTCTTCCCATTTCATATCTGTTAATGTAGTCTATAAAAGAGGAGTCAAAGATGAGGGCTTTTCACTTCAGTCAAGATTTCACTGCTCAACATGGCAACTGCTTTTGATCTGATGAAAAGTCATGCTAAAATTCAGTCTAATCTCAATTCTCATCAATAGATGTCTGATTATAAATGCATCCAACAAACTGCAAATTTAGGCTTTATGAGACAGGAAGAGAGCTAAATCTAAGATCTCTGGATTTCCAGAAGCTATTGAGGAGTCTGAAATCTCTGTTGTTTGGCATTTCTATTTCCTGTCAATTTTAAAAGCTCCGGCTGTCCTCATACATGTTTTATTGAATTGGATAGGCCTTAGGAGCTCAATGTTACATGACTTTAGTTCTTTACAATGCAGAGTGGCACAACTTACTGTGAGGAAGAATATGCAATGAACTTTTTGAGGAACTACCCTTGAGCATTTTTTGGGAATGCTTTTTAAGCATTCAGGATAATATATGCCCTGAAACAAATAACAGCTTCTAAAAAAGGTTACCCCATCCCCCCCACCACCTCAAAGTCATGCTTGGAACAGTAGTCCAGGGAAGTGTAGGCAGTGACAGAGTTATGCATACTTCAGATTTCATATAGATTCTTTCTTCTTCAGATCAAAAGTAGACCAGATACATGAAATTGTGACTGGGAATCCTACTGTTATTAAAATGGTGGTAAGTTTCAATCGTGGTGCCCGAGGTCAGAATGCCCTGAGGCAGATCCTTGCACCAGTTGTGAAGGAAATAATTGATGACAAGTCACTTAATATCAAGACGGATCCTGTGGATATTTACAAGTCTTGGGTTAACCAGATGGAATCTCAAACGGGAGAGGCCAGGTATGGGGTCTGTTAATACTGTATTTTTCTAAACATGGCTTAGCTGCTTTGCATTGCTCAGGTAGTCATTCAAAACCATCCTTGGCTCCACTGCATGCATATGTCCAACTGATTGTCAAGACAGCTTTCATCTGAGAGTTCTAAGTTCGTATTCTGTTTATGGTGCTGAGAGTATTGAAGCAGAAAGTCATTAGGTGATGGAAGAAGAAATGCTCTTTTGTGCTTTCCTGTGTTAACTTGATAGCTAGCTACGAGATGCCCTCTAACCTAAAAGAATGCATTGTAAGAAAATGTATCTGGGAGTCTCTTCCATGTCAGTCCATATTCACGTCATGCATGACCTGTGCAAACAGGTACTATTCACATGCACACAAAGCAACTCTTGCTGGCAGAAAGCATTATATTGCAGTTCTCTTGATCCTAACATCTTTCTAATTAATAACAGCCACTGATGACCCTGATGATATATTGAGCTGTGTGATTTGGTGTCATTCTGTCTTTTTCTTCAGTGGTTGTGATTTGCTAGAACTGGTGGATTCTGTTGTGTTATTGGGGCTTTTTAATGCACTTTTAAAAAAAGGCAAAAGCCATACAGATGAATTAATTCCTCCATATCTAAAGCAATCTGCAGTCATACACCTTTGCACATTTTATGCAAAATTTTGAACATGTTAAAAATGGAAGTGAAGATGCATGTTCAGGTTCTTCTCTATACATGAGATCTAGGATACACCTTTATGAACTACCAGCTTCATCTATCTTGTGTTCACTGGCATACTATGCAATAGTTTCAGCTGAGTGAAAAAAAAGATTATTCTTTCAGCAGCATGTTACATTGATTTTATGGATGCTGCTCTAGCTTCTGCTTATATCCAAGTTTTCATCATATCAATAAATACCCAAATGCATAGTTTTCATTTTCACCAGTTTGCAGTCTGAAGTACCACTATGTGTTATGGACGATTCTTTTCTTGCCTAGTGTGCATGCTGTAAAATAGATTCAGTTTTGAGTTGGCTGGGTCTTTCTCTCAGTGGCCATTGCAAGGGAAAGTAAAGGAAGTAAAAGCAAAATCATTTCAGCTCTTAACGGTGCCAAACAGGTTAGTTAAAGGTAGTGGATAGCTTTTGGCAGTGAAGTGAAATGTTTCTGTGTCGGGCTATACGTTCTTGAAGTCCTAGCTTGAGTAATATTCTCCTTTATATGTCTGACCTTTTCAAATAGCAAACTGCCATATGATGTTACCCCTGAGCAAGCCCTAAGTCACGAAGAGGTGAGGACACGCCTGGATGCCTCAATCAGAAACATGAGGACAGTGACAGACAAGTTCCTGTCTGCCATTATTAGTTCAGTGGACAAAATCCCGTGAGTCTGATGCACCAGTGTCATCCCTGAGAAGTTGCTGGTGTCCTCGTGCTTGCAGCAGTCTTACTTGACCTTTTATTTCTCTTAGTTATGGGATGCGTTTCATTGCCAAGGTCCTAAAAGACTCCCTGCATGAGAAGTTTCCTGATGCTGGTGAGGATGAGCTTCTGAAGGTGAGGATCTATACAACTTTGTGCATAATTGTCAGCCAAACTGGCTGTGGCAAGCCCATCTGATTCTTCTGTTCTTATGTGTATGTCTGGAGAGGAGTGCATGTAAACATATTCATTTACCTCTGCAGATAGAAAATATTTCACATCAGGCTATTGATGTTAGCTTCATGCGCATCACTTGAGATGTAATACATTGTCTAGAAGGAAGTATCCTGATGCTTCTGTTTTGCTTTTAGTATCTTGGGCATTTGGACCTTTGGGTTTTTTGACCTGGGTTTACTGTTGCTCCTAGAAAGTAAACCTTGGGGTAACTAGTGTGATCACAGCCCACTGTTCACTCCTTAAAAGAGACAAGTTAAAAAGTCTGTGTGCAAAATTCTGATACTTCTAATGCTTCATCTATAACACACTAGGATATTTTGGTGGCACTATGTAGAGTCACTTCCCGTGATGCCTAGTCAGTTTTGTACTTTGCATTTCAGTTGGTTCAGAGAACTAAAAGGTTCCTAATATTAGTTGTTCTTAGATGACTACAGCATTGGGGTTTTCACTGACATTTCTTTGGTTTCGTGACTTCTGTTAAATTGTGAATTTCTGCCCAGGAATGCTTTACTTCTTAATACAATATAGTTTGGTTATTAGTATACTTGACGACGTCTCTTTAAGCTTCTCTGCCTCTGCTTCATTGCAAAATAATTGCCAATCTGAATGCTGTTTTCTTCTCTCTTCTAGTTCTGTGCTTTCCCATTCTGAGACATCGGTTCTTTCTATGCAGGTGAATTAATTTCTTCCATCTGTAAATTTAGGTGGAAAACGGCAGGTTTTGTTAATCCTCGTGGAAACAATCTAACTGTCCTCATGAAAGTCAAAACTGCAGTTGCGTGCAATAGCTACTTATAGATTGATTTTTAGAAACCAAAGATACCCATATAATATACTGTTCTTTTTGCCCTGCAAGTTCAAATGTCATTAACTCAATTTCTTTCATGGATTTATTTTTTTTTCTTTTTACTGGCAGTAAACAGTTTGACTGTTAATGGTCAGCAGACTATTAACATTCCACGGTATAATTTGTGAGAGTACAGCAGAGTCTTGCATAAAAACACTCGTCAAAACATGATCTCACGGAAACCAGTTACTAATTTCTGGGACTGATTAGCAATGGCTAGGTTTTTTCTCTGTGTTTTCAACTGTTTGTTCAGACCCTCCTTGTTCAGTCTCCTCCATGCATTTAAGTCACATGGCAAGCAGGTGAACCCAAGATTCAGTGGTGTAGCCTTCTGCAAATGAGCATGTGGTGAGAGAGCTTTTTTAAATCAGCATGGTGAGTT
Source organism: Cinclus cinclus (assembly GCF_963662255.1). NCBI lineage: Eukaryota > Metazoa > Chordata > Aves > Passeriformes > Cinclidae > Cinclus > Cinclus cinclus. Next base: position 21,845,773 of record NC_085058.1, read on the forward strand.
ATTACCTTTCCATTGCTAGAATTACTTTTGGCAAAATATCAAATACAGGGTCAAAGAATATTGTGAGCATATGGATAATGTGATAGTCTGTCATTGCAGTTCTTTAAAATGTACTGCTGCTCACATTTGACTAGGTAAAATGGATTTTTGAAGCATCAAATGCCATTTGTTTTCTGGACTTCTGATTTTCTTGCTTCTGGATTAAATGGTTTCTCACTAATTAGGGGTCTGGGCCTGAATATGTAGCTGGCTTATAGAAGAAAGCTTTTATTCTGAAAGAGAGAAGGGCTTTGGACAAGAAATGGAAAGTAGTCTCCTCAGTTTAACTTCTTGGTGTGCCATTCTTCCTCCCTATTTTTGCTTTGTCAGAGATGGCAGCCAATGCTGCATGCTTCTTTAAAAATTTGCTCTTGTTCCATACTTAAACTTCATTACCAAATTAGTCTGTACCATGGTTGCTCTGCCCTCTGTTAGGCTAACTCAGTTGCATTTAATTCTTCTGACAGACTGTTTCATGCTCCTATCAGTAGTTCATTGGTAACTTGTAGTATCTCTTGTCTGTACACTTTTGTAAGTTGGAGTTCTAAATCTTTACACATAGTAAAATGTACTGCTGTATAGTCCTGTGATTGATAGTGCTCAGGCTTTCCTCTGTGTTGACTGCCTTAATGCATCTTTATGATACTAGTTTCTTTTCTTTTTCTTTTGGACACTGTAGATTTTTTGGGATGGTATGTGCCTCTATACAGCAGAACCTTTGTCTTGGAAAGAGGCTTACAAGGAAGTAATTTATCAAAACCCAGAGTGGTTTTAATAAAATTCGGTTGGGTCCTGTACTATTGTTTATTGATGTATTATTTCTCTCTTCCCCAGATTGTTGGCAACTTACTCTATTATCGCTACATGAATCCAGCCATTGTCGCACCAGATGCATTTGACATCATTGACCTTTCAGCTGGAGGTCAGCTGACAACAGATCAACGCAGAAACCTTGGTTCCATTGCAAAGATGTTACAGCATGCTGCATCCAATAAGATGTTTATGGGAGACAATGCTCATCTAGGCATCATTAATGAATACCTATTGCAGTCATACCAGAAATTCAGGTAGAAGACTGTAGCTGATTAAGCTGGGAAGTTTGGCATAGGGTAAAATTGCAAGTAAAAATGGAAAATACTAAATTTAGGATATGGAAAATTCTGTCTCTGTCAAATATGCAGTCTGTTAAAAATAAAAGAGATTTCACTCCAGACTGCCACAGGCATCAGTGACAATGGTGGATAAAATGTGTACCTGGAATTTATGAACAATGCATTGTGTGTTAATGAGATTGCAAAGTCAAGAGTTTAGAATATTTTTCGAAGAGTTTTTGTGTCCAAAATAAAGGTGGTTTTTGCACATATTGTTACGGTACTTTGGATGTGGACAACCAGAATGGACATATATTCTTCTGTCCTATGTGACCCCTGGTTCCACATGAAAATCTAGTGGTGATCAGGAATAAAGCAGGTGGGCATTTAGCTATTCATGTAGTTGAAGTAAGCTTTTGTTCAAAAATTGTCGTATCTCCTGTGTTTTGGAAAGAGGGTAACCAGAGATAATTGGGGGCAAAGGATGACAATGCAGTGGGGGGCAGGAGAACAAGGTCACTGAAGCCAGTTCTGTCAAATCTAAAAATGAGCAAATGTCAACATGGCCCATATCAATGATTGAATTTACTAGGTTGCTTCTGATTTGTTAAACTAAAGCCGACAAACTGTAGTATGCCATAGTGTACCATAGTTTAAAGAGGAGACTCTATTCTTGAGACTGTCATGGGGAGGTAATACTCTTCACATATCACATGACTCTCAGAGTCATACTGATTGTTCTCTCCTTCTTTGTTCTGAAGACGTTTTTTTCAGGCTGCCTGTGAGGTTCCTGAATTACAGGATAAATTTAATATTGATGAATATTCAGACTTGGTGACTCTCACTAAACCAGTAATTTATATTTCTATTGGTGAAATCATCAACACGCACACTGTAAGTATACGCCAGTCACATTTGCTCCTTATTGGCATTGTTTACGACGAAAATGCTGCTTCATTCTGAAACACGAAGGTACCAAATACAAGGCCGAAAGTTGTCATGATTGTAATTTGCAAGAGCTTGTTGATTTACAGAATAAAGTCATTTAGGTATGGCTTCACTAAGTTTCTTCTGAAAGCATTTGAGTATGTGACTTTGGCCTGAAGTAATGAAATTCTACTATCTAGAAAAGGATGTACTATTAAAACATAATTGTTTTTTCTGTTCATCTAGTTGCTCTTAGACCATCAAGATGCAATTGCTCCTGAGCACAATGATCCAATTCATGAGCTGCTGGATGATCTCGGAGAGGTTCCTACAATTGAGTCCCTAATAGGTGGTCTATTTGTTCTATTTGGTCCTAGTTTGTTCTGCTAAATTAATATGTGATATTGCCTTAAATGACCTAAAGTGCAGTAAAGAAACAGTAAGAAATCATTACAGGTCATTTAGGAGGATGTGCTCTAAAGAGCAGCAGCAGATTCATTGCAGTATATTTTCTCTGCATAATTTACTGCCCTGAAAAAAACAGGGGTTCTTTCTCTTCTCCCCACCCACGTCACCTCATCCCACTCTAGAAGTTTCTAGAAGACAGATGAATATTGACATTTTCTTTCTTCCATTACACTGGAGCAATTTCTCTGTGCTTGTGTCCCTGTTCCAGCTTTTTTGCAAAGGTCTGTCCTCCTTTCTGGAGATGTGTAGGTGTTCCTTTCTGAGTGCAGTAATAAATGTACGAAATAGCATGTGTTCCTTAAGAGTCTTAGGCATCTGGACAAGTAACATTTTTCTCCTCCTTTAGAGTTTTTTTCCATAAGGAAAACAGATTTTTATCCTTTTCTGGTTGGGGGAAGAAGGAACTATCACTACTAATCTGTGAAACTCTTCTGGAAACCTGAGGCACAGTTTACTACTTCAGGATATAACACATACTGGAAAAGATGCACAAGTTTTTCTCCATTGGTTTCTACGTTGCAGTTATTTGAAGTTTCTAGTCTGTGGGGGGAGGGAAGCAAACCAGGCACAGTTTTTGGAGAGGATACTCTGACAGCAGAAACTTACCTTGAAATTGCCTAACGAGAAAGGTCGGAACTTTCTAAAGGAGTGATTGCAACCACACTTTCTTCCAAGCACTGGCAGAGAACAAAATGTAAGAAACGTTATGTGGACGAGCATAGACCATGGGTTTAGCTAGTACTTGCCCTCCTTCCCCATTTCATTTCTCCTGTGTGCATAGTGTCACTGTGGCTAGTATGTCAAGAGTTCAATCTTTCTGCAGGCCTTTAAAAAATGGGGGGAAGGTACCAACAGTTGTTCTGGTGAAAGTTCATATGCAATTAGAGCAAGAAAATTTCTTTTTGATGGGATAGCTTACTTTGTTCAAGGGATGATGACAAGCTTGGACGCTAACAAGGGCTTTGTACTTAGCTTGAAACGTATTTTGTTGAGGACATGAACATATGGGCATCATCACATTTTTGTTTCTAAAGTACTTTAGGCAGTTGAGCCACTCTTCTCTGTGAGATACTGAGATACAGTGTGGAATACATGTAAATCTTTAAGGCGTGCAAAATGCTGATTTTGTGGTGCTTTTCTGGCCAGTGCATTCTCTCAGATTTGTTATGAGAAAAGTCTGTATTCTATATTCAAGACGATGTCTTTAAAAGTTGGTTTGGGTGTTGAAGTGTCCTTTTGACAGTATAGGAAACAGTCTGTTTTTTCTGTGATCTGTTATGTAGGGAAAGATTACGAAGTCCTAACAGTCAAGAAGGTAAAAAATGTGATTTAATCTATAAACTCTCTGCTTGGCAGGAGAAGGTACTGGCAATGTTAATGACCCCAACAGGGAAATGCTAGCAAAGACTGAGGTTTCTCTCACACTCACTAATAAATTTGACGTTCCTGGTGATGAGAATGCAGAGATGGATGCACGGACAATTCTGTTGAAGTAAGTAGGGGGTAACTACCTGGTACATTGCTCAAAAGAAGAAGCAACTGGAATTTTAACAGTTAATCTGCATGTGAAAATAAGAGAATCGAGGCATAATTTAAAGAAATGTGTGGGGACTGTTACTCTAAATACTATGAGATTGTAGCCATGTCCTTTTCCATGCTGTGGCATGACTTTTAAATGATGAAGACTTAAGAGCCTTTTTGAGATGCATGGGTCTTACGACCTTAATGGAAACAGAACCATGGACTGTCAGGAATTTTATTATTGTCAGAATCTGTATTCTGGAAAACTTTTTACTGATAGTGGCTCTTGGCCAGTTTTCAACAAATCCCTATTGCTGAGATATATAGTGCAGTGACCTGACATTCAAATGCATGTTTACCTCCTCTGATGCATTCATGCTCAGATGCTAGATAGTTTAATTGAAAAATCTTTGGTCAGCATGCACTTGGCCTAGGCAGACAAGTGATCTCCCACAAGAAAATTTTGTCTCCAGGAATAACTTTAACCAGACTTCTTAAAAGAGACATCAGTATTTTCCTACCCACCAGACGAAGGTGACATTGATTTCAAAAGTAAAGATTTACCAGTTGCACTGGTAGCCATTGAAGTTGTGGATGATGAGGAAGGTGCCTGTGTGATGCAGTGTGTGTGACTCCGAAAGTAATTCCAGCCTGACTGCCGAGATGCTGTTTGGTTTCGTTGTGTGGCTTAAGGGCAGAAATGATTCAGAGTGGACACCGACTGTGATTAAATCTCAGCTCAAATCATGACCCTCAGGAAATGACCCTGTCTGTCACCAGACTGGAGTTGAGATCTACCTTGTCTCCCATGCCCATAAGAAAGTAATCCTTCGGAGTTTTCTGATACCTGCTATAGATCACTAAAGCGTGCTTGTGGATGGATAATATTATAGAGCTTTTGTGGTTGCATAAATGGGCTGTGGCTGCTACCTGCTTTATCTTTCACCTTGAATGCAGTTTCTGTGGTCCACGTGGCAGTACCGGGGGTACCTTGTAATATATGGGGTAGCATCCTTGCTATTCGAGGGAGTTTCTGGGAGCAAATTGTGCATATTACAGAGAGGAACTTTTTGGGCAACCAGTAATAATGTTTCCAATAATACACTGTCCAAAAAGTAAAATGTTTCTCAGGGTTCTGGTCTGGTTTAGCCTATGACTACTTGAGTGCTCATCTAGTAATACTCTGACTTTAAATAAAGCAGTAACATTTGTATTTTTGCAGAACAGAAGAGTATTAAAGGTCTTTCTTCTTAAAATTTTTTCTCCTATTCTCCTTGATTTCTTTGCAGCACAAAACGTTTAATTGTTGATGTAATCCGCTTCCAGCCAGGGGAGACACTGACTGAAATTTTGGAAACTTCAGCTACCTTAGAGCAAGTATGATCTCTGTATTATCTGTGCTGGGTTTAGACTAGGAAATCTGTGTAGATATATGTGGGTATATGTGGGACTCTCTGTTTAGGTATTGCAGTGAAGCCGTCTCCACTGATGATGGAGCAGAGTGTAATGATAATCAGGAGGGTGTACAATGGAAGTAAATTGTATGTCTGAGTCTTATTCCTGCAGTAGTTGCTAGAAACTGTTTCTGTAGAAGACCATTTTAGATGGTAGGTAGGCTTCTGCTGATTCCCACGTGTAGGATGTTTTCATCAAAACGCGTTCATTTGAGTCAGTACGGGAATTGCCAAGCAAAACTCTTTATCCTGTGTTATGCCAGAGATCAAACAATCTGTGTCTACTTCTTTTTGTCACCTTAAAAATGATCTGCTTATGAACTTGCAGGTTTTTTTCTTCTTCTAGGAAGCAGAGCATCATAGAGCTATGCAGAAACGGGCCATTCGTGATGCTAAAACTCCTGATAAGATGAAAAAATCTATCTCTGTAAAGGAAGATGGCAACTTGAATCTCCAAGGAAAAAAAGAAAAAATCAAGGCAGGCCTGAAGAAGTTGACAGAACTGGGGCCAGTGAATGCTGAAAATAAATACCAGGAACTAATCAATGACATTGCAAAGGTATACCATTTGATGGTTTCCTAGTAATCATGGCGGAGTTTTCCCAGTTCGCAGCTTTGTGAAATTCTCATGAGTTTTCAGGAGGAGAGTAAGGTTTTTAGTAGCTAGTTTATAGAGAAAAAAATCACACATTTTGTTGCCGCATTTCCACCTCCTGGCATGTGGGAAGTCCTTTATTTTTATACAATGTTTCTGTTCCCTCTAATGGCTGTGTTGCCATGTTCTCAGGTTCTATGAGGAAAAACTTATTAAGAAAACATATTAAGAAAAGACTTAAGAGCTTGGAAGGGAAGTCCTGATGTGTGTTTTTCTGCTCCATTTCACTAATTCAAGTAGTGCCTCTACAAGCTTATTCACACAAAGAAGTTTTGCTCATAACTCTAAGACATCATAAGTGTTATTTTAAATGATTTAAATGTGCCCGTCAAAGAATACCTAAATGATAAGGGGGTGGCTGTGAAAAACTTACAGAAGAGATCCAGTACTGTTGTATATTGCTACAGTGACAATATATTTTATATCACATTGTTTACTGAAAAACTATTCAGGAAATATTAGGTAAGTAAACCAACTAAATGATTGCCTTCAGGGATCTGGTAAGAATTAATTGTACTATAGATAATATGTTTCACAAATTAAAGTAGCAGTCAATGAATGTAGTGTTTTCTTGTTGAGATATTAAGGCAAGTGATGCTTAAAGGCTGACTGACAAAAATAATGAAGTCTGTGTGCTGCTATGATTGTAGTGCTTGATTTGTAAGATACTTTCCCTACCCAGTGCTGGAAAAATTGCTACTTTTATATCATGGGCTTTCAGTGTCCACTCCAGTCATCGCAACTAGAACAGAACTGAAATTTGAGAGGGCCACAAAAGGTGCAAGTGTACCGCCGTGTAGAGTTGGTTAGTTCCACAAATAATCATCACAGAGAAAAAGCTATGACACTTAAAGTGGGGCAAGTGCAAATGAGTGCTCAAACCTTGCATGAAGCAAGACTAAGCAAAATCAAATGGTGTGTTTCAAGTACAAACACACAAAAAGTGTGTTTCAAGTGGCTCTGGGACTGAGCACCTGGAGAGCTCTAATGACTAACTCTATACCTGTCTTTCTCTGTGGTGTAGGATATCAGAAATCAGCGTAGATACCGTCAGAGAAGAAAGGCGGAGCTAGTGAAGCTGCAGCAGACATACAATGCCTTGAACTCCAAAGCTACTTTTTATGGAGAGCAAGTAGATTATTACAAAAGTTACATAAAGACCTGCTTGGATAACTTGGCCAGCAAGGGCAAGTAAGTATCTTGGAATTGCAGAGCCATAGAATGGTTTGGGTTTGAGGGGACCTTTAAAGACCATCTAGTTGCCACCACCCTACCATGAGCAGGGACGCCTTCCACTAGACCGAGTTGCTCTAAGCCCCATCCAGCCTGGGCTGGAACAGTTCTGGAATGAGGCAACCACAGCTTCCCAGGGCAGCTTGTCCTGGGGCGTCACAACCCTCACAAGGAAGCTGTTGATGGCAATTCTTTGAGTGTGACTATCTGGTTGAGTCTTTATCCATCAAGTGATCCATCTGTCAAATTCATGTCTCTTTAATTTAGATGCAAGGATGTTGTGTGGAATGTTGTTGAATGTTTTTCACAAATACAGGTAGATGATTGTCCGTCACTTTTCCCTCATCCAGAAGTGGTATATTAACCCCCTTGTAGCAGGTCACCAAATTGGCCAGGCACCTGAGTGAAGGTGTATATTGGTTGTCACAAATTATCTCCTTGTTTTCCATGTATCTTAGGATAGTTTCCAGGAGGATCTTGCCAGTCATGGAGGTGAGACAGACTGTCTTCCTTATTTTCCTTTTCCAGTTCTCATATGTGATGGATAGTGGCTTAGCCACTTCCTCCACCAGTTCCCTGATGATCCACAGACACATCTCATCAAGGTCCATGGACTTGCACACCCTCAGGTTCCTTAGATGGTCTTGAACCTGATGACCTGCAGCAGGTGGTTCCATTGCCCTAGAGGTTCTTCTTAAAAGAAAGCATGTGTTGCTAAGAACCACAAACCTATCTACTCAAAGCTCCTCGTCCGAGCTCTTTCACACAGCAGTAGTTCTAGTGAAAGGGTCTCAGCAGCAGTAAGAAAATACAGGGAGAGGTCCTTGCCATGATTGGAGTCAGAAAGACAGACTTGAAAGACTTTTTGGTCCCTTTGGAAGAAGAGAGTGCAGAGAGTCTAGTGGTGTGAAGCTTGTCTGCATATGCAATTACTGCTCAGTCTGTCCTGTCATCCTTCTTGGGAACAGAGAATGATTTCCTTACCTACAAGGAAACCCTTGATCACAAATTGTCCCTGTTTTTATGACAAAATGAAGTCAGCTGTTACCGTGTTAAACAATTCAGATTTTCTGGTGGGGGGGGCAATATTGGTCTTCTCCAGTCAGATGTGAGAATCTAAACTCTTTTCATTTGCATAATGCAAATAGATGGAAGTTTTTGAGTAGTCTGAGCTTTTTTCATGTCAGTTGTCATTAGACCCCATTTTGCCTAATGACAGATGGTATTGCTTTTTATGAAGTACCAAGTATGTTTCGGGTGGTATTTTTTGTTGTTGTTTTTTGGTTTTTTTTTTAATATTTATTCAGTACTAATATTATTTTCCTGCTTAAATGTTATTGGCAAATAATAGAAAATTAAAGATCTGGTCTGGGCTATAAATGCTTTGTAGGTAAATTGATTAGTAGAAGTACATCATTATCTATCATAGTTCATGTCATAGTTTATTAGCTGTATTGATTCTATGCCCTCTTTCAAATAGGTTTGAAGATTCATTGCTCAAAATGTCTTTACTTGTTTGTGATTTTCTAATTTGTTTGGTTTGCCTTTTGTCCCCAGAGTCTCCAAGAAACCTCGAGAGATGAAAGGCAAAAATAGTAAAAAGATTTCTCTGAAATACACAGCAGCTCGGCTTCATGAGAAGGGAGTGCTTTTAGAGATTGAGGACCTGCAAGGTAACCAGTGAGTATCTTTCTAAAACTCTTTACAGCTAAATAACCTTTTTGGAGGAAAAGGAAAATAGGTATGCTGAATTCTTGCATTTTTGGTAGAACTAGTCTAGGTACTATAGTCTAGGTGACAGCTGAGGAACAGCAATTTTGAGATCTGTTTGAGGTTGTGTCACATTGTCTTGCCATTTTGTTCTTGGAATTTTAGTGTTGTTAGTAGACTTAGCCATTAAAGCTGAAAAAGTTGCTAGGCTGGCATCCCTAGGCCAAGAAACCATGCATAGTGATCACTCTTCAGCTGTCTTTTTCAGGTTGGAGCAAAGCAATTCTTTGAATAAGAATTGTAATGTGATTTAAACATGACATCCTCTTTCCCCCAGCCCCATCCTCTTCCCACAACCCCCAACAACTCTGTCACCCCCAAAGTTATGTAAGGGTACCTCCTTGATTGAATTGTTGGTATGATAAATAGCTTTTATTGTTGAAAAATCTGCTTAATGCTAGCTCGAGTTTCTCCAACTGTAGTTTGCTAGCCTTGAGAAGCTGGCACAGCTTGTGTGGAATATAGAGGAGCTGACTGTTACTAGAATTTTTTCAACTCTGAATCATACTTTGTACTGGATGCACTAAATGAGGCGTGAATCTGCAGCACTGAAGTAGACTGCTTAGACTGTACAAGCTAAATTAAAAGATCCTGTTTCCTGCTATGCTTGTGTGAGGATGTGATTTACCAGACATAGAGCCTGTTAGGCTTCCATTCATTGTTGTATTGAGTCTGGGTGGCTTTTATGGGCTCATTTCAAATGGGGATAATAAAGAGTTAAGAATAGAATTCTTAGAAATTTATCTTTATGCTTCATTTCATGTATTCCCTCCCTGTGATTTTACATTTCTCAAATTTCATAGGTTTAAAAACGTGATTTTTGAAATCAGTCCAACAGAAGAAGTAGGAGATTTTGAGGTTAAAGCAAAATTCATGGGTGTACAGATGGAAACCTTTATGTTACATTATCAGGTGAGAACTGTCCTATTTAATAGTGTCATGTAAGTTCCCCTTGCCAGAATCTTCATCAAAACAGCAAAGACATGTTTTTTCCTAAGCAGTCTGAAAAATGCTCTCAGAAGCAACCTATTTGTTGCAGGTGAAACAGATGCAGCATGTACAGGGGATCTAAACTGCTTTTTACTTCTTTGCTAATGAAAGCCTGATCTCAGTGTATGTTCTTAATTATGTGTACACATACACACACAAAACAAACACTTGTATTTTCAACAATTTCCTGCTACAGGAGAGAGCTTGAGAGTCTGTGGCAACAGTCACCTGGGCTTGTATGTGATACCTTCAGCCAGTCATTATGTATTGATATTCTTTCTTCTACCATATACTTCCCCGTTTCTTTCCAGTTCTTAGGTATCCTCCTTAGGTGTCAGACTTGACTTAGGCCACCAGAACAGGTGTGCTGACTGACCTTTTCCCAAACGGTTCCCTGTTCTTTCTCTCATGCCAGTAATGTTACATCTGGTGACTCTGTCCCTTTTTTCCACTTCTTTGCCCACTCCCTGTCCATCTTGGCATTCATTAGGTTTGTTCGTTGTGGAAGCCTTAGGCATCTCGAAACAGATGGTGTGCAGTAGCACCTTGCATTGCAGTTAGTCCACGCCCACCTGACTGGCTGCCTCACACCTTTTGTTTGCTTTGAGGACTCCCCTGGTTTGTTCTGGTCCTAATCCATCAGAGCTGGTCATGAACTTCTTGGTTCATGAGGGGGCTACCCAAGGTTACTCGCTTCTCAGGCACATAGTTTACTATACCACTATGCCTTTGTAGCAGTGGTTTGCAGATAAAGCAAATGTTGTCAGAGGACAGCAACATGGGATACAACATCTCACATGTCCATCCACATGCCCACACTTACCCGCCTTGTTACCTGCATGAGTGGAATTGCTGAAGGAATGTAATTGGTGAGATAAAAATCAGTGCAGGTGCATTGCTGACAAAGTGAAGTATAACTAGAAGTACTGCCTTATGTAAAAACCTCAGAGACTGAATTGACACCATATGCATAGTGACTGAGATGCCATTTCTTTTTGTGCCCTAGATTGAAGTGCTGTAAGCTGCTTCCCTGAGATCTGTGGCAACTAAAGCTTTCAGAAAGGGACACTGGAATGTTGTAATTTTTCATGGGTACATGATAGAACTAGGCACATAAATACTTTAAATGTTACAGCAAATTTATGGCTGCTGTGTAAATGACAAGGCTGGAGATGGCTAGATCTGAAATTTGGATTACTTAGAATGGTTTTCTATTTCTGCTCTGTAACATGTTTTTTTAAACGCACTGCTTAAAATAATTAAGGTCTTAAATGCTTTAGAATGACTATTTTTTACACAGTAAGAGTGGCTTTCTAATAAGTCTTGCTTTTCTATCTTACAGTGTGTACTTATTTATTGATATTCTTTAACATCCTACTGTACTACAGAGTCTTTTATATTCTCTGTAAACTTTTGAGGTTTCCTCACTCATTAATATATTCTCTGGCAGGATCTCTTGCAGTTGCAGTATGAAGGTGTTGCTGTCATGAAGTTGTTCGACAGAGCAAAAGTGAATGTCAATCTTCTGATCTTTCTTCTGAATAAGAAGTTTTATGGGAAGTAACTGACCTCTACCAGCAAGTCTGTGAAAGGAGAGATGGATAGAAACCTGCTCCTAAAACTTTTAATAATGTATTGATGTATCAGTATATTCCCACCTTGTGTTAATTGTATTGAATGTATCATGAAGGAGGACTAAGAACCTCTTGGGAATTGACAGCCCTGACTGAGTCTGCAGGAATTTGGTTTCTTGTTTATTTATAATGTTCAACTTTGAAGATCTCCTTTAGAGCAGTTATTTTAGAATGTATTTTTACATGGTTTTGGGAATTAAACTAATATTAGAGTATACTTAGGCCATGTGAATGCTTAATTTGCCTAATCATGTGCTTTGTGAGGCTGGAATTCTTGTTTGCCTTTGCAAAGAGAAAGCTGGCACTGTGTAGAGGTCTGTTAGCCTCTTTCTGAGAGCCAAAAAAAGGGTTGCGGGTGGTATTTGAGCTCCAGTTACTCTCAAGCAGCAAAGACTAATATAAAACATGGTCAAAGGTCTAGGTTACCCGTTTTGTTTGCAAACTTGCATTGGTAGAGGTGGCAGTGGCCAGTTGCCAAGATTAGAACTACTGCTGTTAGGATAATCAATAGGCATCATAAACAGTTACTGAACAATTTGTGATTATATACTACAGTCACATATAGCAGCTTTAGTGTCTCATATTTCTTGCTTTGTTTTTGTTTATCACACTGTAGTAATTTACAGATGTCCCCTTAAATGGAGGGACTGTGGAATGTATTTAATAGAGCTTATAGATAAAAAGATTTTTGTGGAAGGGGAGAGCAGCTGAAAAAATGTCCTGTGGCACGTTAACTTTTAATGTTGCTTGCAAAGCATTTGAAATGTAAAATTCACTCCTTTTTTCCAGTTTAGAGCAATGTTCTATATATCTGTGTCTCATGCAGTAAATCTTAGTTTTCTTCCTTGGATAAGTCTGTAGGTAGAGCCTATCTCAAATAGATTAACTTTTAAAAAGTTATTTTTTTCCAGCTACACTCAATTTTTTTGTTTATTATTTCATGGAGGTTTTGTCTGCACTTCTTCACAGTGGTGGTGGTGGTGCTGGCTGTTCTGCTATATCCAATAAAAATGCAGACTCTTAAAAAATACAATCTGACCTTTAAATTCATTGGCTTTAGATGTCTCTTTTTTTTCCTTAACTTTTTTTTTAAGGGACATATCTCCTGCAAATTTGAAGTTGGCCTGCTTGTTCAGGTTACTGTTCAGAGTTTAAATGAACTGTTTGATCTACAGTGAGGCAGTTCTTTCAGCTTAGATATTTTTTTCTCATGAAAGACATTCCTAGTATTTGAAATGGCTGTCAATAACTTTTCTGCAGTTCTCTTGGAAGAAAATACATAAACTTGCTGGTGTTTATACTGTTTTTAAACATTTTCTGGTATTGGTGTACATGTGGCCTGCCCAATTAAAAAAATTGATTACCAAGCCCAAGGAAGCTGGAGCACATCAACCATTCAGCTTTCACCTCATTTCATCAGGGGCTTTATGGCCCTGCCAAGAGACAGAGGTTAATTGATGAGTCCCAGGCCGAGCCATGACAGTAATGGGTTCTGTTTGGGCTGGTGGTTTATTGACATGTTCACCAGCCACACTCTCTAATAATTACTCCTGGGGTTTGTTCCTGTTTTTCTTTCAGCCTCATATCCAACTTCCCACTCCTTCTCTCTGTCCAGTGTGTCTTTTGTGCTCCTTTCTTTGCCCTGTGTGCTCCCCCACTCTTCCTTTCCACTACTTCACTCTATCTTGTTCTTTTTCTTTCAAGAAATAAATCCTTAATACTTATTTAATAAATGTTGCTCAATCCCTCTCCCTGTTCCGTCCTGCTTTTTGTCTCCTTCCCTGCCTGCATCTTTATTTTTCCTTCCTTCTTCCTCTCCTTTTCCTTTTGTCCTGTACTGTGACTGTATTTCTTTGTCCCTCTCACTGTCCCTTTGCCTGCACCTGTCTGCCTAGTGCTGCTCCCTGACTGCACGCTCTCTTGGTGAGCCTCTGTCCTGCTGGCCGTGCCTTTTCTGTCCCCGTCCCCGTGCCGCTCCGTGCCCGTCTTTACCGTCACGAGCACGTGGCGTGGTCGATTCCTGTCTCCCGGTCCTGGTTTCCCTTTTTGTCTCTGTGTCCCTGCGTCCTTGCTGTGTGTTCGGGACTCCGTCTTTTTGTCTGTCCTTCTCCGTGCCTCACTCGTGTTCCCGTTCTGTTCCCTGTGGCTCTGTGGTGCTCCCCGTGCCACTGTTTCCCCCGGGATCCTTGTGTCCCCTTCGCTGCCCCTGTTCTTTTTTTAATCCCTCTCTCGTGCTGCCCATCTAGCATCCCTTTTTTGGTTTTGTTTTTTTTTTTCCTCCATTTCATCCTGCACCCCGATCTTCATTTTCTTTCCTGTGTCCTCTCTGCTGCCACTCTCTGCCTCGTGTCCTCTGTGTCTGCGGGGCTGGGGAGGAACTTGAGCCCTCCTGGGGGCTGGCCCCCCCCCCCCCCCCCCCCCCCTTTCCTTGTGCCAGCAGGGTCCCTTTTTGGGGGCATGGACCCGTGGGAAGGGTTCCCATCAAGGGCCGTGCTGCCGTCGAGGGCAGCTGGAGCGGTTCTGTGCCTTCATTTTGGGGGTGAGGAAAGAAGGCTGAGGGGGGGATGGGGTGGAGACTCGGGGGGCTCCGATGTGTTTCGGGGCAGCCCGAGGTCCCCGGCAGAGGGAGCCACGCTGCGGCGCAGGAGCAGGGGAGTGGGGAATGGAGGGGGGGGGGGCCGTGCTGGGTGCCCTCCCCCAGAGGGACCCACGGGTGCCAGGACATTCCCAGGGAGGGGTGGCCGTAGAATACATGAAAAATTTTTGTTTGTTTTCATGTCGTTAGAGGAAGGCTTTCTTTAGTTTCGGCTGGGGTTTATTTTGGTGCATTCATTTAGGGGGATTTCCTGAAGGGATGGATCTCGTTGTTTCATTCCCCCCCCCCCCATCCCTTGTCTGTCTGTCTGTCTGTCTGTCCGTCCCCAAAGCGCCGCAGCCCCGGGCTGAGCTCGGCGGCAGTGCTGCCGCCTTGTGGGCACAGCGCGGTACTGCAGCCGTCGCCTGTCTGGGATGCAGCCCCACAGCGAGCAGTCCGGAGCAGAAGTGTGAAAGCTGGGATCCTTTGACTTCTGCAGGGGGACTTCATTTTCTTTTCCTCTTCTTCTCTTCCAGGACCGGAGAAACGGTTCCACTCCTCCCATCTTTGTCAAAAGCTGTGGTGTTTGAGGAGCCAGAGCCAAGGTGCCTTCAGCACCAGGGCTCTGCACTGGAGGGCTCCCGGTCCTGACCGCACAGGGTTCCCCTTTTCCTCCCCGCTGGGATGAAGTGTCTATGGAATCTGGGATCTGGGTGAAACTGCGGCTCTGCTGGTATCCAGGGACGTGAGGTTCCGGGAGACTGCGTTTCCCTGTGGCTTTCCAGGTCGGCAGGAGCCGGAGGAAATGGGGTGCCAGAGCCGTGCCCCATCAGGCCGTGTTTGCCTCTGAGGAACAGAGAGTCCGGGCTGAGGTGAGATTGCCAGGAGTGCTTGGATGGATGAGCTGTGCGGGGAACGGGGAGCTCGGAATCGCAGCTGCTGCTGGATCCCTTGCCTTAGGTCTGCTCCGTCTGTGTCTGTGCCAAGTGGGATTTGTGCTGGGGAGAGAGGTGCTGTGGGGAGCCAAAGGTGGAGTAAATCCTCTCTGGGGATGGGCAGCGAAGGACTGAGTAGCAGGGGAAGGAGAGGATTTCTAAAGGATACGACTGTTTCTGCCAAGAGCGGGGTGGAGCAGCGATGGGGGTGGTTGGGTTTGGCCTGGGCTCTGTTATTCTTGGTGCCATTTTAAAATTCTGTCGTGTGATTTACTGTCCGGGAGCTTTCGAACGAGAGCTGACGGAAATGTAGGTTAAGCCTTGGAAGTTGGGTCCATTGACTGCAGCAGCTCGCCGAGGCTGGAGGACTGGGGTGATGGCTGCTCCCAGGAAAGGTTACTTATTTATTGATACTGTGTCACATTTCCCTCAGCCCGGAATGGCTGTGAGTTTGTGCTCTTCTCAGTGGGGGATTGGAGAAGGTTTTGGCTGTAATTAGAAGTGGGAGAAAAATCCTGCTAAATAAAAGTCTCCCCTCTGTCCCCCCCTAAGTTATCCCAGTTTGTCCCAGCTTGGAGCTGCGCAGAAGTCAGGCAGGGGAAATGACCTCAGGGATACAGCTGTCAGTTCCGAGGCAGAGAGAGAAGATGTAGCAGCCAAGGGCAGGGGAGGGGAAAGGTTTCAGAAAGCATTTCTGTGGTGTAATGAATGCCAATTTCTGCTTGCCCAGGGAGAAGAGGACGAACTCCCAGCCATTCAGGCCTGACAGTCCCCTGCAGCGAGAGCATACACTGGAAGAGTTCAGGGTCGAAGACAAGGCTGAGGGAAAATCCAGGGTATTTGTAAGGGATGATGAGAGGTGGGTCCAGGGTGAGAATCCAGTGGGTAAAGGGAAAAGTGGTGTAAGGGAGGAGTAATACAGGGCAGGGGCCGATAAGGTAGGATGGGTGGAACAGTGCAGTGAACATAAACCAGTGGGGGGGGTACAAGGATACAAGAACTTTCCAGAGCTGGGAGGAGACAAGGGATGACATAACTGAGAATAGAGGCAACCAATGGGAAATGAGGGTTATAAAGCTTTACCTTAAAGCTTTGCCATAAAGAATTTTTAAAACCTTTGACAACCTTCTTAGGAGCTATTCTAAACTTAAACAAATGCCCTCCAAGGTCTGGGGCCATGGGCCAACTCCTCACCCAAAACACTGGTCTGGCTTGGCATGTCAGTCAGTCCGATTCCTACACTGGGCCTCTGCATGATATTCGCCCAGAAGCTGCCTTTCAAGGACTGAAGTGGAACAAAATGTATAAAAAAAATGTCATTCCCAGAGAGAAAATAGTTTCATTTCTCTTGTGTCTGCTTTTTTTTTTTTTTTTTTTTTTTGCAGTTACCTCAAAATTCCCGGATCCAGAACAGCTACTCTGAGTTTTGGTAGAGATTCCAAAGCAGGATACAGTAGGTTTCAAAGTACACCTTGGAAAATCAATCGTTTGTCTGCAGCATGCAGCATGTAGGTGTGATGTCTGTAACTGGTCTTAGTTGACGCAGAGGTACTTGGAAAAAAATGTTTAATCTTTCATCTCTCCCCACCTGCATTCTTCCTAAGTGTACTTTTTATTCAGCAGGACTCGGATGAGAGAGAGAGAGAGAGAGAGAGAGAGGAACTCTCTTCACATCAGCGTCAAAGGAAGAAGTGTTCAGCGACTTACAGTCCTAGTGACTGTTCTGTGTAAAAGCAGGATTGTTTTTCCATCAGACCTTGCGTGCCGTACCAGTCTGTGGGTTAACAGGTGTCTAAGAAAGGTCAAAAGGGAATAACTCCATGTCGTTCACTCGTGTGAATCTTGGTGGGGAGCAGAGCCGAGAGTGAACTGCAGTGAGGGGGAGGTTACTGAAGCCCCAGTTTGTTTCCAGTGAGCGTGGTGTTGTGGTGTTCAAAGTTACAGGTGCCTGCTGGCCTGGAGCTGGATACTTCTGCCTCTGCTTTCTTTGGGGGTTGATGATTCCTTATGTTTATGTTGGCGTGCCAGGCCAATTGTTAAAGGTATTTCCATCAGACCTGGTTTGAATGTGTTACCCCTTCATTTAATTAAAAGAAAAAAAGCCCCGCTCCATCACTGCTGCTGTGATGTGTGACAAAAGCCCATCTTCCCTCCACTGGGAACAGGTGAGAGATGGAACTAAACCCCGAAGGATTTTCTGCTCACTGATGGCACGTGAGTTTTCTTGGGAATTCTCTGCCACATCTGGTGAATTGTTCTTGAATGTGGCCATGAGGGGAGTTGAACATGCCCGTCCAGATCTGCAAACATGCAGTGCCAGAAGGAGAAGCCTTGAAATGTAAACCGGGATTTATTCACCTGACTCACAGGTGTGTGTGCTGTGCCCAGGTCCCCTGTCCAAATCCTGGGCGGGGAGAAGCCAGGACTGCACATTCCTTGTGATAGGAATTCAGGTTTTTCTGGGGGGGTCGGGGTGGGGGTTAAATACAAATGAGGTGCCAGGGAGGGAATGGCTCCTACGTGTAAATATATTTGCCCAAAAGGAGCCCTGCCCAGTCTGACTGCTGCCCAGTGCTGCTCCCTGACTGTACCCTCTCTTGGTGAGCCTCTGTCCCGCTGGCCGTGTTTTTGTTTTCTGGTTTTGTTTTTGTTTGTTTGTTTGTTTGTTTGGTTTTTTTTTTATTTCATCCTGCACCCCGATCTTCATTTTCTTCCCGTGTCGTCTCTGCTGCCACTCTCCCTTTCTGCCTCGTGTCCTCTGTGTCTGGTTTATAATGTGTAGACTATATGGATATATGAATTCCACGTAAGTATGCCAAATATAAATAGAAAAATGAATTGAAATATAGTTTTAAAATAAAGGGGTTTTAATTTTCTGTTTTGTTAGAGGCCGGGCTTTTCCATAAAGGATATAAAAATGTGAAGATATAGAATATATAAATGTGTGTGTGTGTGTGTGTATATACATATATATACACACACATAAAATACAAATGTTAGTAATATAAAGATTTCTTAATAAAAATAATATGGTACCCATGTTGTAATTGATGCCAATATACATTAAATTCAATATCCAAAAATAGGTATTGATTATGAATATAAATTAATTATTAACAAACATATTTTTTTATATATATATATATCTATCTAATGGGTTTGGGGTTTTTTTAATTTGTTCATGGCAGGGATTTTTTAGTTTGGGTCGGGGTTTTTTTGGGGGCATTCGTTTAGTAGGATTTTTTAAAGGGAGGGACCTCGATGTTTTTTGGCCCCTTGTCTGTGTGTGTGTGTGTCTGTGTGTCTGTGTGTGTGTCTGTCTCTCTGTCTGTGTGTGTGTGTGTGTGTGTCTGTGTGTCTGTGTGTGTGTCTGTCTCTCTGTCTGTGTGTGTGTGTCTGTCTCTCTGTCTGTGTGTGTCTGTCTGTCTCTCTGTCTGTGTGTCTCTCTGTCTCTCTGTCTGTGTCTGTCTGTCTCTCTGTCTGTGTGCCCCGTGTCCCCAAAGAGCCGCAGCCCCGGGCTGAGCTCGGCCGCAGTGCTGCCGCCTTGTGGGAAGAGATCGGTACTGCAGCCGTGCCCGGAGCCGGAGCCCGGGCAGTGCTGCCGCCTTGTGGACACAGCGCGGTACTGCAGCCGTGCCCCGAAGCGGCGACGGGCTCCTCCTCGGCGCTGCTGCGGGAGGGCGGTGGGGGCGTGTGACCTTCTCAAGATGGCGGATGGCCCGAGGTGACGATGCCGTTCCACTGGAACTGATGCGACGCTCGGGACGGCGGACGCAATAGGGCCCCGGCAGAGATACGCTGGGGGGTGTGTGTGTGTGTGTGTGGGGGGGTGTGTCCTTCTTTTCCCGCCCTTTTTTTTGCCGTCCTATGTAGAAGGTCGGGTGAGTGATGGCCAGGTCGCCATCTTGGGAGTGGCACGCTGCAATTTCCGCCCTACCTGGCGCCATCTTTGGTCCTGGCAGAAGCCACTTCCGGTGGCGTTGCCACCGTTGCTGTGGTAACTGTAAAGCCCCAGATAATGGTGTCTGTTGAAGTCGCCTGCCTGAATCCGACCCCCGACGCCGATCGCGCGCTCTCCCGCCGCCTGTCCCACGAGCCATTTCCAGCACCGCCGACCAGTCCGCGCCCGTCCGCGCCGCGTAAAAGGCGACGGAAAATCGCGCCGAGGACGCGGGATCGGTTTCGGGGCCGGATTCAGGCAGGCGAGTTCAATAGTCGCCAATGTAGGGGGCCTTCATTTTCACCTTCCGAAACAAAGATGGCGGAGGCACTGGAAATGGCTTCTGCCAGTATCAAAGATGGCGGCAGGGAGGGCGGAAATTGCGTCTCGACCTTCCCAAGATGGCGACTCAACCGTCACTCGCCCGACCTTCTACATAGGGCGGCAAAAAAGGGGCGGGGAAAAAGAGGACCCCTCACGGGGTGTCTACTGCATTGCCTGCCCGCGACGCCGACGCCGATCACCCCCCCCCCCCCCCCCGGCGCGATTTTGCGCGGCGTTTCCCATCGTGCCCACACGGGCTGTGGGCTCAGCGGCGCCGCGGACGCGCGGGAGCCCGGCGGGCGCCGACAGGCGGCGGCGGCTCCGCCCCTCTCTCTGCCGGGGTCCTTCCACGGCCGCCGTCGCGGAGAGCGACTCCCGTCCCGCCGCGCCCCGTCTCCGCGCCCCCCGGGTCCGCTCCCGCCCGGGGAACGCATCGACGAAGGAAGAACGGTCGCCCAGCTCCCGGAGCCATCGCCCTACCCGCAGCCGGGAGCAGCCGGCAGGAGGAGGCACCTGCTCTCTCTGCCGGAGAGGTGAGAGGGGCGGAAGGACGGGGCGGCGTGGGAGAGCGGGCACGGGAGAATTCCCAGGCACAATTCCAGCTCCCCACCCTTGCAGCTGACAGCAGCCCGGTGTCCTCTGCGTGTGGCAGCAGCTGCAGCGCTGGTTTGGAGCGAGCTTCCACGGCATTTTGTTGCAAAGGTGCCCCTTCCAGCCGGGTGCCCCGGCTGGGTTCCCTGGCTGGGAGAGCCCTTGAAGTAGCCAAAGGGAGCAGCTGCTGAGAATTCCGAGCCCGCTGTTCCTGTGATTCTGGATACAGTGTTTCAGTAGTGTGTGCTTCTATCCTATGTGCTGCTAGATGTACTTTGGAACAAGTTGACTCTTTCATCCCTCCCCACCTGCATTCTTCCTAGGTGTACGTTTTATTCAGCAGCATTCAGATGAGACAGAGGAGCTCTGTTCCCATCAGCATAAAAGGAAAAAGTGTGCTCATACAGACCTAAGTTGTTTGGTCAAAATATTCTTACTTTGCTTTGGTCCAAAAAATGTTATTCCTGTGTGCAAGCTCATGGGGAAGATTTTATTCAACAGCTCTCAGTGGGACATGAAAGCTCCACTTTCCCTTTTCTTGAACAGCCTGAGACCCAATATTACTTGATATCAATTTTATTACAGGCGTTTGGAACTTTTTGAAGAGCCAGAAGGATTGTTTGTGCATACGTGTGTCACTAATATCCCTCCTCTCTCCAATGCAGGATGGGGGGGAAAAGGGCTGCAGAGCTTCCTACGAGGGGCTGTAAGTGCAAATAAAGAGGAGCCAGAGGTTTAGTTGATATGAATCACTGTTTCTGAAAAGAGCCTGAT
Source organism: Cinclus cinclus (assembly GCF_963662255.1). NCBI lineage: Eukaryota > Metazoa > Chordata > Aves > Passeriformes > Cinclidae > Cinclus > Cinclus cinclus. The sequence goes on from NC_085058.1 coordinate 21,866,694, forward strand.
GGATTTGCTGATACCAAAACCAGTAGGAATAGGAGACTGAACTCGGGCATCGTGATGGTCTCCTTGGCTTTAAAAAGCTTTAATGGCTTTAAAGGGCATTTCTATCAGACCTGGTTTATTTTTGTTCCCTTTCATTAAATTTTAAAATAAAAAAGCCCCGCTCCATCTCTGCTGCTGTGATGTGTGACTAAAGCCCATCTTCCTTCCACTGGGAACAGGTGAGAGATGGAACTAAACCCCAAAGGATTTTCTGCTCACTGATGGCACATGAGTTTTCTTGGGAATTCTCTGCCACATCTGGTGAATTGTTCTTGAATGTGGCCATGAGGGGAGTTGAACGTGCCAGCCCAGATCTGCAAACATGCAGTGCCAGAAGGAGAACCCTTGAAGTGTCACCTGGGATGTGTTCCACTGACTCACAGGTGTGTGTGCTGTGCCCAGGTCCCCTGTCCAAATCCTGGGCGGGGAGGAGCCAGGACTGCACATTGCTCGTGATATGAATTCAGTTTTGGGGAGGTTAAATACAAATGAGATGCCAGGGAGGGAATGGCTTCTAACTGTAAATATTTTTGTCCTAGAGGAGCCCTGCCCAGTCTGACTGCTGCCCAGTGCTGCTCCCTGACTGCACGCTCTCTTGGTGAGCCTCTGTCCTGCTGGCCGTGCCTTTTCTGTCCCCGTGCCGCTCCGTGCCCGTCTTTACCCTCCCGAGCACGTGGCGTGGTCGATTCCTGTCTCCCGGTCCTGGTTTCCCTTTTTGTCTCTGTGTCCCTGCGTCCTTGCTGTGTGTTCGGGACTCCGTCTTTTTGTCTGTCCTTCTCCGTGCCTCACTCGTGTTCCCGTTCTGTTCCCTGTGGCTCTGTGGTGCTCCCCGTGCCATTGTTTCCCCCGGGATCCTTGTGTCCCCTTCGCTGCCCCTGTTCTTTTTTAATCCCTCTCTCGTGCTGCCCATCTAGCATCCCTTTTTTGTGGTTTTGTTTTCTATTTTTTTTTCCTCCATTTCATCCTGCACCCCGATCTTCATTTTCTTTCCTGTGTCCTCTCTGCTGCCACTCTCTGCCTCGTGTCCTCTGTGTCTGCGGGGCTGGGGAGGAACTTCAGCCCTCCTGGGGGCTGCCCCCCCCCACCCCTCCTTTTCCTTGTGCCAGCAGGGTCCCTTTTTGGGGGCATGGACCCGTGGGAAGGGTTCCCATCAAGGGCCGTGCTGCCGTCCAGGGCAGCTGGAGCGGTTCTGTGCCTTCATTTTGGGGGTGAGGAAAGAAGGCTGAGGGGGGGACGGGGTGCAGACTCGGGGGGCTCCGATGTGTTTCGGGGCAGCCCGAGGTCCCCGGCAGAGGGAGCCACGCTGCGGCGCAGGAGCAGGGGAGTGGGGAATGGGGGGGGGGGGGGGGGCCGTGCTGGGTGCCCTCCCCCAGAGGGACCCACGGGTGCCAGGACATTCCCAGGGAGGGGTGGCCGTAGAATACATGAAAAATAGCAATATAAAAAAATGACCTAAATCTCGTTGAAAAGAAGTATTTGATTGGTTTTTATTTGGTTAGAGGCAGGGGTTTTATATAGGTTATATAAGTCTAAAATATACGGAATGCAATAGAAAAATAAATTTTAAAAGCATTTGTATAAATATAAAATATAAACACAGAAGTTACACATCTCTATAAAATACAGAGTATATAATATAAATAAAGCAAATATTATCGAAATACATAATGTCTAAATATAAGTTGTAAAAGATGAAACTAGAAATATAAAAAGATTTAACTATGGTTTAAAATAAATGTTTTATTGGTTTTTAATTGGTTAGGGGCAGGGTGTTGAAGAAATAATATAAGCAACAGATAAATATCCAAATAAAATAAGGACAAATGGTATAAGCCATAGATAAATCTACAAATGTACAATAAAATACAGACATGAAATTAGAAATGCATCTATAAATATATGTAAGTATAAATCTATATAGAATCAGAAAAGTATTTATGTAGTATTTATGTAGTATTTAATACAATTAATATTGAATCTATTCTTATAGTATAATATATACGTAATATAAATGTACAAATTACAGATATAAATATGAAAAATGCACGTAGAAAAATATATTTGAATATAGTATAAAACAAAGTGGTTTGTTGGTTTCCATATGGTTAGAAGCACAGCTTTTTAACGAATGATATTAAACATAAAAGCATACAAATATGTTAAATATCAAGATATAGATATACATAAAATAAATAGTAGTAGTAGAAAGATATATAATAAAAAGTAAAAACAATGTCTTGTCTATATTTTGCACCATATTAGAATATAAATTAAATTGAATATATAAAGATATGTGTAGACTATGAATAGATATATAAAATAAATAATAGCAAATAGATACATGTGTATATATATCTCAATATATATATATCTAAAGGGTTTTGTTTGTTTTCATTTCATTAGAGGAAGGCATTCTTTAGTTTCGGCTGGGGTTTATTTTGGTGCATTCATTTAGGGGGATTTCCTGAAGGGATGGATCTCGTTGTTTCATTCCCCCCCCCATCCCTTGTCTGTCTGTCTGTCTGTCTGTCTGTCTGTCTGTCCGTCCGTCCCCAAAGCGCCGCAGCCCCGGGCTGAGCTCGGCGGCAGTGCTGCCGCCTTGTGGGCACAGCGCGGTACTGCAGCCGTCGCCTGTCTGGGATGCAGCCCCACAGCGAGCAGTCCGGAGCAGAAGTGTGAAAGCTGGGATCCTTTGACTTCTGCAGGGGGACTTCATTTTCTTTTCCTCTTCTTCTCTTCCAGGACCGGAGAAACGGTTCCACTCCTCCCATCTTTGCCAAAAGCTGTGGTGTTTGAGGAGCCAGAGCCAAGGTGCCTTCAGCACCAGGGCTCTGCACTGGAGGGCTCCCGGTCCTGACCGCGCAGGGTTCCCCTTTTCCTCCCCGCTGGGATGAAGTGTCTATGGAATCTGGGATCTGGGTGAAACTGCGGCTCTGCTGGTATCCAGGGACGTGAGGTTCCGGGAGACTGCGTTTCCCTGTGGCTTTCCAGGTCGGCAGGAGCCGGAGGAAATGGGGTGCCAGAGCCGTGCCCCATCAGGCCGTGTTTGCCTCTGAGGAACAGAGAGTCCGGGCTGAGGTGAGATTGCCAGGAGTGCTTGGATGGATGAGCTGTGCGGGGAACGGGGAGCTCGGAATCGCAGCTGCTGCTGGATCCATTGCCTTAGGTCTGCTCCGTCTGTGTCTGTGCCAAGTGGGATTCGATTCGTGCTGGGGAGAGAGGTGCTGTGGGGAGCCAAAGGTGGAGTAAATCCTCTCTGGGGATGGGCAGCGAAGGACTGAGTAGCAGGGGAAGGAGAGGATTTCTAAAGGATACGACTGTTTCTGCCAAGAGCGGGGTGGAGCAGCGATGGGGGTGGTTGGGTTTGGCCTGGGCTCTGTTATTCTTGGTGCCATTTTAAAATTCTGTCGTGTGATTTACTGTCCGGGAGCTTTCGAACGAGAGCTGACGGAAATGTAGGTTAAGCCTTGGAAGTTGGGTCCATTGACTGCAGCAGCTCGCCGAGGCTGGAGGACTGGGGTGATGGCTGCTCCCAGGAAAGGTTACTTATTTATTGATACTGTGTCACATTTCCCTCAGCCCGGAATGGCTGTGAGTTTGTGCTCTTCTCAGTGGGGGATTGGAGAAGGTTTTGGCTGTAATTAGAAGTGGGAGAAAAATCCTGCTAAATAAAAGTCTCCCCTCTGTCCCCCCCTAAGTTATCCCAGTTTGTCCCAGCTTGGAGCTGCGCAGAAGTCAGGCAGGGGAAATGACCTCAGGGATACAGCTGTCAGTTCCGAGGCAGAGAGAGAAGATGTAGCAGCCAAGGGCAGGGGAGGGGAAAGGTTTCAGAAAGCATTTCTGTGGTGTAATGAATGCCAATTTCTGCTTGCCCAGGGAGAAGAGGACGAACTCCCAGCCATTCAGGCCTGACAGTCCCCTGCAGCGAGAGCATACACTGGAAGAGTTCAGGGTCGAAGACAAGGCTGAGGGAAAATCCAGGGTATTTGTAAGGGATGATGAGAGGTGGGTCCAGGGTGAGAATCCAGTGGGTAAAGGGAAAAGTGGTGTAAGGGAGGAGTAATACAGGGCAGGGGCCGATAAGGTAGGATGGGTGGAACAGTGCAGTGAACATAAACCAGTGGGGGGGGTACAAGGATACAAGAACTTTCCAGAGCTGGGAGGAGACAAGGGATGACATAACTGAGAATAGAGGCAACCAATGGGAAATGAGGGTTATAAAGCTTTACCTTAAAGCTTTGCCATAAAGAATTTTTAAAACCTTTGACAACCTTCTTAGGAGCTATTCTAAACTTAAACAAATGCCCTCCAAGGTCTGGGGCCATGGGCCAACTCCTCACCCAAAACACTGGTCTGGCTTGGCATGTCAGTCAGTCCGATTCCTACACTGGGCCTCTGCATGATATTCGCCCAGAAGCTGCCTTTCAAGGACTGAAGTGGAACAAAAAGTATAAAAGAAATGTCATTCCCAGAGGGAAAATAGTTTCATTTCTCTTGTGTCTGCTTTTTTTTTTTTTTTTTTTTTTTGCAGTTACCTCAAAATTCCCGGATCCAGAACAGCTACTCTGAGTTTCGGTAGAGATTCCAAAGCAGGATACAGTAGGTTTCAAAGTACACCTTGGAAAATCAATCGTTTGTCTGCAGCATGCAGCATGTAGGTGTGATGTCTGTAACTGGTCTTAGTTGACGCAGAGGTACTTGGAAAAAATGTTTAATCTTTCATCTCTCCCCACCTGCATTCTTCCTAAGTGTACTTTTTATTCAGCAGGACTCGGATGAGAGAGAGAGAGAGAGAGAGAGAGAGAGGAACTCTCTTCACATCAGCGTCAAAGGAAAAAGTGTTCAGCGACTTACAGTCCTAGTGACTGTTCTGTGTAAAAGCAGGATTGTTTTTCCATCAGACCTTGCGTGCCGTACCAGTCTGTGGGTTAACAGGTGTCTAAGAAAGGTCAAAAGGGAATAACTCCATGTCGTTCACTCGTGTGAATCTTGGTGGGGAGCAGAGCCGAGAGTGAACTGCAGTGAGGGGGAGGTTACTGAAGCCCCAGTTTGTTTCCAGGGAGCGTGGTGTTGTGGTGTTCAAAGTTACAGGTGCCTGCTGGCCTGGAGCTGGATACTTCTGCCTCTGCTTTCTTTGGGGGTTGATGATTCCTTATGTTTATGTTGGCGTGCCAGGCCAATTGTTAAAGGTATTTCCATCAGACCTGGTTTGAATGTGTTACCCCTTCATTTAATTAAAAGAAAAAAAGCCCCGCTCCATCACTGCTGCTGTGATGTGTGACAAAAGCCCATCTTCCCTCCACTGGGAACAGGTGAGAGATGGAACTAAACCCCAAAGGATTTTCTGCTCACTGATGGCACGTGAGTTTTCTTGGGAATTCTCTGCCACATCTGGTGAATTGTTCTTGAATGTGGCCATGAGGGGAGTTGAACGTGCCCGTCCAGATCTGCAAACATGCAGTGCCAGAAGGAGAAGCCTTGAAATGTAAACCGGGATTTATTCACCTGACTCGCAGGTGTGTGTGCTGTGCCCAGGTCCCCTGTCCAAATCCTGGGCGGGGAGAAGCCAGGACTGCACATTCCTTGTGATAGGAATTCAGGTTTTTTTGGGGGGGTTGCGGTGGGGGTTAAATACAAATGAGATGCCAGGGAGGGAATGGCTCCTACGTGTAAATATATTTGCCCAAAAGGAGCCCTGCCCAGTCTGACTGCTGCCCAGTGCTGCTCCCTGACTGTACCCTCTCTTGGTGAGCCTCTGTCCCGCTGGCCGTGTTTTTGTTTTCTGGTTTTGTTTTTGTTTGTTTGTTTGTTTGTTTGGTTTTTTTTTTATTTCATCCTGCACCCCGATCTTCATTTTCTTCCCGTGTCGTCTCTGCTGCCACTCTCCCTTTCTGCCTCGTGTCCTCTGTGTCTGGTTTATAATGTGTAGACTATATGGATATATGAATTCCACGTAAGTATGCCAAATATAAATAGAAAAATGAATTGAAATATAGTTTTAAAATAAAGGGGTTTTAATTTTCTGTTTTGTTAGAGGCCGGGCTTTTCCATAAAGGATATAAAAATGTGAAGATATAGAATATATAAATGTGTGTGTGTGTGTGTGTATATACATATATATACACACACATAAAATACAAATGTTAGTAATATAAAGATTTCTTAATAAAAATAATATGGTACCCATGTTGTAATTGATGCCAATATACATTAAATTCAATATCCAAATATAGGTATTGATTATGAATATAAATTAATTATTAACAAACATATTTTTTTATATATATATATATATCTATCTAATGGGTTTGGGGTTTTTTTAATTTGTTCATGGCAGGGATTTTTTAGTTTGGGTCGGGGTTTTTTTGGGGGCATTCGTTTAGTAGGATTTTTTAAAGGGAGGGACCTCGATGTTTTTTGGCCCCTTGTCTGTGTGTGTGTGTGTGTGTGTGTGTGTGTCTGTGTGTGTGTCTGTCTCTCAGTGTGTGTGTCTGTCTCTCTGTCTGTGTGTGTCTGTCTGTCTCTCTGTCTGTGTGTGTCTGTCTGTCTCTCTGTCTGTGTGTGTCTGTCTGTCTCTCTGTCTGTGTGCCCCGTGTCCCCAAAGAGCCGCAGCCCCGGGCTGAGCTCGGCCGCAGTGCTGCCGCCTTGTGGGAAGAGATCGGTACTGCAGCCGTGCCCGGAGCCGGAGCCCGGGCAGTGCTGCCGCCTTGTGGACACAGCGCGGTACTGCAGCCGTGCCCCGAAGCGGCGACGGGCTCCTCCTCGGCGCTGCTGCGGGAGGGCGGTGGGGGCGTGTGACCTTCTCAAGATGGCGGATGGCCCAAGGTGACGATGCCGTTCCACTGGAACTGATGCGACGCTCGGGACGGCGGACGCAATAGGGCCCCGGCAGAGATACGCTGGGGGGTGTGTGTGTGTGTGTGGGGGGGGGTGTGTCCTTCTTTTCCCGCCCTTTTTTTTGCCGTCCTATGTAGAAGGTCGGGTGAGTGATGGCCAGGTCGCCATCTTGGGAGTGGCACGCTGCAATTTCCGCCCTACCTGGCGCCATCTTTGGTCCTGGCAGAAGCCACTTCCGGTGGCGTTGCCACCGTTGCTGTGGTAACTGTAAAGCCCCAGATAATGGTGTCTGTTGAAGTCGCCTGCCTGAATCCGACCCCCGACGCCGATCGCGCGCTCTCCCGCCGCCTGTCCCACGAGCCATTTCCAGCACCGCCGACCAGTCCGCGCCCGTCCGCGCCGCGTAAAAGGCGACGGAAAATCGCGCCGAGAACGCGGGATCGGTTTCGGGGCCGGATTCAGGCAGGCGAGTTCAATAGTCGCCAATGTAGGGGGCCTTCATTTTCACCTTCCGAAACAAAGATGGCGGAGGCACCGGAAATGGCTTCTGCCAGTATCAAAGATGGCGGCAGGGGAGGGCGGAAATTGCGTCTCGACCTTCCCAAGATGGCGACTCAACCGTCACTCACCCGACCTTCTACATAGGGCGGCAAAAAAGGGGCGGGGAAAAAGAGGACCCCTCACGGGGTGTCTACTGCATTGCCTGCCCGCGACGCCGACGCCGATCACCCCCCCCCCCCCCCGGCGCGATTTTGCGCGGCGTTTCCCATCGTGCCCACACGGGCTGTGGGCTCAGCGGCGCCGCGGACGCGCGGGAGCCCGGCGGGCGCCGACAGGCAGCGGCGGCTCCGCCCCTCTCTCTGCCGGGGTCCTTCCACGGCCGCCGTCGCGGAGAGCGACTCCCGTCCCGCCGCGCCACCTCTCCGCGCTGCCCGGTTCCGCTCCCTCCCGGGGAACGCATCGACGAAGGAAGAGCGGTCGCCCAGCTCCCGGAGCCATCGCCCTGCCCGCAGCCGGGAGCAGCCCGCAGGAGGAGGCAGCTGCTCTCTCTGCCGGAGAGGTGAGAGGGGCGGAAGGACGGGGCGGGGTGGGAGAGCGGGCACGGGAGAATTCCCAGGCACAATTCCAGCTCCCCACCCTTGCAGCTGGCAGCAACCCGGTGTCCTCTGCGTGTGGCAGCAGCTGCAGCGCTGGTTTGGAGCAAGCTTCCATGGCATTTTGTTGCAAAGGTGCCCCTTCCAGCCGGGTGCCCCGGCTGGGTTCCCTGGCTGGGAGAGCCCTTGAAGTAGCCAAAGGGAGCAGCTGCTGAGAATTCCGAGCCCGCTGTTCCTGTGGTTCTGGATACAATGTTTCAGTAGTGTGTGCTTCTGTCCTATGTGCTGCTAGATGTACTTCGGAACAAGTTGACTCTTTCATCTCTCCCCACCTGCATTCTTCCTAGGTGTACGTTTTATTCAGCAGCACTCAGATGAGAGAAAGGATCTCTGTTCCCATCAGCATAAAAGGAAAAAGTGTGCTCACACAGACCTAAGTTGTTTGGTCAAAAAATTCTTACTTTGCTTTGGTCCAAAAAATGTTATTCCTGTGTGCAAACTCACGGGGAAGATTTTATTCAGCATCACTCAGTGGGACATGAAAGCTCCACTTTCCCTTTTCTTGAACAGTCTGAGACTCAATATTACTTGATATCAATTTTTTTACAGGCGTTTGGAACTTTTTGAAGAGCCAGAAGGATTGTTTGTGCATACGTGTGTCACTAATATCCCTCCTCTCTCCAATGCAGGATGGGGGGGAAAAGGGCTGCAGAGCTTCCTACGAGGGGCTGTAAGTGCAAATAAAGAGGAGCCAGAGGTTTAGTTGATATGAATCACTGTTTCTGAAAAGAGCCTGATGGATTTGCTGATACCAAAACCAGTAGGAATAGGAGACTGAACTCGGGCATCGTGATGGTCTCCTTGGCTTTAAAAAGCTTTAATGGCTTTAAAGGGCATTTCTATCAGACCTGGTTTATTTTTGTTCCCTTTCATTAAATTTTAAAATAAAAAAGCCCCGCTCCATCTCTGCTGCTGTGATGTGTGACTAAAGCCCATCTTCCTTCCACTGGGAACAGGTGAGAGATGGAACTAAACCCCAAAGGATTTTCTGCTCACTGATGGCACGTGAGTTTTCTTGGGAATTCTCTGCCACATCTGGTGAATTGTTCTTGAATGTGGCCATGAGGGGAGTTGAACATGCCCGTCCAGATCTGCAAACATGCAGTGCCAGAAGGAGAAGCCTTGAAATGTAAACCGGGATTTATTCACCTGACTCACAGGTGTGTGTGCTGTGCCCAGGTCCCCTGTCCAAATCCTGGGCGGGGAGAAGCCAGGACTGCACATTCCTTGTGATAGGAATTCAGGTTTTTCTGGGGGGGTCGGGGTGGGGGTTAAATACAAATGAGGTGCCAGGGAGGGAATGGCTCCTACGTGTAAATATATTTGCCCAAAAGGAGCCCTGCCCAGTCTGACTGCTGCCCAGTGCTGCTCCCTGACTGTACCCTCTCTTGGTGAGCCTCTGTCCCGCTGGCCGTGTTTTTGTTTTCTGGTTTTGTTTTTGTTTGTTTGTTTGTTTGTTTGGTTTTTTTTTTATTTCATCCTGCACCCCGATCTTCATTTTCTTCCCGTGTCGTCTCTGCTGCCACTCTCCCTTTCTGCCTCGTGTCCTCTGTGTCTGGTTTATAATGTGTAGACTATATGGATATATGAATTCCACGTAAGTATGCCAAATATAAATAGAAAAATGAATTGAAATATAGTTTTAAAATAAAGGGGTTTTAATTTTCTGTTTTGTTAGAGGCCGGGCTTTTCCATAAAGGATATAAAAATGTGAAGATATAGAATATATAAATGTGTGTGTGTGTGTGTGTATATACATATATATACACACACATAAAATACAAATGTTAGTAATATAAAGATTTCTTAATAAAAATAATATGGTACCCATGTTGTAATTGATGCCAATATACATTAAATTCAATATCCAAAAATAGGTATTGATTATGAATATAAATTAATTATTAACAAACATATTTTTTTATATATATATATATCTATCTAATGGGTTTGGGGTTTTTTTAATTTGTTCATGGCAGGGATTTTTTAGTTTGGGTCGGGGTTTTTTTGGGGGCATTCGTTTAGTAGGATTTTTTAAAGGGAGGGACCTCGATGTTTATTGGCCCCTTGTCTGTGTGTGTGTGTGTGTGTGTCTGTGTGTCTGTGTGTGTGTCTGTCTCTCTGTCTGTGTGTGTGTGTCTGTCTCTCTGTCTGTGTGTGTCTGTCTGTCTCTCTGTCTGTGTGTCTCTCTGTCTCTCTGTCTGTGTGTGTCTGTCTCTCTGTCTGTGTGCCCCGTGTCCCCAAAGAGCCGCAGCCCCGGGCTGAGCTCGGCCGCAGTGCTGCCGCCTTGTGGGAAGAGATCGGTACTGCAGCCGTGCCCGGAGCCGGAGCCCGGGCAGTGCTGCCGCCTTGTGGACACAGCGCGGTACTGCAGCCGTGCCCCGAAGCGGCGACGGGCTCCTCCTCGGCGCTGCTGCGGGAGGGCGGTGGGGGCGTGTGACCTTCTCAAGATGGCGGATGGCCCGAGGTGACGATGCCGTTCCACTGGAACTGATGCGACGCTCGGGACGGCGGACGCAATAGGGCCCCGGCAGAGATACGCTGGGGGGTGTGTGTGTGTGTGTGGGGGGGGGTGTGTCCTTCTTTTCCCGCCCTTTTTTTTGCCGTCCTATGTAGAAGGTCGGGTGAGTGATGGCCAGGTCGCCATCTTGGGAGTGGCACGCTGCAATTTCCGCCCTACCTGGCGCCATCTTTGGTCCTGGCAGAAGCCACTTCCGGTGGCGTTGCCACCGTTGCTGTGGTAACTGTAAAGCCCCAGATAATGGTGTCTGTTGAAGTCGCCTGCCTGAATCCGACCCCCGACGCCGATCGCGCGCTCTCCCGCCGCCTGTCCCACGAGCCATTTCCAGCACCGCCGACCAGTCCGCGCCCGTCCGCGCCGCGTAAAAGGCGACGGAAAATCGCGCCGAGGACGCGGGATCGGTTTCGGGGCCGGATTCAGGCAGGCGAGTTCAATAGTCGCCAATGTAGGGGGCCTTCATTTTCACCTTCCGAAACAAAGATGGCGGAGGCACCGGAAATGGCTTCTGCCAGTATCAAAGATGGCGGCAGGGAGGGCGGAAATTGCGTCTCGACCTTCCCAAGATGGCGACTCAACCGTCACTCGCCCGACCTTCTACATAGGGCGGCAAAAAAGGGGCGGGGAAAAAGAGGACCCCTCACGGGGTGTCTACTGCATTGCCTGCCCGCGACGCCGACGCCGATCACCCCCCCCCCCCCCCCGGCGCGATTTTGCGCGGCGTTTCCCATCGTGCCCACACGGGCTGTGGGCTCAGCGGCGCCGCGGACGCGCGGGAGCCCGGCGGGCGCCGACAGGCGGCGGCGGCTCCGCCCCTCTCTCTGCCGGGGTCCTTCCACGGCCGCCGTCGCGGAGAGCGACTCCCGTCCCGCCGCGCCCCGTCTCCGCGCCCCCCGGGTCCGCTCCCGCCCGGGGAACGCATCGACGAAGGAAGAACGGTCGCCCAGCTCCCGGAGCCATCGCCCTACCCGCAGCCGGGAGCAGCCGGCAGGAGGAGGCACCTGCTCTCTCTGCCGGAGAGGTGAGAGGGGCGGAAGGACGGGGCGGCGTGGGAGAGCGGGCACGGGAGAATTCCCAGGCACAATTCCAGCTCCCCACCCTTGCAGCTGACAGCAGCCCGGTGTCCTCTGCGTGTGGCAGCAGCTGCAGCGCTGGTTTGGAGCGAGCTTCCACGGCATTTTGTTGCAAAGGTGCCCCTTCCAGCCGGGTGCCCCGGCTGGGTTCCCTGGCTGGGAGAGCCCTTGAAGTAGCCAAAGGGAGCAGCTGCTGAGAATTCCGAGCCCGCTGTTCCTGTGATTCTGGATACAGTGTTTCAGTAGTGTGTGCTTCTATCCTATGTGCTGCTAGATGTACTTTGGAACAAGTTGACTCTTTCATCCCTCCCCACCTGCATTCTTCCTAGGTGTACGTTTTATTCAGCAGCATTCAGATGAGACAGAGGAGCTCTGTTCCCATCAGCATAAAAGGAAAAAGTGTGCTCATACAGACCTAAGTTGTTTGGTCAAAATATTCTTACTTTGCTTTGGTCCAAAAAATGTTATTCCTGTGTGCAAGCTCATGGGGAAGATTTTATTCAACAGCTCTCAGTGGGACATGAAAGCTCCACTTTCCCTTTTCTTGAACAGCCTGAGACCCAATATTACTTGATATCAATTTTATTACAGGCGTTTGGAACTTTTTGAAGAGCCAGAAGGATTGTTTGTGCATACGTGTGTCACTAATATCCCTCCTCTCTCCAATGCAGGATGGGGGGGAAAAGGGCTGCAGAGCTTCCTACGAGGGGCTGTAAGTGCAAATAAAGAGGAGCCAGAGGTTTAGTTGATATGAATCACTGTTTCTGAAAAGAGCCTGATGGATTTGCTGATACCAAAACCAGTAGGAATAGGAGACTGAACTCGGGCATCGTGATGGTCTCCTTGGCTTTAAAAAGCTTTAATGGCTTTAAAGGGCATTTCTATCAGACCTGGTTTATTTTTGTTCCCTTTCATTAAATTTTAAAATAAAAAAGCCCCGCTCCATCTCTGCTGCTGTGATGTGTGACTAAAGCCCATCTTCCTTCCACTGGGAACAGGTGAGAGATGGAACTAAACCCCAAAGGATTTTCTGCTCACTGATGGCACATGAGTTTTCTTGGGAATTCTCTGCCACATCTGGTGAATTGTTCTTGAATGTGGCCATGAGGGGAGTTGAACGTGCCAGCCCAGATCTGCAAACATGCAGTGCCAGAAGGAGAACCCTTGAAGTGTCACCTGGGATGTGTTCCACTGACTCACAGGTGTGTGTGCTGTGCCCAGGTCCCCTGTCCAAATCCTGGGCGGGGAGGAGCCAGGACTGCACATTGCTCGTGATATGAATTCAGTTTTGGGGAGGTTAAATACAAATGAGATGCCAGGGAGGGAATGGCTTCTAACTGTAAATATTTTTGTCCTAGAGGAGCCCTGCCCAGTCTGACTGCTGCCCAGTGCTGCTCCCTGACTGCACGCTCTCTTGGTGAGCCTCTGTCCTGCTGGCCGTGCCTTTTCTGTCCCCGTGCCGCTCCGTGCCCGTCTTTACCCTCCCGAGCACGTGGCGTGGTCGATTCCTGTCTCCCGGTCCTGGTTTCCCTTTTTGTCTCTGTGTCCCTGCGTCCTTGCTGTGTGTTCGGGACTCCGTCTTTTTGTCTGTCCTTCTCCGTGCCTCACTCGTGTTCCCGTTCTGTTCCCTGTGGCTCTGTGGTGCTCCCCGTGCCATTGTTTCCCCCGGGATCCTTGTGTCCCCTTCGCTGCCCCTGTTCTTTTTTAATCCCTCTCTCGTGCTGCCCATCTAGCATCCCTTTTTTGTGGTTTTGTTTTCTATTTTTTTTTCCTCCATTTCATCCTGCACCCCGATCTTCATTTTCTTTCCTGTGTCCTCTCTGCTGCCACTCTCTGCCTCGTGTCCTCTGTGTCTGCGGGGCCGGGGAGGAACTTCAGCCCTCCTGGGGGCTGCCCCCCCCCCCCTTTTCCTTGTGCCAGCAGGGTCCCTTTTTGGGGGCATGGACCCGTGGGAAGGGTTCCCATCAAGGGCCGTGCTGCCGTCCAGGGCAGCTGGAGCGGTTCTGTGCCTTCATTTTGGGGGTGAGGAAAGAAGGCTGAGGGGGGGACGGGGTGCAGACTCGGGGGGCTCCGATGTGTTTCGGGGCAGCCCGAGGTCCCCGGCAGAGGGAGCCACGCTGCGGCGCAGGGGCAGGGGAGTGGGGATTGGGGGGGGGGGGGGTGGGGGGGCAGGCCGTGCTGGGTGCCCTCCCCCAGAGGGACCCACGGGTGCCAGGACATTCCCAGGGAGGGGTGGCCGTAGAATACATGAAAAATAGCAATATAAAAAAATGACCTAAATCTCGTTGAAAAGAAGTATTTGTTTTTTATTTGGTTAGAGGCAGGGGTTTTATATAGGTTATATAAGTCTAAAATATACGGAATGCAATAGAAAAATAAATTTTAAAAGCATTTGTATAAATATAAAATATAAACACAGAAGTTACACATCTCTATAAAATACAGAGTATATAATATAAATAAAGCAAATATTATCGAAATACATAATGTCTAAATATAAGTTGTAAAAGATGAAACTAGAAATATAAAAAGATTTAACTATGGTTTAAAATAAATGTTTTATTGGTTTTTAATTAGTTAGGGGCAGGGTGTTGAAGAAATAATATAAGCAACAGATAAATATCCAAATAAAATAAGGACAAATGGTATAAGCCATAGATAAATCTACAAATGTACAATAAAATACAGACATGAAATTAGAAATGCATCTATAAATATATGTAAGTATAAATCTATATAGAATCAGAAAAGTATTTATGTAGTATTTATGTAGTATTTAATACAATTAATATTGAATCTATTCTTATAGTATAATATATACGTAATATAAATGTACAAATTACAGATATAAATATGAAAAATGCACGTAGAAAAATATATTTGAATATAGTATAAAACAAAGTGGTTTGTTGGTTTCCATATGGTTAGAAGCACAGCTTTTTAACGAATGATATTAAACATAAAAGCATACAAATATGTTAAATATCAAGATATAGATATACATAAAATAAATAGTAGTAGTAGAAAGATATATAATAAAAAGTAAAAACAATGTCTTGTCTATATTTTGCACCATATTAGAATATAAATTAAATTGAATATATAAAGATATGTGTAGACTATGAATAGATATATAAAATAAATAATAGCAAATAGATACATGTGTATATATATCTCAATATATATATATCTAAAGGGTTTTGTTTGTTTTCATTTCATTAGAGGAAGGCATTCTTTAGTTTCGGCTGGGGTTTATTTTGGTGCATTCATTTAGGGGGATTTCCTGAAGGGATGGATCTCGTTGTTTCATTCCCCCCCCCATCCCTTGTCTGTCTGTCTGTCTGTCTGTCTGTCTGTCTGTCCGTCCGTCCCCAAAGCGCCGCAGCCCCGGGCTGAGCTCGGCGGCAGTGCTGCCGCCTTGTGGGCACAGCGCGGTACTGCAGCCGTCGCCTGTCTGGGATGCAGCCCCACAGCGAGCAGTCCGGAGCAGAAGTGTGAAAGCTGGGATCCTTTGACTTCTGCAGGGGGACTTCATTTTCTTTTCCTCTTCTTCTCTTCCAGGACCGGAGAAACGGTTCCACTCCTCCCATCTTTGCCAAAAGCTGTGGTGTTTGAGGAGCCAGAGCCAAGGTGCCTTCAGCACCAGGGCTCTGCACTGGAGGGCTCCCGGTCCTGACCGCGCAGGGTTCCCCTTTTCCTCCCCGCTGGGATGAAGTGTCTATGGAATCTGGGATCTGGGTGAAACTGCGGCTCTGCTGGTATCCAGGGACGTGAGGTTCCGGGAGACTGCGTTTCCCTGTGGCTTTCCAGGTCGGCAGGAGCCGGAGGAAATGGGGTGCCAGAGCCGTGCCCCATCAGGCCGTGTTTGCCTCTGAGGAACAGAGAGTCCGGGCTGAGGTGAGATTGCCAGGAGTGCTTGGATGGATGAGCTGTGCGGGGAACGGGGAGCTCGGAATCGCAGCTGCTGCTGGATCCATTGCCTTAGGTCTGCTCCGTCTGTGTCTGTGCCAAGTGGGATTCGATTCGTGCTGGGGAGAGAGGTGCTGTGGGGAGCCAAAGGTGGAGTAAATCCTCTCTGGGGATGGGCAGCGAAGGACTGAGTAGCAGGGAAAGGAGAGGATTTCTAAAGGATACGACTGTTTCTGCCAAGAGCGGGGTGGAGCAGTGATGGGGGTGGTTGGGTTTGGCCTGGGCTCTGTTATTCTTGGTGCCATTTTAAAATTCTGTCGTGTGATTTACTGTCCGGGAGCTTTCGAACGAGAGCTGACGGAAATGTAGGTTAAGCCTTGGAAGTTGGGTCCATTGACTGCAGCAGCTCGCCGAGGCTGGAGGACTGGGGTGATGGCTGCTCCCAGGAAAGGTTACTTATTTATTGATACTGTGTCACATTTCCCTCAGCCCGGAATGGCTGTGAGTTTGTGCTCTTCTCAGTGGGGGATTGGAGAAGGTTTTGGCTGTAATTAGAAGTGGGAGAAAAATCCTGCTAAATAAAAGTCTCCCCTCTGTCCCCCCCTAAGTTATCCCAGTTTGTCCCAGCTTGGAGCTGCGCAGAAGTCAGGCAGGGGAAATGACCTCAGGGATACAGCTGTCAGTTCCGAGGCAGAGAGAGAAGATGTAGCAGCCAAGGGCAGGGGAGGGGAAAGGTTTCAGAAAGCATTTCTGTGGTGTAATGAATGCCAATTTCTGCTTGCCCAGGGAGAAGAGGACGAACTCCCAGCCATTCAGGCCTGACAGTCCCCTGCAGCGAGAGCATACACTGGAAGAGTTCAGGGTCGAAGACAAGGCTGAGGGAAAATCCAGGGTATTTGTAAGGGATGATGAGAGGTGGGTCCAGGGTGAGAATCCAGTGGGTAAAGGGAAAAGTGGTGTAAGGGAGGAGTAATACAGGGCAGGGGCCGATAAGGTAGGATGGGTGGAACAGTGCAGTGAACATAAACCAGTGGGGGGGGTACAAGGATACAAGAACTTTCCAGAGCTGGGAGGAGACAAGGGATGACATAACTGAGAATAGAGGCAACCAATGGGAAATGAGGTTTATAAAGCTTTACCATAAAGAATTTTTAAAACCTTTGACAACCTTCTTAGGAGCTATTCTAAACTTAAACAGATGCCCTCCAAGGTCTGGGGCCATGGGCCAACTCCTCACCCAAAACACTGGTCTGGCTTGGCATGTCAGTCAGTCCAATTCCTACACTGGGCCTCTGCATGATATTCGCCCAGAAGCTGCCTTTCAAGGACTGAAGTGGAACAAAAAGTATAAAAGAAATGTCATTCCCAGAGGGAAAATAGTTTCATTTCTCTTGTGTCTGCTTTTTTTTTTTTTTTTTTTTTTTTTTGCAGTTACCTCAAAATTCCCGGATCCAGAACAGCTACTCTGAGTTTCGGTAGAGATTCCAAAGCAGGATACAGTAGGTTTCAAAGTACACCTTGGAAAATCAATCGTTTGTCTGCAGCATGCAGCATGTAGGTGTGATGTCTGTAACTGGTCTTAGTTGACGCAGAGGTACTTGGAAAAAAATGTTTAATCTTTCATCTCTCCCCACCTGCATTCTTCCTAAGTGTACTTTTTATTCAGCAGGACTCGGATGAGAGAGAGAGAGAGAGAGAGAGAGAGAGAGGAACTCTCTTCACATCAGCGTCAAAGGAAGAAGTGTTCAGCGACTTACAGTCCTAGTGACTGTTCTGTGTAAAAGCAGGATTGTTTTTCCATCAGACCTTGCGTGCCGTACCAGTCTGTGGGTTAACAGGTGTCTAAGAAAGGTCAAAAGGGAATAACTCCATGTCGTTCACTCGTGTGAATCTTGGTGGGGAGCAGAGCCGAGAGTGAACTGCAGTGAGGGGGAGGTTACTGAAGCCCCAGTTTGTTTCCAGGGAGCGTGGTGTTGTGGTGTTCAAAGTTACAGGTGCCTGCTGGCCTGGAGCTGGATACTTCTGCCTCTGCTTTCTTTGGGGGTTGATGATTCCTTATGTTTATGTTGGCGTGCCAGGCCAATTGTTAAAGGTATTTCCATCAGACCTGGTTTGAATGTGTTACCCCTTCATTTAATTAAAAGAAAAAAAGCCCCGCTCCATCACTGCTGCTGTGATGTGTGACAAAAGCCCATCTTCCCTCCACTGGGAACAGGTGAGAGATGGAACTAAACCCCAAAGGATTTTCTGCTCACTGATGGCACGTGAGTTTTCTTGGGAATTCTCTGCCATATGTGGTCAGTTGTTCTTGAATGTGGCCATGAGGGGAGTTGAACGTGCCCGTCCAGATCTGCAAACATGCAGTGCCAGAAGGAGAAGCCTTGAAATGTAAACCGGGATTTATTCACCTGACTCGCAGGTGTGTGTGCTGTGCCCAGGTCCCCTGTCCAAATCCTGGGCGGGGAGAAGCCAGGACTGCACATTCCTTGTGATAGGAATTCAGGTTTTTCTGGGGGGGTCGGGGCGGGGGTTAAATACAAATGAGGTGCCAGGGAGGGAATGGCTCCTACGTGTAAATATATTTGCCCAAAAGGAGCCCTGCCCAGTCTGACTGCTGCCCAGTGCTGCTCCCTGACTGTACCCTCTCTTGGTGAGCCTCTGTCCCGCTGGCCGTGTTTTTGTTTTCTGGTTTTGTTTTTTTTGTTTGTTTGTTTGTTTTTTTTTTTTTTATTTCATCCTGCACCCCGATCTTCATTTTCTTCCCGTGTCGTCTCTGCTGCCACTCTCCCTTTCTGCCTCGTGTCCTCTGTGTCTGGTTTATAATGTGTAGACTATATGGATATATGAATTCCACGTAAGTATGCCAAATATAAATAGAAAAATGAATTGAAATATAGTTTTAAAATAAAGGGGTTTTAATTTTCTGTTTTGTTAGAGGCCGGGCTTTTCCATAAAGGATATAAAAATGTGAAGATATAGAATATATAAATGTGTGTGTGTGTGTGTGTATATACATATATATACACACACATAAAATACAAATGTTAGTAATATAAAGATTTCTTAATAAAAATAATATGGTACCCATGTTGTAATTGATGCCAATATACATTAAATTCAATATCCAAATATAGGTATTGATTATGAATATAAATTAATTATTAACAAACATATTTTATATATATATATATATATATCTATCTAATGGGTTTGGGGTTTTTTTAATTTGTTCATGGCAGGGATTTTTTAGTTTGGGTCGGGGTTTTTTGGGGGCATTCGTTTAGTAGGATTTTTTAAAGGGAGGGACCTCGATGTTTTTTGGCCCCTTGTGTGTGTGTGTGTGTGTGTGTGTGTGTGTGTGTGTGTGTGTGTCTCTCTGTCTGTGTGTGTCTGTCTCTCTGTCTGTGTGTCTCTCTGTCTGTCTGTGTGTGTCTGTCTCTCTGTGTGTGTCCCCCGTGTCCTCAAAGAGCCGCAGCCCCGGGCTGAGCTCGGCCGCAGTGCTGCCGCCTTGTGGGAAGAGATCGGTACTGCAGCCGTGCCCGGTGCCGGAGCCCGGGCAGTGCTGCCGCCTTGTGGACACAGCGCGGTACTGCAGCCGTGCCCCGAAGCGGCGACGGGCTCCTCCTCGGCGCTGCTGCGGGAGGGCGGTGGGGGCGTGTGACCTTCTCAAGATGGCGGATGGCCCAAGGTGACGATGCCGTTCCACTGGAACTGATGCGACGCTCGGGACGGCGGACGCAATAGGGCCCCGGCAGAGATACGCTGGGGGGTGTGTGTGTGTGTGTGTGTGGGGGGGTGTGTCCTTCTTTTCCCGCCCTTTTTTTTGCCGTCCTATGTAGAAGGTCGGGTGAGTGATGGCCAGGTCGCCATCTTGGGAGTGGCACGCTGCAATTTCCGCCCTACCTGGCGCCATCTTTGGTCCTGGCAGAAGCCACTTCCGGTGGCGTTGCCACCGTTGCTGTGGTAACTGTAAAGCCCCAGATAATGGTGTCTGTTGAAGTCGCCTGCCTGAATCCGACCCCCGACGCCGATCGCGCGCTCTCCCGCCGCCTGTCCCACGAGCCATTTCCAGCACCGCCGACCAGTCCGCGCCCGTCCGCGCCGCGTAAAAGGCGACGGAAAATCGCGCCGAGAACGCGGGATCGGTTTCGGGGCCGGATTCAGGCAGGCGAGTTCAATAGTCGCCAATGTAGGGGGGCCTTCATTTTCACCTTCCGAAACAAAGATGGCGGAGGCACCGGAAATGGCTTCTGCCAGTATCAAAGATGGCGGCAGGGAGGGCGGAAATTGCGTCTCGACCTTCCCAAGATGGCGACTCAACCGTCACTCGCCCGACCTTCTACATAGGGCGGCAAAAAAGGGGCGGGGAAAAAGAGGACCCCTCACGGGGTGTCTACTGCATTGCCTGCCCGCGACGCCGACGCCGATCACCCCCCCCCCCCCCGGCGCGATTTTGCGCGGCGTTTCCCATCGTGCCCACACGGGCTGTGGGCTCAGCGGCGCCGCGGACGCGCGGGAGCCCGGCGGGCGCCGACAGGCGGCGGCGGCTCCGCCCCTCTCTCTGCCGGGGTCCTTCCACGGCCGCCGTCGCGGAGAGCGACTCCCGTCCCGCCGCGCCCCGTCTCCGCGCCCCCCGGGTCCGCTCCCGCCCGGGGAACGCATCGACGAAGGAAGAACGGTCGCCCAGCTCCCGGAGCCATCGCCCTACCCGCAGCCGGGAGCAGCCGGCAGGAGGAGGCACCTGCTCTCTCTGCCGGAGAGGTGAGAGGGGCGGAAGGACGGGGCGGCGTGGGAGAGCGGGCACGGGAGAATTCCCAGGCACAATTCCAGCTCCCCACCCTTGCAGCTGACAGCAGCCCGGTGTCCTCTGCGTGTGGCAGCAGCTGCAGCGCTGGTTTGGAGCGAGCTTCCACGGCATTTTGTTGCAAAGGTGCCCCTTCCAGCCGGGTGCCCCGGCTGGGTTCCCTGGCTGGGAGAGCCCTTGAAGTAGCCAAAGGGAGCAGCTGCTGAGAATTCCGAGCCCGCTGTTCCTGTGATTCTGGATACAGTGTTTCAGTAGTGTGTGCTTCTATCCTATGTGCTGCTAGATGTACTTTGGAACAAGTTGACTCTTTCATCCCTCCCCACCTGCATTCTTCCTAGGTGTACGTTTTATTCAGCAGCATTCAGATGAGACAGAGGAGCTCTGTTCCCATCAGCATAAAAGGAAAAAGTGTGCTCATACAGACCTAAGTTGTTTGGTCAAAATATTCTTACTTTGCTTTGGTCCAAAAAATGTTATTCCTGTGTGCAAGCTCATGGGGAAGATTTTATTCAACAGCTCTCAGTGGGACATGAAAGCTCCACTTTCCCTTTTCTTGAACAGCCTGAGACCCAATATTACTTGATATCAATTTTATTACAGGCGTTTGGAACTTTTTGAAGAGCCAGAAGGATTGTTTGTGCATACGTGTGTCACTAATATCCCTCCTCTCTCCAATGCAGGATGGGGGGGAAAAGGGCTGCAGAGCTTCCTACGAGGGGCTGTAAGTGCAAATAAAGAGGAGCCAGAGGTTTAGTTGATATGAATCACTGTTTCTGAAAAGAGCCTGATGGATTTGCTGATACCAAAACCAGTAGGAATAGGAGACTGAACTCGGGCATCGTGATGGTCTCCTTGGCTTTAAAAAGCTTTAATGGCTTTAAAGGGCATTTCTGTCAGACCTGGTTTATTTTTGTTCCCTTTCATTAAATTTTAAAATAAAAAAGCCCCGCTCCATCTCTGCTGCTGTGATGTGTGACTAAAGCCCATCTTCCTTCCACTGGGAACAGGTGAGAGATGGAACTAAACCCCAAAGGATTTTCTGCTCACTGATGGCACATGAGTTTTCTTGGGAATTCTCTGCCACATCTGGTGAATTGTTCTTGAATGTGGCCATGAGGGGAGTTGAACGTGCCAGCCCAGATCTGCAAACATGCAGTGCCAGAAGGAGAACCCTTGAAGTGTCACCTGGGATGTGTTCCACTGACTCACAGGTGTGTGTGCTGTGCCCAGGTCCCCTGTCCAAATCCTGGGCGGGGAGGAGCCAGGACTGCACATTGCTCGTGATATGAATTCAGTTTTGGGGAGGTTAAATACAAATGAGATGCCAGGGAGGGAATGGCTTCTAACTGTAAATATTTTTGTCCTAGAGGAGCCCTGCCCAGTCTGACTGCTGCCCAGTGCTGCTCCCTGACTGCACGCTCTCTTGGTGAGCCTCTGTCCTGCTGGCCGTGCCTTTTCTGTCCCCGTGCCGCTCCGTGCCCGTCTTTACCCTCCCGAGCACGTGGCGTGGTCGATTCCTGTCTCCCGGTCCTGGTTTCCCTTTTTGTCTCTGTGTCCCTGCGTCCTTGCTGTGTGTTCGGGACTCCGTCTTTTTGTCTGTCCTTCTCCGTGCCTCACTCGTGTTCCCGTTCTGTTCCCTGTGGCTCTGTGGTGCTCCCCGTGCCATTGTTTCCCCCGGGATCCTTGTGTCCCCTTCGCTGCCCCTGTTCTTTTTTAATCCCTCTCTCGTGCTGCCCATCTAGCATCCCTTTTTTGTGGTTTTGTTTTCTATTTTTTTTTCCTCCATTTCATCCTGCACCCCGATCTTTATTTTCTTTCCTGTGTCCTCTCTGCTGCCACTCTCTGCCTCGTGTCCTCTGTGTCTGCGGGGCTGGGGAGGAACTTCAGCCCTCCTGGGGGCTGCCCCCCCCCACCCCTCCTTTTCCTTGTGCCAGCAGGGTCCCTTTTTGGGGGCATGGACCCGTGGGAAGGGTTCCCATCAAGGGCCGTGCTGCCGTCCAGGGCAGCTGGAGCGGTTCTGTGCCTTCATTTTGGGGGTGAGGAAAGAAGGCTGAGGGGGGGACGGGGTGCAGACTCGGGGGGCTCCGATGTGTTTCGGGGCAGCCCGAGGTCCCCGGCAGAGGGAGCCACGCTGCGGCGCAGGAGCAGGGGAGTGGGGAATGGGGGGGGGGGGGGGGGGGGCCGTGCTGGGTGCCCTCCCCCAGAGGGACCCACGGGTGCCAGGACATTCCCAGGGAGGGGTGGCCGTAGAATACATGAAAAATAGCAATATAAAAAAAAGACCTAAATCTCGTTGAAAAGAAGTATTTGATTGGTTTTTATTTGGTTAGAGCCAGGGGTTTTATATAGGTTATATAAGTCTAAAATATACGGAATGCAATAGAAAAATAAATTTTAAAAGCATTTGTATAAATATAAAATATAAACACAGAAGTTACACATCTCTATAAAATACAGAGTATATAATATAAATAAAGCAAATATTATCAAAATACATAATGTATAAATATAAGTTGTAAAAGATGAAACTAGAAATATAAAAAGATTTAACTATGGTTTAAAATAAATGTTTTATTGGTTTTTAATTGGTTAGGGGCAGGGTGTTGAAGAAATAATATAAGCAACAGATAAATATCCAAATAAAATAAGGACAAATGGTATAAGCCATAGATAAATCTACAAATGTACAATAAAATACAGACATGAAATTAGAAATGCATCTATAAATATATGTAAGTATAAATCTATATAGAATCAGAAAAGTATTTATGTAGTATTTATGTAATATTTAATACAATTAATATTGAATCTATTCTTATAGTATAATATATACGTAATATAAATGTACAAATTACAGATATAAATATGAAAAATGCACGTAGAAAAATATATTTGAATATAGTATAAAACAAAGTGGTTTGTTGGTTTCCATATGGTTAGAAGCACAGCTTTTTAACGAATGATATTAAACATAAAAGCATACAAATATGTTAAATATCAAGATATAGATATACATAAAATAAATAGTAGTAGTAGAAAGATATATAATAAAAAGTAAAAACAATGTCTTGTCTATATTTTGCACCATATTAGAATATAAATTAAATTGAATATATAAAGATATGTGTAGACTATGAATAGATATATAAAATAAATAATAGCAAATAGATACATGTGTATATATATCTCAATATATATATATCTAAAGGGTTTTGTTTGTTTTCATTTCATTAGAGGAAGGCATTCTTTAGTTTCGGCTGGGGTTTATTTTGGTGCATTCATTTAGGGGGATTTCCTGAAGGGATGGATCTCGTTGTTTCATTCCCCCCCCCATCCCTTGTCTGTCTGTCTGTCTGTCTGTCTGTCTGTCTGTCCGTCCGTCCCCAAAGCGCCGCAGCCCCGGGCTGAGCTCGGCGGCAGTGCTGCCGCCTTGTGGGCACAGCGCGGTACTGCAGCCGTCGCCTGTCCGGGATGCAGCCCCACAGCGAGCAGTCCGGAGCAGAAGTGTGAAAGCTGGGATCCTTTGACTTCTGCAGGGGGACTTCATTTTCTTTTCCTCTTCTTCTCTTCCAGGACCGGAGAAACGGTTCCACTCCTCCCATCTTTGCCAAAAGCTGTGGTGTTTGAGGAGCCAGAGCCAAGGTGCCTTCAGCACCAGGGCTCTGCACTGGAGGGCTCCCGGTCCTGACCGCGCAGGGTTCCCCTTTTCCTCCCCGCTGGGATGAAGTGTCTATGGAATCTGGGATCTGGGTGAAACTGCGGCTCTGCTGGTATCCAGGGACGTGAGGTTCCGGGAGACTGCGTTTCCCTGTGGCTTTCCAGGTCGGCAGGAGCCGGAGGAAATGGGGTGCCAGAGCCGTGCCCCATCAGGCCGTGTTTGCCTCTGAGGAACAGAGAGTCCGGGCTGAGGTGAGATTGCCAGGAGTGCTTGGATGGATGAGCTGTGCGGGGAACGGGGAGCTCGGAATCGCAGCTGCTGCTGGATCCATTGCCTTAGGTCTGCTCCGTCTGTGTCTGTGCCAAGTGGGATTCGATTCGTGCTGGGGAGAGAGGTGCTGTGGGGAGCCAAAGGTGGAGTAAATCCTCTCTGGGGATGGGCAGCAAAGGACTGAGTAGCAGGGAAAGGAGAGGATTTCTAAAGGATACGACTGTTTCTGCCAAGAGCGGGGTGGAGCAGCGATGGGGGTGGTTGGGTTTGGCCTGGGCTCTGTTATTCTTGGTGCCATTTTAAAATTCTGTCGTGTGATTTACTGTCCGGGAGCTTTCGAACGAGAGCTGACGGAAATGTAGGTTAAGCCTTGGAAGTTGGGTCCATTGACTGCAGCAGCTCGCCGAGGCTGGAGGACTGGGGTGATGGCTGCTCCCAGGAAAGGTTACTTATTTATTGATACTGTGTCACATTTCCCTCAGCCCGGAATGGCTGTGAGTTTGTGCTCTTCTCAGTGGGGGATTGGAGAAGGTTTTGGCTGTAATTAGAAGTGGGAGAAAAATCCTGCTAAATAAAAGTCTCCCCTCTGTCCCCCCCTAAGTTATCCCAGTTTGTCCCAGCTTGGAGCTGCGCAGAAGTCAGGCAGGGGAAATGACCTCAGGGATACAGCTGTCAGTTCCGAGGCAGAGAGAGAAGATGTAGCAGCCAAGGGCAGGGGAGGGGAAAGGTTTCAGAAAGCATTTCTGTGGTGTAATGAATGCCAATTTCTGCTTGCCCAGGGAGAAGAGGACGAACTCCCAGCCATTCAGGCCTGACAGTCCCCTGCAGCGAGAGCATACACTGGAAGAGTTCAGGGTCGAAGACAAGGCTGAGGGAAAATCCAGGGTATTTGTAAGGGATGATGAGAGGTGGGTCCAGGGTGAGAATCCAGTGGGTAAAGGGAAAAGTGGTGTAAGGGAGGAGTAATACAGGGCAGGGGCCGATAAGGTAGGATGGGTGGAACAGTGCAGTGAACATAAACCAATGGGGGGTGGGTACAAGGATACAAGAACTTTCCAGAGCTGGGAGGAGACAAGGGATGACATAACTGAGAATAGAGGCAACCAATGGGAAATGAGGGTTATAAAGCTTTACCATAAAGAATTTTTAAAACCTTTGACAACCTTCTTAGGAGCTATTCTAAACTTAAACAGATGCCCTCCAAGGTCTGGGGCCATGGGCCAACTCCTCACCCAAAACACTGGTCTGACTTGGCATGTCAGTCAGTCCAATTCCTACACTGGGCCTCTGCATGATATTCGCCCAGAAGCTGCCTTTCAAGGACTGAAGTGGAACAAAAAGTATAAAAGAAATGTCATTCCCAGAGGGAAAATAGTTTCATTTCTCTTGTGTCTGCTTTTTTTTTTTTTTTTTTTTTTTTTGCAGTTACCTCAAAATTCCCGGATCCAGAACAGCTACTCTGAGTTTCGGTAGAGATTCCAAAGCAGGATACAGTAGGTTTCAAAGTACACCTTGGAAAATCAATCGTTTGTCTGCAGCATGCAGCATGTAGGTGTGATGTCTGTAACTGGTCTTAGTTGACGCAGAGGTACTTGGAAAAAAATGTTTAATCTTTCATCTCTCCCCACCTGCATTCTTCCTAAGTGTACTTTTTATTCAGCAGGACTCGGATGAGAGAGAGAGAGAGAGAGAGAGAGAGGAACTCTCTTCACATCAGCGTCAAAGGAAGAAGTGTTCAGCGACTTACAGTCCTAGTGACTGTTCTGTGTAAAAGCAGGATTGTTTTTCCATCAGACCTTGCGTGCCGTACCAGTCTGTGGGTTAACAGGTGTCTAAGAAAGGTCAAAAGGGAATAACTCCATGTCGTTCACTCGTGTGAATCTTGGTGGGGAGCAGAGCCGAGAGTGAACTGCAGTGAGGGGGAGGTTACTGAAGCCCCAGTTTGTTTCCAGGGAGCGTGGTGTTGTGGTGTTCAAAGTTACAGGTGCCTGCTGGCCTGGAGCTGGATACTTCTGCCTCTGCTTTCTTTGGGGGTTGATGATTCCTTATGTTTATGTTGGCGTGCCAGGCCAATTGTTAAAGGTATTTCCATCAGACCTGGTTTGAATGTGTTACCCCTTCATTTAATTAAAAGAAAAAAAGCCCCGCTCCATCACTGCTGCTGTGATGTGTGACAAAAGCCCATCTTCCCTCCACTGGGAACAGGTGAGAGATGGAACTAAACCCCAAAGGATTTTCTGCTCACTGATGGCACGTGAGTTTTCTTGGGAATTCTCTGCCATATGTGGTCAGTTGTTCTTGAATGTGGCCATGAGGGGAGTTGAACGTGCCCGTCCAGATCTGCAAACATGCAGTGCCAGAAGGAGAAGCCTTGAAATGTAAACCGGGATTTATTCACCTGACTCGCAGGTGTGTGTGCTGTGCCCAGGTCCCCTGTCCAAATCCTGGGCGGGGAGAAGCCAGGACTGCACATTCCTTGTGATAGGAATTCAGGTTTTTCTGGGGGGGTCGGGGCGGGGGTTAAATACAAATGAGGTGCCAGGGAGGGAATGGCTCCTACGTGTAAATATATTTGCCCAAAAGGAGCCCTGCCCAGTCTGACTGCTGCCCAGTGCTGCTCCCTGACTGTACCCTCTCTTGGTGAGCCTCTGTCCCGCTGGCCGTGTTTTTGTTTTCTGGTTTTGTTTTTGTTTGTTTGTTTGTTTGTTTGGTTTTTTTTTTATTTCATCCTGCACCCCGATCTTCATTTTCTTCCCGTGTCGTCTCTGCTGCCACTCTCCCTTTCTGCCTCGTGTCCTCTGTGTCTGGTTTATAATGTGTAGACTATATGGATATATGAATTCCACGTAAGTATGCCAAATATAAATAGAAAAATGAATTGAAATATAGTTTTAAAATAAAGGGGTTTTAATTTTCTGTTTTGTTAGAGGCCGGGCTTTTCCATAAAGGATATAAAAATGTGAAGATATAGAATATATAAATGTGTGTGTGTGTGTGTGTATATACATATATATACACACACATAAAATACAAATGTTAGTAATATAAAGATTTCTTAATAAAAATAATATGGTACCCATGTTGTAATTGATGCCAATATACATTAAATTCAATATCCAAATATAGGTATTGATTATGAATATAAATTAATTATTAACAAACATATTTTATATATATATATATATATATATCTATCTAATGGGTTTGGGGTTTTTTTAATTTGTTCATGGCAGGGATTTTTTAGTTTGGGTCGGGGTTTTTTTGGGGGCATTCGTTTAGTAGGATTTTTTAAAGGGAGGGACCTCGATGTTTTTTGGCCCCTTGTGTGTGTGTGTGTGTGTGTGTGTCTCTCTGTCTGTGTGTGTCTGTCTCTCTGTCTGTGTGTCTCTCTGTCTGTCTGTGTGTGTCTGTCTCTCTGTGTGTGTCCCCCGTGTCCTCAAAGAGCCGCAGCCCCCGGCTGAGCTCGGCCGCAGTGCTGCCGCCTTGTGGGAAGAGATCGGTACTGCAGCCGTGCCCGGAGCCGGAGCCCGGACAGTGCTGCCGCCTTGTGGACACAGCGCGGTACTGCAGCCGTGCCCCGAAGCGGCGACGGGCTCCTCCTCGGCGCTGCTGCGGGAGGGCGGTGGGGGCGTGTGACCTTCTCAAGATGGCGGATGGCCCAAGGTGACGATGCCGTTCCACTGGAACTGATGCGACGCTCGGGACGGCGGACGCAATAGGGCCCCGGCAGAGATACGCTGGGGGGTGTGTGTGTGTGGGGGGGGGGGGGTGTGTCCTTCTTTTCCCGCCCTTTTTTTTGCCGTCCTATGTAGAAGGTCGGGTGAGTGATGGCCAGGTCGCCATCTTGGGAGTGGCACGCTGCAATTTCCGCCCTACCTGGCGCCATCTTTGGTCCTGGCAGAAGCCACTTCCGGTGGCGTTGCCACCGTTGCTGTGGTAACTGTAAAGCCCCAGATAATGGTGTCTGTTGAAGTCGCCTGCCTGAATCCGACCCCCGACGCCGATCGCGCGCTCTCCCGCCGCCTGTCCCACGAGCCATTTCCAGCACCGCCGACCAGTCCGCGCCCGTCCGCGCCGCGTAAAAGGCGACGGAAAATCGCGCCGAGAACGCGGGATCGGTTTCGGGGCCGGATTCAGGCAGGCGAGTTCAATAGTCGCCAATGTAGGGGGCCTTCATTTTCACCTTCCGAAACAAAGATGGCGGAGGCACCGGAAATGGCTTCTGCCAGTATCAAAGATGGCGGCAGGGGAGGGCGGAAATTGCGTCTCGACCTTCCCAAGATGGCGACTCAACCGTCACTCGCCCGACCTTCTACATAGGGCGGCAAAAAAGGGGCGGGGAAAAAGAGGACCCCTCACGGGGTGTCTACTGCACTGCCTGCCCGCGACGCCGACGCCGATCACCCCCCCCCCCCGGCGCGATTTTGCGCGGCGTTTCCCATCGTGCCCACACGGGCTGTGGGCTCAGCGGCGCCGCGGACGCGCGGGAGCCCGGCGGGCGCCGACAGGCAGCGGCGGCTCCGCCCCTCTCTCTGCCGGGGTCCTTCCACGGCTGCCGTCGCGGAGAGCGACTCCCGTCCCGCCGCGCCACCTCTCCGCGCTACCCGGTTCCGCTCCCTCCCGGGGAACGCATCGACGAAGGAAGAGCGGTCGCCCAGCTCCCGGAGCCATCGCCCTGCCCGCAGCCGGGAGCAGCCCGCAGGAGGAGGCAGCTGCTCTCTCTGCCGGAGAGGTGAGAGGGGCGGAAGGACGGGGCGGGGTGGGAGAGCGGGCACGGGAGAATTCCCAGGCACAATTCCAGCTCCCCACCCTTGCAGCTGGCAGCAACCCGGTGTCCTCTGCGTGTGGCAGCAGCTGCAGCGCTGGTTTGGAGCAAGCTTCCATGGCATTTTGTTGCAAAGGTGCCCCTTCCAGCCGGGTGCCCCGGCTGGGTTCCCTGGCTGGGAGAGCCCTTGAAGTAGCCAAAGGGAGCAGCTGCTGAGAATTCCGAGCCCGCTGTTCCTGTGATTCTGGATACAATGTTTCAGTAGTGTGTGCTTCTGTCCTATGTGCTGCTAGATGTACTTCGGAGCAAGTTGACTCTTTCATCTCTCCCCACCTGCATTCTTCCTAGGTGTACGTTTTATTCAGCAGCACTCAGATGAGAGAAAGGATCTCTGTTCCCATCAGCATAAAAGGAAAAAGTGTGCTCACACAGACCTAAGTTGTTTGGTCAAAAAATTCTTACTTTGGTTTGGTCCAAAAAATGTTATTACTGTGTGCAAACTCACGGGGAAGATTTTATTCAGCATCACTCAGTGGGACATGAAAGCTCCACTTTCCCTTTTCTTGAACAGTCTGAGACTCAATATTACTTGATATCAATTTTTTTACAGGCGTTTGGAACTTTTTGAAGAGCCAGAAGGATTGTTTGTGCATACGTGTGTCACTAATATCCCTCCTCTCTCCAATGCAGGATGGGGGGGAAAAGGGCTGCAGAGCTTCCTACGAGGGGCTGTAAGTGCAAATAAAGAGGAGCCAGAGGTTTAGTTGATATGAATCACTGTTTCTGAAAAGAGCCTGATGGATTTGCTGATACCAAAACCAGTAGGAATAGGAGACTGAACTCGGGCATCGTGATGGTCTCCTTGGCTTTAAAAAGCTTTAATGGCTTTAAAGGGCATTTCTATCAGACCTGGTTTATTTTTGTTCCCTTTCATTAAATTTTAAAATAAAAAAGCCCCGCTCCATCACTGCTGCTGTGATGTGTGACTAAAGCCCATCTTCCCTCCACTGGGAACAGGTGAGAGATGGAACTAAACCCCAAAGGATTTTCTGCTCACTGATGGCACGTGAGTTTTCTTGGGAATTCTCTGCCATATGTGGTCAGTTGTTCTTGAATGTGGCCATGAGGGGAGTTGAACGTGCCAGCCCAGATCTGCAAACATGCAGTGCCAGAAGGAGAACCCTTGAAGTGTCACCTGGGATGTGTTCCACTGACTCACAGGTGTGTGTGCTGTGCCCAGGTCCCCTGTCCAAATCCTGGGCGGGGAGGAGCCAGGACTGCACATTGCTCGTGATATGAATTCAGTTTTGGGGAGGTTAAATACAAATGAGATGCCAGGGAGGGAATGGCTTCTAACTGTAAATATTTTTGTCCTAGAGGAGCCCTGCCCAGTCTGACTGCTGCCCAGTGCTGCTCCCTGACTGCACGCTCTCTTGGTGAGCCTCTGTCCTGCTGGCCGTGCCTTTTCTGTCCCCGTGCCGCTCCGTGCCCGTCTTTACCCTCCCGAGCACGTGGCGTGGTCGATTCCTGTCTCCCGGTCCTGGTTTCCCTTTTTGTCTCTGTGTCCCTGCGTCCTTGCTGTGTGTTCGGGACTCCGTCTTTTTGTCTGTCCTTCTCCGTGCCTCACTCGTGTTCCCGTTCTGTTCCCTGTGGCTCTGTGGTGCTCCCCGTGCCATTGTTTCCCCCGGGATCCTTGTGTCCCCTTCGCTGCCCCTGTTCTTTTTTAATCCCTCTCTCGTGCTGCCCATCTAGCATCCCTTTTTTGTGGTTTTGTTTTCTATTTTTTTTTCCTCCATTTCATCCTGCACCCCGATCTTTATTTTCTTTCCTGTGTCCTCTCTGCTGCCACTCTCTGCCTCGTGTCCTCTGTGTCTGCGGGGCTGGGGAGGAACTTCAGCCCTCCTGGGGGCTGCCCCCCCCCACCCCTCCTTTTCCTTGTGCCAGCAGGGTCCCTTTTTGGGGGCATGGACCCGTGGGAAGGGTTCCCATCAAGGGCCGTGCTGCCGTCCAGGGCAGCTGGAGCGGTTCTGTGCCTTCATTTTGGGGGTGAGGAAAGAAGGCTGAGGGGGGGACGGGGTGCAGACTCGGGGGGCTCCGATGTGTTTCGGGGCAGCCCGAGGTCCCCGGCAGAGGGAGCCACGCTGCGGCGCAGGAGCAGGGGAGTGGGGAATGGGGGGGGGGGGGGGGGGGCCGTGCTGGGTGCCCTCCCCCAGAGGGACCCACGGGTGCCAGGACATTCCCAGGGAGGGGTGGCCGTAGAATACATGAAAAATAGCAATATAAAAAAAAGACCTAAATCTCGTTGAAAAGAAGTATTTGATTGGTTTTTATTTGGTTAGAGCCAGGGGTTTTATATAGGTTATATAAGTCTAAAATATACGGAATGCAATAGAAAAATAAATTTTAAAAGCATTTGTATAAATATAAAATATAAACACAGAAGTTACACATCTCTATAAAATACAGAGTATATAATATAAATAAAGCAAATATTATCAAAATACATAATGTATAAATATAAGTTGTAAAAGATGAAACTAGAAATATAAAAAGATTTAACTATGGTTTAAAATAAATGTTTTATTGGTTTTTAATTGGTTAGGGGCAGGGTGTTGAAGAAATAATATAAGCAACAGATAAATATCCAAATAAAATAAGGACAAATGGTATAAGCCATAGATAAATCTACAAATGTACAATAAAATACAGACATGAAATTAGAAATGCATCTATAAATATATGTAAGTATAAATCTATATAGAATCAGAAAAGTATTTATGTAGTATTTATGTAGTATTTAATACAATTAATATTGAATCTATTCTTATAGTATAATATATACGTAATATAAATGTACAAATTACAGATATAAATATGAAAAATGCACGTAGAAAAATATATTTGAATATAGTATAAAACAAAGTGGTTTGTTGGTTTCCATATGGTTAGAAGCACAGCTTTTTAACGAATGATATTAAACATAAAAGCATACAAATATGTTAAATATCAAGATATAGATATACATAAAATAAATAGTAGTAGTAGAAAGATATATAATAAAAAGTAAAAACAATGTCTTGTCTATATTTTGCACCATATTAGAATATAAATTAAATTGAATATATAAAGATATGTGTAGACTATGAATAGATATATAAAATAAATAATAGCAAATAGATACATGTGTATATATATCTCAATATATATATATCTAAAGGGTTTTGTTTGTTTTCATTTCATTAGAGGAAGGCATTCTTTAGTTTCGGCTGGGGTTTATTTTGGTGCATTCATTTAGGGGGATTTCCTGAAGGGATGGATCTCGTTGTTTCATTCCCCCCCCCATCCCTTGTCTGTCTGTCTGTCTGTCTGTCTGTCCGTCCGTCCCCAAAGCGCCGCAGCCCCGGGCTGAGCTCGGCGGCAGTGCTGCCGCCTTGTGGGCACAGCGCGGTACTGCAGCCGTCGCCTGTCCGGGATGCAGCCCCACAGCGAGCAGTCCGGAGCAGAAGTGTGAAAGCTGGGATCCTTTGACTTCTGCAGGGGGACTTCATTTTCTTTTCCTCTTCTTCTCTTCCAGGACCGGAGAAACGGTTCCACTCCTCCCATCTTTGTCAAAAGCTGTGGTGTTTGAGGAGCCAGAGCCAAGGTGCCTTCAGCACCAGGGCTCTGCACTGGAGGGCTCCCGGTCCTGACCGCACAGGGTTCCCCTTTTCCTCCCCGCTGGGATGAAGTGTCTATGGAATCTGGGATCTGGGTGAAACTGCGGCTCTGCTGGTATCCAGGGACGTGAGGTTCCGGGAGACTGCGTTTCCCTGTGGCTTTCCAGGTCGGCAGGAGCCGGAGGAAATGGGGTGCCAGAGCCGTGCCCCATCAGGCCGTGTTTGCCTCTGAGGAACAGAGAGTCCGGGCTGAGGTGAGATTGCCAGGAGTGCTTGGATGGATGAGCTGTGCGGGGAACGGGGAGCTCGGAATCGCAGCTGCTGCTGGATCCCTTGCCTTAGGTCTGCTCCGTCTGTGTCTGTGCCAAGTGGGATTTGTGCTGGGGAGAGAGGTGCTGTGGGGAGCCAAAGGTGGAGTAAATCCTCTCTGGGGATGGGCAGCGAAGGACTGAGTAGCAGGGGAAGGAGAGGATTTCTAAAGGATACGACTGTTTCTGCCAAGAGCGGGGTGGAGCAGCGATGGGGGTGGTTGGGTTTGGCCTGGGCTCTGTTATTCTTGGTGCCATTTTAAAATTCTGTCGTGTGATTTACTGTCCGGGAGCTTTCGAACGAGAGCTGACGGAAATGTAGGTTAAGCCTTGGAAGTTGGGTCCATTGACTGCAGCAGCTCGCCGAGGCTGGAGGACTGGGGTGATGGCTGCTCCCAGGAAAGGTTACTTATTTATTGATACTGTGT
Source organism: Cinclus cinclus (assembly GCF_963662255.1). NCBI lineage: Eukaryota > Metazoa > Chordata > Aves > Passeriformes > Cinclidae > Cinclus > Cinclus cinclus. The sequence continues at coordinate 21,900,113 of NC_085058.1, forward strand.
CACATTTCCCTCAGCCCGGAATGGCTGTGAGTTTGTGCTCTTCTCAGTGGGGGATTGGAGAAGGTTTTGGCTGTAATTAGAAGTGGGAGAAAAATCCTGCTAAATAAAAGTCTCCCCTCTGTCCCCCCCTAAGTTATCCCAGTTTGTCCCAGCTTGGAGCTGCGCAGAAGTCAGGCAGGGGAAATGACCTCAGGGATACAGCTGTCAGTTCCGAGGCAGAGAGAGAAGATGTAGCAGCCAAGGGCAGGGGAGGGGAAAGGTTTCAGAAAGCATTTCTGTGGTGTAATGAATGCCAATTTCTGCTTGCCCAGGGAGAAGAGGACGAACTCCCAGCCATTCAGGCCTGACAGTCCCCTGCAGCGAGAGCATACACTGGAAGAGTTCAGGGTCGAAGACAAGGCTGAGGGAAAATCCAGGGTATTTGTAAGGGATGATGAGAGGTGGGTCCAGGGTGAGAATCCAGTGGGTAAAGGGAAAAGTGGTGTAAGGGAGGAGTAATACAGGGCAGGGGCCGATAAGGTAGGATGGGTGGAACAGTGCAGTGAACATAAACCAATGGGGGGTGGGTACAAGGATACAAGAACTTTCCAGAGCTGGGAGGAGACAAGGGATGACATAACTGAGAATAGAGGCAACCAATGGGAAATGAGGGTTATAAAGCTTTACCATAAAGAATTTTTAAAACCTTTGACAACCTTCTTAGGAGCTATTCTAAACTTAAACAGATGCCCTCCAAGGTCTGGGGCCATGGGCCAACTCCTCACCCAAAACACTGGTCTGACTTGGCATGTCAGTCAGTCCAATTCCTACACTGGGCCTCTGCATGATATTCGCCCAGAAGCTGCCTTTCAAGGACTGAAGTGGAACAAAAAGTATAAAAGAAATGTCATTCCCAGAGGGAAAATAGTTTCATTTCTCTTGTGTCTGCTTTTTTTTTTTTTTTTTTTTTTTTGCAGTTACCTCAAAATTCCCGGATCCAGAACAGCTACTCTGAGTTTCGGTAGAGATTCCAAAGCAGGATACAGTAGGTTTCAAAGTACACCTTGGAAAATCAATCGTTTGTCTGCAGCATGCAGCATGTAGGTGTGATGTCTGTAACTGGTCTTAGTTGACGCAGAGGTACTTGGAAAAAAATGTTTAATCTTTCATCTCTCCCCACCTGCATTCTTCCTAAGTGTACTTTTTATTCAGCAGGACTCGGATGAGAGAGAGAGAGAGAGAGAGAGAGAGGAACTCTCTTCACATCAGCGTCAAAGGAAGAAGTGTTCAGCGACTTACAGTCCTAGTGACTGTTCTGTGTAAAAGCAGGATTGTTTTTCCATCAGACCTTGCGTGCCGTACCAGTCTGTGGGTTAACAGGTGTCTAAGAAAGGTCAAAAGGGAATAACTCCATGTCGTTCACTCGTGTGAATCTTGGTGGGGAGCAGAGCCGAGAGTGAACTGCAGTGAGGGGGAGGTTACTGAAGCCCCAGTTTGTTTCCAGGGAGCGTGGTGTTGTGGTGTTCAAAGTTACAGGTGCCTGCTGGCCTGGAGCTGGATACTTCTGCCTCTGCTTTCTTTGGGGGTTGATGATTCCTTATGTTTATGTTGGCGTGCCAGGCCAATTGTTAAAGGTATTTCCATCAGACCTGGTTTGAATGTGTTACCCCTTCATTTAATTAAAAGAAAAAAAGCCCCGCTCCATCACTGCTGCTGTGATGTGTGACAAAAGCCCATCTTCCCTCCACTGGGAACAGGTGAGAGATGGAACTAAACCCCAAAGGATTTTCTGCTCACTGATGGCACGTGAGTTTTCTTGGGAATTCTCTGCCATATGTGGTCAGTTGTTCTTGAATGTGGCCATGAGGGGAGTTGAACGTGCCCGTCCAGATCTGCAAACATGCAGTGCCAGAAGGAGAAGCCTTGAAATGTAAACCGGGATTTATTCACCTGACTCGCAGGTGTGTGTGCTGTGCCCAGGTCCCCTGTCCAAATCCTGGGCGGGGAGAAGCCAGGACTGCACATTCCTTGTGATAGGAATTCAGGTTTTTCTGGGGGGGTCGGGGCGGGGGTTAAATACAAATGAGGTGCCAGGGAGGGAATGGCTCCTACGTGTAAATATATTTGCCCAAAAGGAGCCCTGCCCAGTCTGACTGCTGCCCAGTGCTGCTCCCTGACTGTACCCTCTCTTGGTGAGCCTCTGTCCCGCTGGCCGTGTTTTTGTTTTCTGGTTTTGTTTTTGTTTGTTTGTTTGTTTGTTTGGTTTTTTTTTTATTTCATCCTGCACCCCGATCTTCATTTTCTTCCCGTGTCGTCTCTGCTGCCACTCTCCCTTTCTGCCTCGTGTCCTCTGTGTCTGGTTTATAATGTGTAGACTATATGGATATATGAATTCCACGTAAGTATGCCAAATATAAATAGAAAAATGAATTGAAATATAGTTTTAAAATAAAGGGGTTTTAATTTTCTGTTTTGTTAGAGGCCGGGCTTTTCCATAAAGGATATAAAAATGTGAAGATATAGAATATATAAATGTGTGTGTGTGTGTGTGTATATACATATATATACACACACATAAAATACAAATGTTAGTAATATAAAGATTTCTTAATAAAAATAATATGGTACCCATGTTGTAATTGATGCCAATATACATTAAATTCAATATCCAAATATAGGTATTGATTATGAATATAAATTAATTATTAACAAACATATTTTTTTATATATATATATATATCTATCTAATGGGTTTGGGGTTTTTTTAATTTGTTCATGGCAGGGATTTTTTAGTTTGGGTCGGGGTTTTTTTGGGGGCATTCGTTTAGTAGGATTTTTTAAAGGGAGGGACCTCGATGTTTTTTGGCCCCTTGTCTGTGTGTGTGTGTGTGTGTGTGTGTGTGTCTGTGTGTGTGTCTGTCTCTCAGTGTGTGTGTCTGTCTCTCTGTCTGTGTGTGTCTGTCTGTCTCTCTGTCTGTGTGTGTCTGTCTGTCTCTCTGTCTGTGTGTGTCTGTCTGTCTCTCTGTCTGTGTGCCCCGTGTCCCCAAAGAGCCGCAGCCCCGGGCTGAGCTCGGCCGCAGTGCTGCCGCCTTGTGGGAAGAGATCGGTACTGCAGCCGTGCCCGGAGCCGGAGCCCGGGCAGTGCTGCCGCCTTGTGGACACAGCGCGGTACTGCAGCCGTGCCCCGAAGCGGCGACGGGCTCCTCCTCGGCGCTGCTGCGGGAGGGCGGTGGGGGCGTGTGACCTTCTCAAGATGGCGGATGGCCCAAGGTGACGATGCCGTTCCACTGGAACTGATGCGACGCTCGGGACGGCGGACGCAATAGGGCCCCGGCAGAGATACGCTGGGGGGTGTGTGTGTGTGTGTGGGGGGGGGTGTGTCCTTCTTTTCCCGCCCTTTTTTTTGCCGTCCTATGTAGAAGGTCGGGTGAGTGATGGCCAGGTCGCCATCTTGGGAGTGGCACGCTGCAATTTCCGCCCTACCTGGCGCCATCTTTGGTCCTGGCAGAAGCCACTTCCGGTGGCGTTGCCACCGTTGCTGTGGTAACTGTAAAGCCCCAGATAATGGTGTCTGTTGAAGTCGCCTGCCTGAATCCGACCCCCGACGCCGATCGCGCGCTCTCCCGCCGCCTGTCCCACGAGCCATTTCCAGCACCGCCGACCAGTCCGCGCCCGTCCGCGCCGCGTAAAAGGCGACGGAAAATCGCGCCGAGAACGCGGGATCGGTTTCGGGGCCGGATTCAGGCAGGCGAGTTCAATAGTCGCCAATGTAGGGGGCCTTCATTTTCACCTTCCGAAACAAAGATGGCGGAGGCACCGGAAATGGCTTCTGCCAGTATCAAAGATGGCGGCAGGGGAGGGCGGAAATTGCGTCTCGACCTTCCCAAGATGGCGACTCAACCGTCACTCACCCGACCTTCTACATAGGGCGGCAAAAAAGGGGCGGGGAAAAAGAGGACCCCTCACGGGGTGTCTACTGCATTGCCTGCCCGCGACGCCGACGCCGATCACCCCCCCCCCCCCCCGGCGCGATTTTGCGCGGCGTTTCCCATCGTGCCCACACGGGCTGTGGGCTCAGCGGCGCCGCGGACGCGCGGGAGCCCGGCGGGCGCCGACAGGCAGCGGCGGCTCCGCCCCTCTCTCTGCCGGGGTCCTTCCACGGCCGCCGTCGCGGAGAGCGACTCCCGTCCCGCCGCGCCACCTCTCCGCGCTGCCCGGTTCCGCTCCCTCCCGGGGAACGCATCGACGAAGGAAGAGCGGTCGCCCAGCTCCCGGAGCCATCGCCCTGCCCGCAGCCGGGAGCAGCCCGCAGGAGGAGGCAGCTGCTCTCTCTGCCGGAGAGGTGAGAGGGGCGGAAGGACGGGGCGGGGTGGGAGAGCGGGCACGGGAGAATTCCCAGGCACAATTCCAGCTCCCCACCCTTGCAGCTGGCAGCAACCCGGTGTCCTCTGCGTGTGGCAGCAGCTGCAGCGCTGGTTTGGAGCAAGCTTCCATGGCATTTTGTTGCAAAGGTGCCCCTTCCAGCCGGGTGCCCCGGCTGGGTTCCCTGGCTGGGAGAGCCCTTGAAGTAGCCAAAGGGAGCAGCTGCTGAGAATTCCGAGCCCGCTGTTCCTGTGGTTCTGGATACAATGTTTCAGTAGTGTGTGCTTCTGTCCTATGTGCTGCTAGATGTACTTCGGAACAAGTTGACTCTTTCATCTCTCCCCACCTGCATTCTTCCTAGGTGTACGTTTTATTCAGCAGCACTCAGATGAGAGAAAGGATCTCTGTTCCCATCAGCATAAAAGGAAAAAGTGTGCTCACACAGACCTAAGTTGTTTGGTCAAAAAATTCTTACTTTGCTTTGGTCCAAAAAATGTTATTCCTGTGTGCAAACTCACGGGGAAGATTTTATTCAGCATCACTCAGTGGGACATGAAAGCTCCACTTTCCCTTTTCTTGAACAGTCTGAGACTCAATATTACTTGATATCAATTTTTTTACAGGCGTTTGGAACTTTTTGAAGAGCCAGAAGGATTGTTTGTGCATACGTGTGTCACTAATATCCCTCCTCTCTCCAATGCAGGATGGGGGGGAAAAGGGCTGCAGAGCTTCCTACGAGGGGCTGTAAGTGCAAATAAAGAGGAGCCAGAGGTTTAGTTGATATGAATCACTGTTTCTGAAAAGAGCCTGATGGATTTGCTGATACCAAAACCAGTAGGAATAGGAGACTGAACTCGGGCATCGTGATGGTCTCCTTGGCTTTAAAAAGCTTTAATGGCTTTAAAGGGCATTTCTATCAGACCTGGTTTATTTTTGTTCCCTTTCATTAAATTTTAAAATAAAAAAGCCCCGCTCCATCTCTGCTGCTGTGATGTGTGACTAAAGCCCATCTTCCTTCCACTGGGAACAGGTGAGAGATGGAACTAAACCCCAAAGGATTTTCTGCTCACTGATGGCACGTGAGTTTTCTTGGGAATTCTCTGCCACATCTGGTGAATTGTTCTTGAATGTGGCCATGAGGGGAGTTGAACATGCCCGTCCAGATCTGCAAACATGCAGTGCCAGAAGGAGAAGCCTTGAAATGTAAACCGGGATTTATTCACCTGACTCACAGGTGTGTGTGCTGTGCCCAGGTCCCCTGTCCAAATCCTGGGCGGGGAGAAGCCAGGACTGCACATTCCTTGTGATAGGAATTCAGGTTTTTCTGGGGGGGTCGGGGTGGGGGTTAAATACAAATGAGGTGCCAGGGAGGGAATGGCTCCTACGTGTAAATATATTTGCCCAAAAGGAGCCCTGCCCAGTCTGACTGCTGCCCAGTGCTGCTCCCTGACTGTACCCTCTCTTGGTGAGCCTCTGTCCCGCTGGCCGTGTTTTTGTTTTCTGGTTTTGTTTTTGTTTGTTTGTTTGTTTGTTTGGTTTTTTTTTTATTTCATCCTGCACCCCGATCTTCATTTTCTTCCCGTGTCGTCTCTGCTGCCACTCTCCCTTTCTGCCTCGTGTCCTCTGTGTCTGGTTTATAATGTGTAGACTATATGGATATATGAATTCCACGTAAGTATGCCAAATATAAATAGAAAAATGAATTGAAATATAGTTTTAAAATAAAGGGGTTTTAATTTTCTGTTTTGTTAGAGGCCGGGCTTTTCCATAAAGGATATAAAAATGTGAAGATATAGAATATATAAATGTGTGTGTGTGTGTGTGTATATACATATATATACACACACATAAAATACAAATGTTAGTAATATAAAGATTTCTTAATAAAAATAATATGGTACCCATGTTGTAATTGATGCCAATATACATTAAATTCAATATCCAAAAATAGGTATTGATTATGAATATAAATTAATTATTAACAAACATATTTTTTTATATATATATATATCTATCTAATGGGTTTGGGGTTTTTTTAATTTGTTCATGGCAGGGATTTTTTAGTTTGGGTCGGGGTTTTTTTGGGGGCATTCGTTTAGTAGGATTTTTTAAAGGGAGGGACCTCGATGTTTATTGGCCCCTTGTCTGTGTGTGTGTGTGTGTGTGTCTGTGTGTCTGTGTGTGTGTCTGTCTCTCTGTCTGTGTGTGTGTGTCTGTCTCTCTGTCTGTGTGTGTCTGTCTGTCTCTCTGTCTGTGTGTCTCTCTGTCTCTCTGTCTGTGTGTGTCTGTCTCTCTGTCTGTGTGCCCCGTGTCCCCAAAGAGCCGCAGCCCCGGGCTGAGCTCGGCCGCAGTGCTGCCGCCTTGTGGGAAGAGATCGGTACTGCAGCCGTGCCCGGAGCCGGAGCCCGGGCAGTGCTGCCGCCTTGTGGACACAGCGCGGTACTGCAGCCGTGCCCCGAAGCGGCGACGGGCTCCTCCTCGGCGCTGCTGCGGGAGGGCGGTGGGGGCGTGTGACCTTCTCAAGATGGCGGATGGCCCGAGGTGACGATGCCGTTCCACTGGAACTGATGCGACGCTCGGGACGGCGGACGCAATAGGGCCCCGGCAGAGATACGCTGGGGGGTGTGTGTGTGTGTGTGGGGGGGGGTGTGTCCTTCTTTTCCCGCCCTTTTTTTTGCCGTCCTATGTAGAAGGTCGGGTGAGTGATGGCCAGGTCGCCATCTTGGGAGTGGCACGCTGCAATTTCCGCCCTACCTGGCGCCATCTTTGGTCCTGGCAGAAGCCACTTCCGGTGGCGTTGCCACCGTTGCTGTGGTAACTGTAAAGCCCCAGATAATGGTGTCTGTTGAAGTCGCCTGCCTGAATCCGACCCCCGACGCCGATCGCGCGCTCTCCCGCCGCCTGTCCCACGAGCCATTTCCAGCACCGCCGACCAGTCCGCGCCCGTCCGCGCCGCGTAAAAGGCGACGGAAAATCGCGCCGAGGACGCGGGATCGGTTTCGGGGCCGGATTCAGGCAGGCGAGTTCAATAGTCGCCAATGTAGGGGGCCTTCATTTTCACCTTCCGAAACAAAGATGGCGGAGGCACCGGAAATGGCTTCTGCCAGTATCAAAGATGGCGGCAGGGAGGGCGGAAATTGCGTCTCGACCTTCCCAAGATGGCGACTCAACCGTCACTCGCCCGACCTTCTACATAGGGCGGCAAAAAAGGGGCGGGGAAAAAGAGGACCCCTCACGGGGTGTCTACTGCATTGCCTGCCCGCGACGCCGACGCCGATCACCCCCCCCCCCCCCCCGGCGCGATTTTGCGCGGCGTTTCCCATCGTGCCCACACGGGCTGTGGGCTCAGCGGCGCCGCGGACGCGCGGGAGCCCGGCGGGCGCCGACAGGCGGCGGCGGCTCCGCCCCTCTCTCTGCCGGGGTCCTTCCACGGCCGCCGTCGCGGAGAGCGACTCCCGTCCCGCCGCGCCCCGTCTCCGCGCCCCCCGGGTCCGCTCCCGCCCGGGGAACGCATCGACGAAGGAAGAACGGTCGCCCAGCTCCCGGAGCCATCGCCCTACCCGCAGCCGGGAGCAGCCGGCAGGAGGAGGCACCTGCTCTCTCTGCCGGAGAGGTGAGAGGGGCGGAAGGACGGGGCGGCGTGGGAGAGCGGGCACGGGAGAATTCCCAGGCACAATTCCAGCTCCCCACCCTTGCAGCTGACAGCAGCCCGGTGTCCTCTGCGTGTGGCAGCAGCTGCAGCGCTGGTTTGGAGCGAGCTTCCACGGCATTTTGTTGCAAAGGTGCCCCTTCCAGCCGGGTGCCCCGGCTGGGTTCCCTGGCTGGGAGAGCCCTTGAAGTAGCCAAAGGGAGCAGCTGCTGAGAATTCCGAGCCCGCTGTTCCTGTGATTCTGGATACAGTGTTTCAGTAGTGTGTGCTTCTATCCTATGTGCTGCTAGATGTACTTTGGAACAAGTTGACTCTTTCATCCCTCCCCACCTGCATTCTTCCTAGGTGTACGTTTTATTCAGCAGCATTCAGATGAGACAGAGGAGCTCTGTTCCCATCAGCATAAAAGGAAAAAGTGTGCTCATACAGACCTAAGTTGTTTGGTCAAAATATTCTTACTTTGCTTTGGTCCAAAAAATGTTATTCCTGTGTGCAAGCTCATGGGGAAGATTTTATTCAACAGCTCTCAGTGGGACATGAAAGCTCCACTTTCCCTTTTCTTGAACAGCCTGAGACCCAATATTACTTGATATCAATTTTATTACAGGCGTTTGGAACTTTTTGAAGAGCCAGAAGGATTGTTTGTGCATACGTGTGTCACTAATATCCCTCCTCTCTCCAATGCAGGATGGGGGGGAAAAGGGCTGCAGAGCTTCCTACGAGGGGCTGTAAGTGCAAATAAAGAGGAGCCAGAGGTTTAGTTGATATGAATCACTGTTTCTGAAAAGAGCCTGATGGATTTGCTGATACCAAAACCAGTAGGAATAGGAGACTGAACTCGGGCATCGTGATGGTCTCCTTGGCTTTAAAAAGCTTTAATGGCTTTAAAGGGCATTTCTATCAGACCTGGTTTATTTTTGTTCCCTTTCATTAAATTTTAAAATAAAAAAGCCCCGCTCCATCTCTGCTGCTGTGATGTGTGACTAAAGCCCATCTTCCTTCCACTGGGAACAGGTGAGAGATGGAACTAAACCCCAAAGGATTTTCTGCTCACTGATGGCACATGAGTTTTCTTGGGAATTCTCTGCCACATCTGGTGAATTGTTCTTGAATGTGGCCATGAGGGGAGTTGAACGTGCCAGCCCAGATCTGCAAACATGCAGTGCCAGAAGGAGAACCCTTGAAGTGTCACCTGGGATGTGTTCCACTGACTCACAGGTGTGTGTGCTGTGCCCAGGTCCCCTGTCCAAATCCTGGGCGGGGAGGAGCCAGGACTGCACATTGCTCGTGATATGAATTCAGTTTTGGGGAGGTTAAATACAAATGAGATGCCAGGGAGGGAATGGCTTCTAACTGTAAATATTTTTGTCCTAGAGGAGCCCTGCCCAGTCTGACTGCTGCCCAGTGCTGCTCCCTGACTGCACGCTCTCTTGGTGAGCCTCTGTCCTGCTGGCCGTGCCTTTTCTGTCCCCGTGCCGCTCCGTGCCCGTCTTTACCCTCCCGAGCACGTGGCGTGGTCGATTCCTGTCTCCCGGTCCTGGTTTCCCTTTTTGTCTCTGTGTCCCTGCGTCCTTGCTGTGTGTTCGGGACTCCGTCTTTTTGTCTGTCCTTCTCCGTGCCTCACTCGTGTTCCCGTTCTGTTCCCTGTGGCTCTGTGGTGCTCCCCGTGCCATTGTTTCCCCCGGGATCCTTGTGTCCCCTTCGCTGCCCCTGTTCTTTTTTAATCCCTCTCTCGTGCTGCCCATCTAGCATCCCTTTTTTGTGGTTTTGTTTTCTATTTTTTTTTCCTCCATTTCATCCTGCACCCCGATCTTCATTTTCTTTCCTGTGTCCTCTCTGCTGCCACTCTCTGCCTCGTGTCCTCTGTGTCTGCGGGGCCGGGGAGGAACTTCAGCCCTCCTGGGGGCTGCCCCCCCCCCCCTTTTCCTTGTGCCAGCAGGGTCCCTTTTTGGGGGCATGGACCCGTGGGAAGGGTTCCCATCAAGGGCCGTGCTGCCGTCCAGGGCAGCTGGAGCGGTTCTGTGCCTTCATTTTGGGGGTGAGGAAAGAAGGCTGAGGGGGGGACGGGGTGCAGACTCGGGGGGCTCCGATGTGTTTCGGGGCAGCCCGAGGTCCCCGGCAGAGGGAGCCACGCTGCGGCGCAGGGGCAGGGGAGTGGGGATTGGGGGGGGGGGGGGTGGGGGGGCAGGCCGTGCTGGGTGCCCTCCCCCAGAGGGACCCACGGGTGCCAGGACATTCCCAGGGAGGGGTGGCCGTAGAATACATGAAAAATAGCAATATAAAAAAATGACCTAAATCTCGTTGAAAAGAAGTATTTGTTTTTTATTTGGTTAGAGGCAGGGGTTTTATATAGGTTATATAAGTCTAAAATATACGGAATGCAATAGAAAAATAAATTTTAAAAGCATTTGTATAAATATAAAATATAAACACAGAAGTTACACATCTCTATAAAATACAGAGTATATAATATAAATAAAGCAAATATTATCGAAATACATAATGTCTAAATATAAGTTGTAAAAGATGAAACTAGAAATATAAAAAGATTTAACTATGGTTTAAAATAAATGTTTTATTGGTTTTTAATTAGTTAGGGGCAGGGTGTTGAAGAAATAATATAAGCAACAGATAAATATCCAAATAAAATAAGGACAAATGGTATAAGCCATAGATAAATCTACAAATGTACAATAAAATACAGACATGAAATTAGAAATGCATCTATAAATATATGTAAGTATAAATCTATATAGAATCAGAAAAGTATTTATGTAGTATTTATGTAGTATTTAATACAATTAATATTGAATCTATTCTTATAGTATAATATATACGTAATATAAATGTACAAATTACAGATATAAATATGAAAAATGCACGTAGAAAAATATATTTGAATATAGTATAAAACAAAGTGGTTTGTTGGTTTCCATATGGTTAGAAGCACAGCTTTTTAACGAATGATATTAAACATAAAAGCATACAAATATGTTAAATATCAAGATATAGATATACATAAAATAAATAGTAGTAGTAGAAAGATATATAATAAAAAGTAAAAACAATGTCTTGTCTATATTTTGCACCATATTAGAATATAAATTAAATTGAATATATAAAGATATGTGTAGACTATGAATAGATATATAAAATAAATAATAGCAAATAGATACATGTGTATATATATCTCAATATATATATATCTAAAGGGTTTTGTTTGTTTTCATTTCATTAGAGGAAGGCATTCTTTAGTTTCGGCTGGGGTTTATTTTGGTGCATTCATTTAGGGGGATTTCCTGAAGGGATGGATCTCGTTGTTTCATTCCCCCCCCCATCCCTTGTCTGTCTGTCTGTCTGTCTGTCTGTCTGTCTGTCCGTCCGTCCCCAAAGCGCCGCAGCCCCGGGCTGAGCTCGGCGGCAGTGCTGCCGCCTTGTGGGCACAGCGCGGTACTGCAGCCGTCGCCTGTCTGGGATGCAGCCCCACAGCGAGCAGTCCGGAGCAGAAGTGTGAAAGCTGGGATCCTTTGACTTCTGCAGGGGGACTTCATTTTCTTTTCCTCTTCTTCTCTTCCAGGACCGGAGAAACGGTTCCACTCCTCCCATCTTTGCCAAAAGCTGTGGTGTTTGAGGAGCCAGAGCCAAGGTGCCTTCAGCACCAGGGCTCTGCACTGGAGGGCTCCCGGTCCTGACCGCGCAGGGTTCCCCTTTTCCTCCCCGCTGGGATGAAGTGTCTATGGAATCTGGGATCTGGGTGAAACTGCGGCTCTGCTGGTATCCAGGGACGTGAGGTTCCGGGAGACTGCGTTTCCCTGTGGCTTTCCAGGTCGGCAGGAGCCGGAGGAAATGGGGTGCCAGAGCCGTGCCCCATCAGGCCGTGTTTGCCTCTGAGGAACAGAGAGTCCGGGCTGAGGTGAGATTGCCAGGAGTGCTTGGATGGATGAGCTGTGCGGGGAACGGGGAGCTCGGAATCGCAGCTGCTGCTGGATCCATTGCCTTAGGTCTGCTCCGTCTGTGTCTGTGCCAAGTGGGATTCGATTCGTGCTGGGGAGAGAGGTGCTGTGGGGAGCCAAAGGTGGAGTAAATCCTCTCTGGGGATGGGCAGCGAAGGACTGAGTAGCAGGGAAAGGAGAGGATTTCTAAAGGATACGACTGTTTCTGCCAAGAGCGGGGTGGAGCAGTGATGGGGGTGGTTGGGTTTGGCCTGGGCTCTGTTATTCTTGGTGCCATTTTAAAATTCTGTCGTGTGATTTACTGTCCGGGAGCTTTCGAACGAGAGCTGACGGAAATGTAGGTTAAGCCTTGGAAGTTGGGTCCATTGACTGCAGCAGCTCGCCGAGGCTGGAGGACTGGGGTGATGGCTGCTCCCAGGAAAGGTTACTTATTTATTGATACTGTGTCACATTTCCCTCAGCCCGGAATGGCTGTGAGTTTGTGCTCTTCTCAGTGGGGGATTGGAGAAGGTTTTGGCTGTAATTAGAAGTGGGAGAAAAATCCTGCTAAATAAAAGTCTCCCCTCTGTCCCCCCCTAAGTTATCCCAGTTTGTCCCAGCTTGGAGCTGCGCAGAAGTCAGGCAGGGGAAATGACCTCAGGGATACAGCTGTCAGTTCCGAGGCAGAGAGAGAAGATGTAGCAGCCAAGGGCAGGGGAGGGGAAAGGTTTCAGAAAGCATTTCTGTGGTGTAATGAATGCCAATTTCTGCTTGCCCAGGGAGAAGAGGACGAACTCCCAGCCATTCAGGCCTGACAGTCCCCTGCAGCGAGAGCATACACTGGAAGAGTTCAGGGTCGAAGACAAGGCTGAGGGAAAATCCAGGGTATTTGTAAGGGATGATGAGAGGTGGGTCCAGGGTGAGAATCCAGTGGGTAAAGGGAAAAGTGGTGTAAGGGAGGAGTAATACAGGGCAGGGGCCGATAAGGTAGGATGGGTGGAACAGTGCAGTGAACATAAACCAGTGGGGGGGGTACAAGGATACAAGAACTTTCCAGAGCTGGGAGGAGACAAGGGATGACATAACTGAGAATAGAGGCAACCAATGGGAAATGAGGTTTATAAAGCTTTACCATAAAGAATTTTTAAAACCTTTGACAACCTTCTTAGGAGCTATTCTAAACTTAAACAGATGCCCTCCAAGGTCTGGGGCCATGGGCCAACTCCTCACCCAAAACACTGGTCTGGCTTGGCATGTCAGTCAGTCCAATTCCTACACTGGGCCTCTGCATGATATTCGCCCAGAAGCTGCCTTTCAAGGACTGAAGTGGAACAAAAAGTATAAAAGAAATGTCATTCCCAGAGGGAAAATAGTTTCATTTCTCTTGTGTCTGCTTTTTTTTTTTTTTTTTTTTTTTTTTGCAGTTACCTCAAAATTCCCGGATCCAGAACAGCTACTCTGAGTTTCGGTAGAGATTCCAAAGCAGGATACAGTAGGTTTCAAAGTACACCTTGGAAAATCAATCGTTTGTCTGCAGCATGCAGCATGTAGGTGTGATGTCTGTAACTGGTCTTAGTTGACGCAGAGGTACTTGGAAAAAAATGTTTAATCTTTCATCTCTCCCCACCTGCATTCTTCCTAAGTGTACTTTTTATTCAGCAGGACTCGGATGAGAGAGAGAGAGAGAGAGAGAGAGAGAGAGGAACTCTCTTCACATCAGCGTCAAAGGAAGAAGTGTTCAGCGACTTACAGTCCTAGTGACTGTTCTGTGTAAAAGCAGGATTGTTTTTCCATCAGACCTTGCGTGCCGTACCAGTCTGTGGGTTAACAGGTGTCTAAGAAAGGTCAAAAGGGAATAACTCCATGTCGTTCACTCGTGTGAATCTTGGTGGGGAGCAGAGCCGAGAGTGAACTGCAGTGAGGGGGAGGTTACTGAAGCCCCAGTTTGTTTCCAGGGAGCGTGGTGTTGTGGTGTTCAAAGTTACAGGTGCCTGCTGGCCTGGAGCTGGATACTTCTGCCTCTGCTTTCTTTGGGGGTTGATGATTCCTTATGTTTATGTTGGCGTGCCAGGCCAATTGTTAAAGGTATTTCCATCAGACCTGGTTTGAATGTGTTACCCCTTCATTTAATTAAAAGAAAAAAAGCCCCGCTCCATCACTGCTGCTGTGATGTGTGACAAAAGCCCATCTTCCCTCCACTGGGAACAGGTGAGAGATGGAACTAAACCCCAAAGGATTTTCTGCTCACTGATGGCACGTGAGTTTTCTTGGGAATTCTCTGCCATATGTGGTCAGTTGTTCTTGAATGTGGCCATGAGGGGAGTTGAACGTGCCCGTCCAGATCTGCAAACATGCAGTGCCAGAAGGAGAAGCCTTGAAATGTAAACCGGGATTTATTCACCTGACTCGCAGGTGTGTGTGCTGTGCCCAGGTCCCCTGTCCAAATCCTGGGCGGGGAGAAGCCAGGACTGCACATTCCTTGTGATAGGAATTCAGGTTTTTCTGGGGGGGTCGGGGCGGGGGTTAAATACAAATGAGGTGCCAGGGAGGGAATGGCTCCTACGTGTAAATATATTTGCCCAAAAGGAGCCCTGCCCAGTCTGACTGCTGCCCAGTGCTGCTCCCTGACTGTACCCTCTCTTGGTGAGCCTCTGTCCCGCTGGCCGTGTTTTTGTTTTCTGGTTTTGTTTTTTTTGTTTGTTTGTTTGTTTTTTTTTTTTTTATTTCATCCTGCACCCCGATCTTCATTTTCTTCCCGTGTCGTCTCTGCTGCCACTCTCCCTTTCTGCCTCGTGTCCTCTGTGTCTGGTTTATAATGTGTAGACTATATGGATATATGAATTCCACGTAAGTATGCCAAATATAAATAGAAAAATGAATTGAAATATAGTTTTAAAATAAAGGGGTTTTAATTTTCTGTTTTGTTAGAGGCCGGGCTTTTCCATAAAGGATATAAAAATGTGAAGATATAGAATATATAAATGTGTGTGTGTGTGTGTGTATATACATATATATACACACACATAAAATACAAATGTTAGTAATATAAAGATTTCTTAATAAAAATAATATGGTACCCATGTTGTAATTGATGCCAATATACATTAAATTCAATATCCAAATATAGGTATTGATTATGAATATAAATTAATTATTAACAAACATATTTTATATATATATATATATATATCTATCTAATGGGTTTGGGGTTTTTTTAATTTGTTCATGGCAGGGATTTTTTAGTTTGGGTCGGGGTTTTTTGGGGGCATTCGTTTAGTAGGATTTTTTAAAGGGAGGGACCTCGATGTTTTTTGGCCCCTTGTGTGTGTGTGTGTGTGTGTGTGTGTGTGTGTGTGTGTGTGTGTCTCTCTGTCTGTGTGTGTCTGTCTCTCTGTCTGTGTGTCTCTCTGTCTGTCTGTGTGTGTCTGTCTCTCTGTGTGTGTCCCCCGTGTCCTCAAAGAGCCGCAGCCCCGGGCTGAGCTCGGCCGCAGTGCTGCCGCCTTGTGGGAAGAGATCGGTACTGCAGCCGTGCCCGGTGCCGGAGCCCGGGCAGTGCTGCCGCCTTGTGGACACAGCGCGGTACTGCAGCCGTGCCCCGAAGCGGCGACGGGCTCCTCCTCGGCGCTGCTGCGGGAGGGCGGTGGGGGCGTGTGACCTTCTCAAGATGGCGGATGGCCCAAGGTGACGATGCCGTTCCACTGGAACTGATGCGACGCTCGGGACGGCGGACGCAATAGGGCCCCGGCAGAGATACGCTGGGGGGTGTGTGTGTGTGTGTGTGTGGGGGGGTGTGTCCTTCTTTTCCCGCCCTTTTTTTTGCCGTCCTATGTAGAAGGTCGGGTGAGTGATGGCCAGGTCGCCATCTTGGGAGTGGCACGCTGCAATTTCCGCCCTACCTGGCGCCATCTTTGGTCCTGGCAGAAGCCACTTCCGGTGGCGTTGCCACCGTTGCTGTGGTAACTGTAAAGCCCCAGATAATGGTGTCTGTTGAAGTCGCCTGCCTGAATCCGACCCCCGACGCCGATCGCGCGCTCTCCCGCCGCCTGTCCCACGAGCCATTTCCAGCACCGCCGACCAGTCCGCGCCCGTCCGCGCCGCGTAAAAGGCGACGGAAAATCGCGCCGAGAACGCGGGATCGGTTTCGGGGCCGGATTCAGGCAGGCGAGTTCAATAGTCGCCAATGTAGGGGGGCCTTCATTTTCACCTTCCGAAACAAAGATGGCGGAGGCACCGGAAATGGCTTCTGCCAGTATCAAAGATGGCGGCAGGGAGGGCGGAAATTGCGTCTCGACCTTCCCAAGATGGCGACTCAACCGTCACTCGCCCGACCTTCTACATAGGGCGGCAAAAAAGGGGCGGGGAAAAAGAGGACCCCTCACGGGGTGTCTACTGCATTGCCTGCCCGCGACGCCGACGCCGATCACCCCCCCCCCCCCCGGCGCGATTTTGCGCGGCGTTTCCCATCGTGCCCACACGGGCTGTGGGCTCAGCGGCGCCGCGGACGCGCGGGAGCCCGGCGGGCGCCGACAGGCGGCGGCGGCTCCGCCCCTCTCTCTGCCGGGGTCCTTCCACGGCCGCCGTCGCGGAGAGCGACTCCCGTCCCGCCGCGCCCCGTCTCCGCGCCCCCCGGGTCCGCTCCCGCCCGGGGAACGCATCGACGAAGGAAGAACGGTCGCCCAGCTCCCGGAGCCATCGCCCTACCCGCAGCCGGGAGCAGCCGGCAGGAGGAGGCACCTGCTCTCTCTGCCGGAGAGGTGAGAGGGGCGGAAGGACGGGGCGGCGTGGGAGAGCGGGCACGGGAGAATTCCCAGGCACAATTCCAGCTCCCCACCCTTGCAGCTGACAGCAGCCCGGTGTCCTCTGCGTGTGGCAGCAGCTGCAGCGCTGGTTTGGAGCGAGCTTCCACGGCATTTTGTTGCAAAGGTGCCCCTTCCAGCCGGGTGCCCCGGCTGGGTTCCCTGGCTGGGAGAGCCCTTGAAGTAGCCAAAGGGAGCAGCTGCTGAGAATTCCGAGCCCGCTGTTCCTGTGATTCTGGATACAGTGTTTCAGTAGTGTGTGCTTCTATCCTATGTGCTGCTAGATGTACTTTGGAACAAGTTGACTCTTTCATCCCTCCCCACCTGCATTCTTCCTAGGTGTACGTTTTATTCAGCAGCATTCAGATGAGACAGAGGAGCTCTGTTCCCATCAGCATAAAAGGAAAAAGTGTGCTCATACAGACCTAAGTTGTTTGGTCAAAATATTCTTACTTTGCTTTGGTCCAAAAAATGTTATTCCTGTGTGCAAGCTCATGGGGAAGATTTTATTCAACAGCTCTCAGTGGGACATGAAAGCTCCACTTTCCCTTTTCTTGAACAGCCTGAGACCCAATATTACTTGATATCAATTTTATTACAGGCGTTTGGAACTTTTTGAAGAGCCAGAAGGATTGTTTGTGCATACGTGTGTCACTAATATCCCTCCTCTCTCCAATGCAGGATGGGGGGGAAAAGGGCTGCAGAGCTTCCTACGAGGGGCTGTAAGTGCAAATAAAGAGGAGCCAGAGGTTTAGTTGATATGAATCACTGTTTCTGAAAAGAGCCTGATGGATTTGCTGATACCAAAACCAGTAGGAATAGGAGACTGAACTCGGGCATCGTGATGGTCTCCTTGGCTTTAAAAAGCTTTAATGGCTTTAAAGGGCATTTCTGTCAGACCTGGTTTATTTTTGTTCCCTTTCATTAAATTTTAAAATAAAAAAGCCCCGCTCCATCTCTGCTGCTGTGATGTGTGACTAAAGCCCATCTTCCTTCCACTGGGAACAGGTGAGAGATGGAACTAAACCCCAAAGGATTTTCTGCTCACTGATGGCACATGAGTTTTCTTGGGAATTCTCTGCCACATCTGGTGAATTGTTCTTGAATGTGGCCATGAGGGGAGTTGAACGTGCCAGCCCAGATCTGCAAACATGCAGTGCCAGAAGGAGAACCCTTGAAGTGTCACCTGGGATGTGTTCCACTGACTCACAGGTGTGTGTGCTGTGCCCAGGTCCCCTGTCCAAATCCTGGGCGGGGAGGAGCCAGGACTGCACATTGCTCGTGATATGAATTCAGTTTTGGGGAGGTTAAATACAAATGAGATGCCAGGGAGGGAATGGCTTCTAACTGTAAATATTTTTGTCCTAGAGGAGCCCTGCCCAGTCTGACTGCTGCCCAGTGCTGCTCCCTGACTGCACGCTCTCTTGGTGAGCCTCTGTCCTGCTGGCCGTGCCTTTTCTGTCCCCGTGCCGCTCCGTGCCCGTCTTTACCCTCCCGAGCACGTGGCGTGGTCGATTCCTGTCTCCCGGTCCTGGTTTCCCTTTTTGTCTCTGTGTCCCTGCGTCCTTGCTGTGTGTTCGGGACTCCGTCTTTTTGTCTGTCCTTCTCCGTGCCTCACTCGTGTTCCCGTTCTGTTCCCTGTGGCTCTGTGGTGCTCCCCGTGCCATTGTTTCCCCCGGGATCCTTGTGTCCCCTTCGCTGCCCCTGTTCTTTTTTAATCCCTCTCTCGTGCTGCCCATCTAGCATCCCTTTTTTGTGGTTTTGTTTTCTATTTTTTTTTCCTCCATTTCATCCTGCACCCCGATCTTTATTTTCTTTCCTGTGTCCTCTCTGCTGCCACTCTCTGCCTCGTGTCCTCTGTGTCTGCGGGGCTGGGGAGGAACTTCAGCCCTCCTGGGGGCTGCCCCCCCCCACCCCTCCTTTTCCTTGTGCCAGCAGGGTCCCTTTTTGGGGGCATGGACCCGTGGGAAGGGTTCCCATCAAGGGCCGTGCTGCCGTCCAGGGCAGCTGGAGCGGTTCTGTGCCTTCATTTTGGGGGTGAGGAAAGAAGGCTGAGGGGGGGACGGGGTGCAGACTCGGGGGGCTCCGATGTGTTTCGGGGCAGCCCGAGGTCCCCGGCAGAGGGAGCCACGCTGCGGCGCAGGAGCAGGGGAGTGGGGAATGGGGGGGGGGGGGGGGGGGGCCGTGCTGGGTGCCCTCCCCCAGAGGGACCCACGGGTGCCAGGACATTCCCAGGGAGGGGTGGCCGTAGAATACATGAAAAATAGCAATATAAAAAAAAGACCTAAATCTCGTTGAAAAGAAGTATTTGATTGGTTTTTATTTGGTTAGAGCCAGGGGTTTTATATAGGTTATATAAGTCTAAAATATACGGAATGCAATAGAAAAATAAATTTTAAAAGCATTTGTATAAATATAAAATATAAACACAGAAGTTACACATCTCTATAAAATACAGAGTATATAATATAAATAAAGCAAATATTATCAAAATACATAATGTATAAATATAAGTTGTAAAAGATGAAACTAGAAATATAAAAAGATTTAACTATGGTTTAAAATAAATGTTTTATTGGTTTTTAATTGGTTAGGGGCAGGGTGTTGAAGAAATAATATAAGCAACAGATAAATATCCAAATAAAATAAGGACAAATGGTATAAGCCATAGATAAATCTACAAATGTACAATAAAATACAGACATGAAATTAGAAATGCATCTATAAATATATGTAAGTATAAATCTATATAGAATCAGAAAAGTATTTATGTAGTATTTATGTAATATTTAATACAATTAATATTGAATCTATTCTTATAGTATAATATATACGTAATATAAATGTACAAATTACAGATATAAATATGAAAAATGCACGTAGAAAAATATATTTGAATATAGTATAAAACAAAGTGGTTTGTTGGTTTCCATATGGTTAGAAGCACAGCTTTTTAACGAATGATATTAAACATAAAAGCATACAAATATGTTAAATATCAAGATATAGATATACATAAAATAAATAGTAGTAGTAGAAAGATATATAATAAAAAGTAAAAACAATGTCTTGTCTATATTTTGCACCATATTAGAATATAAATTAAATTGAATATATAAAGATATGTGTAGACTATGAATAGATATATAAAATAAATAATAGCAAATAGATACATGTGTATATATATCTCAATATATATATATCTAAAGGGTTTTGTTTGTTTTCATTTCATTAGAGGAAGGCATTCTTTAGTTTCGGCTGGGGTTTATTTTGGTGCATTCATTTAGGGGGATTTCCTGAAGGGATGGATCTCGTTGTTTCATTCCCCCCCCCATCCCTTGTCTGTCTGTCTGTCTGTCTGTCTGTCTGTCTGTCCGTCCGTCCCCAAAGCGCCGCAGCCCCGGGCTGAGCTCGGCGGCAGTGCTGCCGCCTTGTGGGCACAGCGCGGTACTGCAGCCGTCGCCTGTCCGGGATGCAGCCCCACAGCGAGCAGTCCGGAGCAGAAGTGTGAAAGCTGGGATCCTTTGACTTCTGCAGGGGGACTTCATTTTCTTTTCCTCTTCTTCTCTTCCAGGACCGGAGAAACGGTTCCACTCCTCCCATCTTTGCCAAAAGCTGTGGTGTTTGAGGAGCCAGAGCCAAGGTGCCTTCAGCACCAGGGCTCTGCACTGGAGGGCTCCCGGTCCTGACCGCGCAGGGTTCCCCTTTTCCTCCCCGCTGGGATGAAGTGTCTATGGAATCTGGGATCTGGGTGAAACTGCGGCTCTGCTGGTATCCAGGGACGTGAGGTTCCGGGAGACTGCGTTTCCCTGTGGCTTTCCAGGTCGGCAGGAGCCGGAGGAAATGGGGTGCCAGAGCCGTGCCCCATCAGGCCGTGTTTGCCTCTGAGGAACAGAGAGTCCGGGCTGAGGTGAGATTGCCAGGAGTGCTTGGATGGATGAGCTGTGCGGGGAACGGGGAGCTCGGAATCGCAGCTGCTGCTGGATCCATTGCCTTAGGTCTGCTCCGTCTGTGTCTGTGCCAAGTGGGATTCGATTCGTGCTGGGGAGAGAGGTGCTGTGGGGAGCCAAAGGTGGAGTAAATCCTCTCTGGGGATGGGCAGCAAAGGACTGAGTAGCAGGGAAAGGAGAGGATTTCTAAAGGATACGACTGTTTCTGCCAAGAGCGGGGTGGAGCAGCGATGGGGGTGGTTGGGTTTGGCCTGGGCTCTGTTATTCTTGGTGCCATTTTAAAATTCTGTCGTGTGATTTACTGTCCGGGAGCTTTCGAACGAGAGCTGACGGAAATGTAGGTTAAGCCTTGGAAGTTGGGTCCATTGACTGCAGCAGCTCGCCGAGGCTGGAGGACTGGGGTGATGGCTGCTCCCAGGAAAGGTTACTTATTTATTGATACTGTGTCACATTTCCCTCAGCCCGGAATGGCTGTGAGTTTGTGCTCTTCTCAGTGGGGGATTGGAGAAGGTTTTGGCTGTAATTAGAAGTGGGAGAAAAATCCTGCTAAATAAAAGTCTCCCCTCTGTCCCCCCCTAAGTTATCCCAGTTTGTCCCAGCTTGGAGCTGCGCAGAAGTCAGGCAGGGGAAATGACCTCAGGGATACAGCTGTCAGTTCCGAGGCAGAGAGAGAAGATGTAGCAGCCAAGGGCAGGGGAGGGGAAAGGTTTCAGAAAGCATTTCTGTGGTGTAATGAATGCCAATTTCTGCTTGCCCAGGGAGAAGAGGACGAACTCCCAGCCATTCAGGCCTGACAGTCCCCTGCAGCGAGAGCATACACTGGAAGAGTTCAGGGTCGAAGACAAGGCTGAGGGAAAATCCAGGGTATTTGTAAGGGATGATGAGAGGTGGGTCCAGGGTGAGAATCCAGTGGGTAAAGGGAAAAGTGGTGTAAG
Source organism: Cinclus cinclus (assembly GCF_963662255.1). Taxonomy (NCBI): domain Eukaryota; kingdom Metazoa; phylum Chordata; class Aves; order Passeriformes; family Cinclidae; genus Cinclus; species Cinclus cinclus. Next base: position 21,921,716 of record NC_085058.1, read on the forward strand.
GGAGGAGTAATACAGGGCAGGGGCCGATAAGGTAGGATGGGTGGAACAGTGCAGTGAACATAAACCAGTGGGGGGTGGGTACAAGGATACAAGAACTTTCCAGAGCTGGGAGGAGACAAGGGATGACATAACTGAGAATAGAGGCAACCAATGGGAAATGAGGGTTATAAAGCTTTACCATAAAGAATTTTTAAAACCTTTGACAACCTTCTTAGGAGCTATTCTAAACTTAAACAGATGCCCTCCAAGGTCTGGGGCCATGGGCCAACTCCTCACCCAAAACACTGGTCTGACTTGGCATGTCAGTCAGTCCAATTCCTACACTGGGCCTCTGCATGATATTCGCCCAGAAGCTGCCTTTCAAGGACTGAAGTGGAACAAAAAGTATAAAAGAAATGTCATTCCCAGAGGGAAAATAGTTTCATTTCTCTTGTGTCTGCTTTTTTTTTTTTTTTTTTTTTTTTTGCAGTTACCTCAAAATTCCCGGATCCAGAACAGCTACTCTGAGTTTCGGTAGAGATTCCAAAGCAGGATACAGTAGGTTTCAAAGTACACCTTGGAAAATCAATCGTTTGTCTGCAGCATGCAGCATGTAGGTGTGATGTCTGTAACTGGTCTTAGTTGACGCAGAGGTACTTGGAAAAAAATGTTTAATCTTTCATCTCTCCCCACCTGCATTCTTCCTAAGTGTACTTTTTATTCAGCAGGACTCGGATGAGAGAGAGAGAGAGAGAGAGAGAGAGGAACTCTCTTCACATCAGCGTCAAAGGAAGAAGTGTTCAGCGACTTACAGTCCTAGTGACTGTTCTGTGTAAAAGCAGGATTGTTTTTCCATCAGACCTTGCGTGCCGTACCAGTCTGTGGGTTAACAGGTGTCTAAGAAAGGTCAAAAGGGAATAACTCCATGTCGTTCACTCGTGTGAATCTTGGTGGGGAGCAGAGCCGAGAGTGAACTGCAGTGAGGGGGAGGTTACTGAAGCCCCAGTTTGTTTCCAGGGAGCGTGGTGTTGTGGTGTTCAAAGTTACAGGTGCCTGCTGGCCTGGAGCTGGATACTTCTGCCTCTGCTTTCTTTGGGGGTTGATGATTCCTTATGTTTATGTTGGCGTGCCAGGCCAATTGTTAAAGGTATTTCCATCAGACCTGGTTTGAATGTGTTACCCCTTCATTTAATTAAAAGAAAAAAAGCCCCGCTCCATCACTGCTGCTGTGATGTGTGACAAAAGCCCATCTTCCCTCCACTGGGAACAGGTGAGAGATGGAACTAAACCCCAAAGGATTTTCTGCTCACTGATGGCACGTGAGTTTTCTTGGGAATTCTCTGCCATATGTGGTCAGTTGTTCTTGAATGTGGCCATGAGGGGAGTTGAACGTGCCCGTCCAGATCTGCAAACATGCAGTGCCAGAAGGAGAAGCCTTGAAATGTAAACCGGGATTTATTCACCTGACTCGCAGGTGTGTGTGCTGTGCCCAGGTCCCCTGTCCAAATCCTGGGCGGGGAGAAGCCAGGACTGCACATTCCTTGTGATAGGAATTCAGGTTTTTCTGGGGGGGTCGGGGCGGGGGTTAAATACAAATGAGGTGCCAGGGAGGGAATGGCTCCTACGTGTAAATATATTTGCCCAAAAGGAGCCCTGCCCAGTCTGACTGCTGCCCAGTGCTGCTCCCTGACTGTACCCTCTCTTGGTGAGCCTCTGTCCCGCTGGCCGTGTTTTTGTTTTCTGGTTTTGTTTTTGTTTGTTTGTTTGTTTGTTTGGTTTTTTTTTTATTTCATCCTGCACCCCGATCTTCATTTTCTTCCCGTGTCGTCTCTGCTGCCACTCTCCCTTTCTGCCTCGTGTCCTCTGTGTCTGGTTTATAATGTGTAGACTATATGGATATATGAATTCCACGTAAGTATGCCAAATATAAATAGAAAAATGAATTGAAATATAGTTTTAAAATAAAGGGGTTTTAATTTTCTGTTTTGTTAGAGGCCGGGCTTTTCCATAAAGGATATAAAAATGTGAAGATATAGAATATATAAATGTGTGTGTGTGTGTGTGTATATACATATATATACACACACATAAAATACAAATGTTAGTAATATAAAGATTTCTTAATAAAAATAATATGGTACCCATGTTGTAATTGATGCCAATATACATTAAATTCAATATCCAAATATAGGTATTGATTATGAATATAAATTAATTATTAACAAACATATTTTATATATATATATATATATATATCTATCTAATGGGTTTGGGGTTTTTTTAATTTGTTCATGGCAGGGATTTTTTAGTTTGGGTCGGGGTTTTTTTGGGGGCATTCGTTTAGTAGGATTTTTTAAAGGGAGGGACCTCGATGTTTTTTGGCCCCTTGTGTGTGTGTGTGTGTGTGTGTGTCTCTCTGTCTGTGTGTGTCTGTCTCTCTGTCTGTGTGTCTCTCTGTCTGTCTGTGTGTGTCTGTCTCTCTGTGTGTGTCCCCCGTGTCCTCAAAGAGCCGCAGCCCCCGGCTGAGCTCGGCCGCAGTGCTGCCGCCTTGTGGGAAGAGATCGGTACTGCAGCCGTGCCCGGAGCCGGAGCCCGGACAGTGCTGCCGCCTTGTGGACACAGCGCGGTACTGCAGCCGTGCCCCGAAGCGGCGACGGGCTCCTCCTCGGCGCTGCTGCGGGAGGGCGGTGGGGGCGTGTGACCTTCTCAAGATGGCGGATGGCCCAAGGTGACGATGCCGTTCCACTGGAACTGATGCGACGCTCGGGACGGCGGACGCAATAGGGCCCCGGCAGAGATACGCTGGGGGGTGTGTGTGTGTGGGGGGGGGGGGGTGTGTCCTTCTTTTCCCGCCCTTTTTTTTGCCGTCCTATGTAGAAGGTCGGGTGAGTGATGGCCAGGTCGCCATCTTGGGAGTGGCACGCTGCAATTTCCGCCCTACCTGGCGCCATCTTTGGTCCTGGCAGAAGCCACTTCCGGTGGCGTTGCCACCGTTGCTGTGGTAACTGTAAAGCCCCAGATAATGGTGTCTGTTGAAGTCGCCTGCCTGAATCCGACCCCCGACGCCGATCGCGCGCTCTCCCGCCGCCTGTCCCACGAGCCATTTCCAGCACCGCCGACCAGTCCGCGCCCGTCCGCGCCGCGTAAAAGGCGACGGAAAATCGCGCCGAGAACGCGGGATCGGTTTCGGGGCCGGATTCAGGCAGGCGAGTTCAATAGTCGCCAATGTAGGGGGCCTTCATTTTCACCTTCCGAAACAAAGATGGCGGAGGCACCGGAAATGGCTTCTGCCAGTATCAAAGATGGCGGCAGGGGAGGGCGGAAATTGCGTCTCGACCTTCCCAAGATGGCGACTCAACCGTCACTCGCCCGACCTTCTACATAGGGCGGCAAAAAAGGGGCGGGGAAAAAGAGGACCCCTCACGGGGTGTCTACTGCACTGCCTGCCCGCGACGCCGACGCCGATCACCCCCCCCCCCCGGCGCGATTTTGCGCGGCGTTTCCCATCGTGCCCACACGGGCTGTGGGCTCAGCGGCGCCGCGGACGCGCGGGAGCCCGGCGGGCGCCGACAGGCAGCGGCGGCTCCGCCCCTCTCTCTGCCGGGGTCCTTCCACGGCTGCCGTCGCGGAGAGCGACTCCCGTCCCGCCGCGCCACCTCTCCGCGCTACCCGGTTCCGCTCCCTCCCGGGGAACGCATCGACGAAGGAAGAGCGGTCGCCCAGCTCCCGGAGCCATCGCCCTGCCCGCAGCCGGGAGCAGCCCGCAGGAGGAGGCAGCTGCTCTCTCTGCCGGAGAGGTGAGAGGGGCGGAAGGACGGGGCGGGGTGGGAGAGCGGGCACGGGAGAATTCCCAGGCACAATTCCAGCTCCCCACCCTTGCAGCTGGCAGCAACCCGGTGTCCTCTGCGTGTGGCAGCAGCTGCAGCGCTGGTTTGGAGCAAGCTTCCATGGCATTTTGTTGCAAAGGTGCCCCTTCCAGCCGGGTGCCCCGGCTGGGTTCCCTGGCTGGGAGAGCCCTTGAAGTAGCCAAAGGGAGCAGCTGCTGAGAATTCCGAGCCCGCTGTTCCTGTGATTCTGGATACAATGTTTCAGTAGTGTGTGCTTCTGTCCTATGTGCTGCTAGATGTACTTCGGAGCAAGTTGACTCTTTCATCTCTCCCCACCTGCATTCTTCCTAGGTGTACGTTTTATTCAGCAGCACTCAGATGAGAGAAAGGATCTCTGTTCCCATCAGCATAAAAGGAAAAAGTGTGCTCACACAGACCTAAGTTGTTTGGTCAAAAAATTCTTACTTTGGTTTGGTCCAAAAAATGTTATTACTGTGTGCAAACTCACGGGGAAGATTTTATTCAGCATCACTCAGTGGGACATGAAAGCTCCACTTTCCCTTTTCTTGAACAGTCTGAGACTCAATATTACTTGATATCAATTTTTTTACAGGCGTTTGGAACTTTTTGAAGAGCCAGAAGGATTGTTTGTGCATACGTGTGTCACTAATATCCCTCCTCTCTCCAATGCAGGATGGGGGGGAAAAGGGCTGCAGAGCTTCCTACGAGGGGCTGTAAGTGCAAATAAAGAGGAGCCAGAGGTTTAGTTGATATGAATCACTGTTTCTGAAAAGAGCCTGATGGATTTGCTGATACCAAAACCAGTAGGAATAGGAGACTGAACTCGGGCATCGTGATGGTCTCCTTGGCTTTAAAAAGCTTTAATGGCTTTAAAGGGCATTTCTATCAGACCTGGTTTATTTTTGTTCCCTTTCATTAAATTTTAAAATAAAAAAGCCCCGCTCCATCACTGCTGCTGTGATGTGTGACTAAAGCCCATCTTCCTTCCACTGGGAACAGGTGAGAGATGGAACTAAACCCCAAAGGATTTTCTGCTCACTGATGGCACGTGAGTTTTCTTGGGAATTCTCTGCCATATGTGGTCAGTTGTTCTTGAATGTGGCCATGAGGGGAGTTGAACGTGCCAGCCCAGATCTGCAAACATGCAGTGCCAGAAGGAGAACCCTTGAAGTGTCACCTGGGATGTGTTCCACTGACTCACAGGTGTGTGTGCTGTGCCCAGGTCCCCTGTCCAAATCCTGGGCGGGGAGGAGCCAGGACTGCACATTGCTCGTGATATGAATTCAGTTTTGGGGAGGTTAAATACAAATGAGATGCCAGGGAGGGAATGGCTTCTAACTGTAAATATTTTTGTCCTAGAGGAGCCCTGCCCAGTCTGACTGCTGCCCAGTGCTGCTCCCTGACTGCACGCTCTCTTGGTGAGCCTCTGTCCTGCTGGCCGTGCCTTTTCTGTCCCCGTGCCGCTCCGTGCCCGTCTTTACCCTCCCGAGCACGTGGCGTGGTCGATTCCTGTCTCCCGGTCCTGGTTTCCCTTTTTGTCTCTGTGTCCCTGCGTCCTTGCTGTGTGTTCGGGACTCCGTCTTTTTGTCTGTCCTTCTCCGTGCCTCACTCGTGTTCCCGTTCTGTTCCCTGTGGCTCTGTGGTGCTCCCCGTGCCATTGTTTCCCCCGGGATCCTTGTGTCCCCTTCGCTGCCCCTGTTCTTTTTTAATCCCTCTCTCGTGCTGCCCATCTAGCATCCCTTTTTTGTGGTTTTGTTTTCTATTTTTTTTTCCTCCATTTCATCCTGCACCCCGATCTTTATTTTCTTTCCTGTGTCCTCTCTGCTGCCACTCTCTGCCTCGTGTCCTCTGTGTCTGCGGGGCTGGGGAGGAACTTCAGCCCTCCTGGGGGCTGCCCCCCCCCACCCCTCCTTTTCCTTGTGCCAGCAGGGTCCCTTTTTGGGGGCATGGACCCGTGGGAAGGGTTCCCATCAAGGGCCGTGCTGCCGTCCAGGGCAGCTGGAGCGGTTCTGTGCCTTCATTTTGGGGGTGAGGAAAGAAGGCTGAGGGGGGGACGGGGTGCAGACTCGGGGGGCTCCGATGTGTTTCGGGGCAGCCCGAGGTCCCCGGCAGAGGGAGCCACGCTGCGGCGCAGGAGCAGGGGAGTGGGGAATGGGGGGGGGGGGGGGGGGGCCGTGCTGGGTGCCCTCCCCCAGAGGGACCCACGGGTGCCAGGACATTCCCAGGGAGGGGTGGCCGTAGAATACATGAAAAATAGCAATATAAAAAAAAGACCTAAATCTCGTTGAAAAGAAGTATTTGATTGGTTTTTATTTGGTTAGAGCCAGGGGTTTTATATAGGTTATATAAGTCTAAAATATACGGAATGCAATAGAAAAATAAATTTTAAAAGCATTTGTATAAATATAAAATATAAACACAGAAGTTACACATCTCTATAAAATACAGAGTATATAATATAAATAAAGCAAATATTATCAAAATACATAATGTATAAATATAAGTTGTAAAAGATGAAACTAGAAATATAAAAAGATTTAACTATGGTTTAAAATAAATGTTTTATTGGTTTTTAATTGGTTAGGGGCAGGGTGTTGAAGAAATAATATAAGCAACAGATAAATATCCAAATAAAATAAGGACAAATGGTATAAGCCATAGATAAATCTACAAATGTACAATAAAATACAGACATGAAATTAGAAATGCATCTATAAATATATGTAAGTATAAATCTATATAGAATCAGAAAAGTATTTATGTAGTATTTATGTAGTATTTAATACAATTAATATTGAATCTATTCTTATAGTATAATATATACGTAATATAAATGTACAAATTACAGATATAAATATGAAAAATGCACGTAGAAAAATATATTTGAATATAGTATAAAACAAAGTGGTTTGTTGGTTTCCATATGGTTAGAAGCACAGCTTTTTAACGAATGATATTAAACATAAAAGCATACAAATATGTTAAATATCAAGATATAGATATACATAAAATAAATAGTAGTAGTAGAAAGATATATAATAAAAAGTAAAAACAATGTCTTGTCTATATTTTGCACCATATTAGAATATAAATTAAATTGAATATATAAAGATATGTGTAGACTATGAATAGATATATAAAATAAATAATAGCAAATAGATACATGTGTATATATATCTCAATATATATATATCTAAAGGGTTTTGTTTGTTTTCATTTCATTAGAGGAAGGCATTCTTTAGTTTCGGCTGGGGTTTATTTTGGTGCATTCATTTAGGGGGATTTCCTGAAGGGATGGATCTCGTTGTTTCATTCCCCCCCCCATCCCTTGTCTGTCTGTCTGTCTGTCTGTCTGTCCGTCCGTCCCCAAAGCGCCGCAGCCCCGGGCTGAGCTCGGCGGCAGTGCTGCCGCCTTGTGGGCACAGCGCGGTACTGCAGCCGTCGCCTGTCCGGGATGCAGCCCCACAGCGAGCAGTCCGGAGCAGAAGTGTGAAAGCTGGGATCCTTTGACTTCTGCAGGGGGACTTCATTTTCTTTTCCTCTTCTTCTCTTCCAGGACCGGAGAAACGGTTCCACTCCTCCCATCTTTGTCAAAAGCTGTGGTGTTTGAGGAGCCAGAGCCAAGGTGCCTTCAGCACCAGGGCTCTGCACTGGAGGGCTCCCGGTCCTGACCGCACAGGGTTCCCCTTTTCCTCCCCGCTGGGATGAAGTGTCTATGGAATCTGGGATCTGGGTGAAACTGCGGCTCTGCTGGTATCCAGGGACGTGAGGTTCCGGGAGACTGCGTTTCCCTGTGGCTTTCCAGGTCGGCAGGAGCCGGAGGAAATGGGGTGCCAGAGCCGTGCCCCATCAGGCCGTGTTTGCCTCTGAGGAACAGAGAGTCCGGGCTGAGGTGAGATTGCCAGGAGTGCTTGGATGGATGAGCTGTGCGGGGAACGGGGAGCTCGGAATCGCAGCTGCTGCTGGATCCCTTGCCTTAGGTCTGCTCCGTCTGTGTCTGTGCCAAGTGGGATTTGTGCTGGGGAGAGAGGTGCTGTGGGGAGCCAAAGGTGGAGTAAATCCTCTCTGGGGATGGGCAGCGAAGGACTGAGTAGCAGGGGAAGGAGAGGATTTCTAAAGGATACGACTGTTTCTGCCAAGAGCGGGGTGGAGCAGCGATGGGGGTGGTTGGGTTTGGCCTGGGCTCTGTTATTCTTGGTGCCATTTTAAAATTCTGTCGTGTGATTTACTGTCCGGGAGCTTTCGAACGAGAGCTGACGGAAATGTAGGTTAAGCCTTGGAAGTTGGGTCCATTGACTGCAGCAGCTCGCCGAGGCTGGAGGACTGGGGTGATGGCTGCTCCCAGGAAAGGTTACTTATTTATTGATACTGTGTCACATTTCCCTCAGCCCGGAATGGCTGTGAGTTTGTGCTCTTCTCAGTGGGGGATTGGAGAAGGTTTTGGCTGTAATTAGAAGTGGGAGAAAAATCCTGCTAAATAAAAGTCTCCCCTCTGTCCCCCCCTAAGTTATCCCAGTTTGTCCCAGCTTGGAGCTGCGCAGAAGTCAGGCAGGGGAAATGACCTCAGGGATACAGCTGTCAGTTCCGAGGCAGAGAGAGAAGATGTAGCAGCCAAGGGCAGGGGAGGGGAAAGGTTTCAGAAAGCATTTCTGTGGTGTAATGAATGCCAATTTCTGCTTGCCCAGGGAGAAGAGGACGAACTCCCAGCCATTCAGGCCTGACAGTCCCCTGCAGCGAGAGCATACACTGGAAGAGTTCAGGGTCGAAGACAAGGCTGAGGGAAAATCCAGGGTATTTGTAAGGGATGATGAGAGGTGGGTCCAGGGTGAGAATCCAGTGGGTAAAGGGAAAAGTGGTGTAAGGGAGGAGTAATACAGGGCAGGGGCCGATAAGGTAGGATGGGTGGAACAGTGCAGTGAACATAAACCAATGGGGGGTGGGTACAAGGATACAAGAACTTTCCAGAGCTGGGAGGAGACAAGGGATGACATAACTGAGAATAGAGGCAACCAATGGGAAATGAGGGTTATAAAGCTTTACCATAAAGAATTTTTAAAACCTTTGACAACCTTCTTAGGAGCTATTCTAAACTTAAACAGATGCCCTCCAAGGTCTGGGGCCATGGGCCAACTCCTCACCCAAAACACTGGTCTGACTTGGCATGTCAGTCAGTCCAATTCCTACACTGGGCCTCTGCATGATATTCGCCCAGAAGCTGCCTTTCAAGGACTGAAGTGGAACAAAAAGTATAAAAGAAATGTCATTCCCAGAGGGAAAATAGTTTCATTTCTCTTGTGTCTGCTTTTTTTTTTTTTTTTTTTTTTTTGCAGTTACCTCAAAATTCCCGGATCCAGAACAGCTACTCTGAGTTTCGGTAGAGATTCCAAAGCAGGATACAGTAGGTTTCAAAGTACACCTTGGAAAATCAATCGTTTGTCTGCAGCATGCAGCATGTAGGTGTGATGTCTGTAACTGGTCTTAGTTGACGCAGAGGTACTTGGAAAAAAATGTTTAATCTTTCATCTCTCCCCACCTGCATTCTTCCTAAGTGTACTTTTTATTCAGCAGGACTCGGATGAGAGAGAGAGAGAGAGAGAGAGAGAGGAACTCTCTTCACATCAGCGTCAAAGGAAGAAGTGTTCAGCGACTTACAGTCCTAGTGACTGTTCTGTGTAAAAGCAGGATTGTTTTTCCATCAGACCTTGCGTGCCGTACCAGTCTGTGGGTTAACAGGTGTCTAAGAAAGGTCAAAAGGGAATAACTCCATGTCGTTCACTCGTGTGAATCTTGGTGGGGAGCAGAGCCGAGAGTGAACTGCAGTGAGGGGGAGGTTACTGAAGCCCCAGTTTGTTTCCAGGGAGCGTGGTGTTGTGGTGTTCAAAGTTACAGGTGCCTGCTGGCCTGGAGCTGGATACTTCTGCCTCTGCTTTCTTTGGGGGTTGATGATTCCTTATGTTTATGTTGGCGTGCCAGGCCAATTGTTAAAGGTATTTCCATCAGACCTGGTTTGAATGTGTTACCCCTTCATTTAATTAAAAGAAAAAAAGCCCCGCTCCATCACTGCTGCTGTGATGTGTGACAAAAGCCCATCTTCCCTCCACTGGGAACAGGTGAGAGATGGAACTAAACCCCAAAGGATTTTCTGCTCACTGATGGCACGTGAGTTTTCTTGGGAATTCTCTGCCATATGTGGTCAGTTGTTCTTGAATGTGGCCATGAGGGGAGTTGAACGTGCCCGTCCAGATCTGCAAACATGCAGTGCCAGAAGGAGAAGCCTTGAAATGTAAACCGGGATTTATTCACCTGACTCGCAGGTGTGTGTGCTGTGCCCAGGTCCCCTGTCCAAATCCTGGGCGGGGAGAAGCCAGGACTGCACATTCCTTGTGATAGGAATTCAGGTTTTTCTGGGGGGGTCGGGGCGGGGGTTAAATACAAATGAGGTGCCAGGGAGGGAATGGCTCCTACGTGTAAATATATTTGCCCAAAAGGAGCCCTGCCCAGTCTGACTGCTGCCCAGTGCTGCTCCCTGACTGTACCCTCTCTTGGTGAGCCTCTGTCCCGCTGGCCGTGTTTTTGTTTTCTGGTTTTGTTTTTTTTGTTTGTTTGTTTGTTTTTTTTTTTTTTATTTCATCCTGCACCCCGATCTTCATTTTCTTCCCGTGTCGTCTCTGCTGCCACTCTCCCTTTCTGCCTCGTGTCCTCTGTGTCTGGTTTATAATGTGTAGACTATATGGATATATGAATTCCACGTAAGTATGCCAAATATAAATAGAAAAATGAATTGAAATATAGTTTTAAAATAAAGGGGTTTTAATTTTCTGTTTTGTTAGAGGCCGGGCTTTTCCATAAAGGATATAAAAATGTGAAGATATAGAATATATAAATGTGTGTGTGTGTGTGTGTATATACATATATATACACACACATAAAATACAAATGTTAGTAATATAAAGATTTCTTAATAAAAATAATATGGTACCCATGTTGTAATTGATGCCAATATACATTAAATTCAATATCCAAATATAGGTATTGATTATGAATATAAATTAATTATTAACAAACATATTTTATATATATATATATATATATCTATCTAATGGGTTTGGGGTTTTTTTAATTTGTTCATGGCAGGGATTTTTTAGTTTGGGTCGGGGTTTTTTTGGGGGCATTCGTTTAGTAGGATTTTTTAAAGGGAGGGACCTCGATGTTTTTTGGCCCCTTGTGTGTGTGTGTGTGTGTGTGTGTCTCTCTGTCTGTGTGTGTCTGTCTCTCTGTCTGTGTGTCTCTCTGTCTGTCTGTGTGTGTCTGTCTCTCTGTGTGTGTCCCCCGTGTCCTCAAAGAGCCGCAGCCCCGGGCTGAGCTCGGCCGCAGTGCTGCCGCCTTGTGGGAAGAGATCGGTACTGCAGCCGTGCCCGGAGCCGGAGCCCGGGCAGTGCTGCCGCCTTGTGGACACAGCGCGGTACTGCAGCCGTGCCCCGAAGCGGCGACGGGCTCCTCCTCGGCGCTGCTGCGGGAGGGCGGTGGGGGCGTGTGACCTTCTCAAGATGGCGGATGGCCCAAGGTGACGATGCCGTTCCACTGGAACTGGTGCGACGCTCGGGACGGCGGACGCAATAGGGCCCCGGCAGAGATACGCTGGGGGGTGTGTGTGTGTGGGGGGGGTGTGTGTGTCCTTCTTTTCCCGCCCTTTTTTTTGCCGTCCTATGTAGAAGGTCGGGTGAGTGATGGCCAGGTCGCCATCTTGGGAGTGGCACGCTGCAATTTCCGCCCTTCCTGGCGCCATATTTGGTCCTGGCAGAAGCCACTTCCGGTGGCGTTGCCACCGTTGCTGTGGTAACTGTAAAGCCCCAGATAATGGTGTCTGTTGAAGTCGCCTGCCTGAATCCGACCCCCGACGCCGATCGCGCGCTCTCCCGCCGCCTGTCCCACGAGCCATTTCCAGCACCGCTGACCAGTCCGCGCCCGTCCGCGCCGCGTAAAAGGCGACGGAAAATCGCGCCGAGAACGCGGGATCGGTTTCGGGGCCGGATTCAGGCAGGCGAGTTCAATAGCCGCCAATGTAGGGGGCCTTCATTTTCGCCTTCCGAAACAAAGATGGCGGAGGCACCGGAAATGGCTTCTGCCAGTATCAAAGATGGCGGCAGGGGAGGGCGGAAATTGCATCTCGACCTTCCCAAGATGGCGACTCAACCGTCACTCGCCCGACCTTCTACATAGGGCGGCAAAAAAGGGGCGGGGAAAAAGAGGACCCCTCACGGGGTGTCTACTGCATTGCCTGCCCGCGACGCCGACGCCGATCACCCCCCCCCCCCCCCCCCCGGCGCGATTTTGCGCGGCGTTTCCCATCGTGCCCACACGGGCTGTGGGCTCAGCGGCGCCGCGGACGCGCGGGAGCCCGGCGGGCGCCCACAGGCAGCGGCGGCTCCGCCCCTCTCTCTGCCGGGGTCCTTCCACGGCTGCCGTCGCGGAGAGCGACTCCCGTCCCGCCGCGCCCCGTCTCCGCGCCCCCCGGGTCCGCTCCCGCCCGGGGAACGCATCGACGAAGGAAGAACGGTCGCCCAGCTCCCGGAGCCATCGCCCTACCCGCAGCCGGGAGCAGCCGGCAGGAGGAGGCACCTGCTCTCTCTGCCGGAGAGGTGAGAGGGGCGGAAGGACGGGGCGGGGTGGGAGAGCGGGCACGGGAGAATTCCCAGGCACAATTCCAGCTCCCCACCCTTGCAGCTGGCAGCAACCCGGTGTCCTCTGCGTGTGGCAGCAGCTGCAGCGCTGGTTTGGAGCGAGCTTCCACGGCATTTTGTTGCAAAGGTGCCCCTTCCAGCCGGGTGCCCCGGCTGGGTTCCCTGGCTGGGAGAGCCCTTGAAGTAGCCAAAGGGAGCAGCTGCTGAGAATTCCGAGCCCGCTGTTCCTGTGATTCTGGATACAGTGTTTCAGTAGTGTGTGCTTCTATCCTATGTGCTGCTAGATGTACTTTGGAACAAGTTGACTCTTTCATCCCTCCCCACCTGCATTCTTCCTAGGTGTACGTTTTATTCAGCAGCATTCAGATGAGACAGAGGAGCTCTGTTCCCATCAGCATAAAAGGAAAAAGTGTGCTCACACAGACCTAAGTTGTTTGGTCAAAAAATTCTTACTTTGGTTTGGTCCAAAAAATGTTATTCCTGTGTGCAAGCTCATGGGGAAGATTTTATTCAACAGCTCTCAGTGGGACATGAAAGCTCCACTTTCCCTTTTCTTGAACAGCCTGAGACCCAATATTACTTGATATCAATTTTATTACAGGCGTTTGGAACTTTTTGAAGAGCCAGAAGGATTGTTTGTGCATACGTGTGTCACTAATATCCCTCCTCTCTCCAATGCAGGATGGGGGGGAAAAGGGCTGTAGAGCTTCCTACAAGGGGCTGTAAGTGCAAATAAAGAGGAGCCAGAGGTTTAGTTGATATGAATCACTGTTTCTGAAAAGAGCCTGATGGATTTGCTGATACCAAAACCAGTAGGAATAGGAGACTGAACTCGGGCATCGTGATGGTCTCCTTGGCTTTAAAAAGCTTTAATGGCTTTAAAGGGCATTTCTATCAGACCTGGTTTATTTTTGTTCCCTTTCATTAAATTTTAAAATAAAAAAGCCCCGCTCCATCACTGCTGCTGTGATGTGTGACTAAAGCCCATCTTCCTTCCACTGGGAACAGGTGAGAGATGGAACTAAACCCCAAAGGATTTTCTGCTCACTGATGGCACGTGAGTTTTCTTGGGAATTCTCTGCCATATGTGGTCAGTTGTTCTTGAATGTGGCCATGAGGGGAGTTGAACGTGCCAGCCCAGATCTGCAAACATGCAGTGCCAGAAGGAGAACCCTTGAAGTGTCACCTGGGATGTGTTCCACTGACTCACAGGTGTGTGTGCTGTGCCCAGGTCCCCTGTCCAAATCCTGGGCGGGGAGGAGCCAGGACTGCACATTGCTCGTGATATGAATTCAGTTTTGGGGAGGTTAAATACAAATGAGATGCCAGGGAGGGAATGGCTTCTAACTGTAAATATTTTTGTCCTAGAGGAGCCCTGCCCAGTCTGACTGCTGCCCAGTGCTGCTCCCTGACTGCACGCTCTCTTGGTGAGCCTCTGTCCTGCTGGCCGTGCCTTTTCTGTCCCCGTGCCGCTCCGTGCCCGTCTTTACCCTCCCGAGCACGTGGCGTGGTCGATTCCTGTCTCCCGGTCCTGGTTTCCCTTTTTGTCTCTGTGTCCCTGCGTCCTTGCTGTGTGTTCGGGACTCCGTCTTTTTGTCTGTCCTTCTCCGTGCCTCACTCGTGTTCCCGTTCTGTTCCCTGTGGCTCTGTGGTGCTCCCCGTGCCATTGTTTCCCCCGGGATCCTTGTGTCCCCTTCGCTGCCCCTGTTCTTTTTTAATCCCTCTCTCGTGCTGCCCATCTAGCATCCCTTTTTTGTGGTTTTGTTTTCTATTTTTTTTTCCTCCATTTCATCCTGCACCCCGATCTTCATTTTCTTTCCTGTGTCCTCTCTGCTGCCACTCTCTGCCTCGTGTCCTCTGTGTCTGCGGGGCCGGGGAGGAACTTCAGCCCTCCTGGGGGCTGCCCCCCCCCCCCTTTTCCTTGTGCCAGCAGGGTCCCTTTTTGGGGGCATGGACCCGTGGGAAGGGTTCCCATCAAGGGCCGTGCTGCCGTCCAGGGCAGCTGGAGCGGTTCTGTGCCTTCATTTTGGGGGTGAGGAAAGAAGGCTGAGGGGGGGACGGGGTGCAGACTCGGGGGGCTCCGATGTGTTTCGGGGCAGCCCGAGGTCCCCGGCAGAGGGAGCCACGCTGCGGCGCAGGGGCAGGGGAGTGGGGATTGGGGGGGGGGGGGGTGGGGGGGCAGGCCGTGCTGGGTGCCCTCCCCCAGAGGGACCCACGGGTGCCAGGACATTCCCAGGGAGGGGTGGCCGTAGAATACATGAAAAATAGCAATATAAAAAAATGACCTAAATCTCGTTGAAAAGAAGTATTTGTTTTTTATTTGGTTAGAGGCAGGGGTTTTATATAGGTTATATAAGTCTAAAATATACGGAATGCAATAGAAAAATAAATTTTAAAAGCATTTGTATAAATATAAAATATAAACACAGAAGTTACACATCTCTATAAAATACAGAGTATATAATATAAATAAAGCAAATATTATCGAAATACATAATGTCTAAATATAAGTTGTAAAAGATGAAACTAGAAATATAAAAAGATTTAACTATGGTTTAAAATAAATGTTTTATTGGTTTTTAATTAGTTAGGGGCAGGGTGTTGAAGAAATAATATAAGCAACAGATAAATATCCAAATAAAATAAGGACAAATGGTATAAGCCATAGATAAATCTACAAATGTACAATAAAATACAGACATGAAATTAGAAATGCATCTATAAATATATGTAAGTATAAATCTATATAGAATCAGAAAAGTATTTATGTAGTATTTATGTAGTATTTAATACAATTAATATTGAATCTATTCTTATAGTATAATATATACGTAATATAAATGTACAAATTACAGATATAAATATGAAAAATGCACGTAGAAAAATATATTTGAATATAGTATAAAACAAAGTGGTTTGTTGGTTTCCATATGGTTAGAAGCACAGCTTTTTAACGAATGATATTAAACATAAAAGCATACAAATATGTTAAATATCAAGATATAGATATACATAAAATAAATAGTAGTAGTAGAAAGATATATAATAAAAAGTAAAAACAATGTCTTGTCTATATTTTGCACCATATTAGAATATAAATTAAATTGAATATATAAAGATATGTGTAGACTATGAATAGATATATAAAATAAATAATAGCAAATAGATACATGTGTATATATATCTCAATATATATATATCTAAAGGGTTTTGTTTGTTTTCATTTCATTAGAGGAAGGCATTCTTTAGTTTCGGCTGGGGTTTATTTTGGTGCATTCATTTAGGGGGATTTCCTGAAGGGATGGATCTCGTTGTTTCATTCCCCCCCCCATCCCTTGTCTGTCTGTCTGTCTGTCTGTCTGTCTGTCTGTCCGTCCGTCCCCAAAGCGCCGCAGCCCCGGGCTGAGCTCGGCGGCAGTGCTGCCGCCTTGTGGGCACAGCGCGGTACTGCAGCCGTCGCCTGTCCGGGATGCAGCCCCACAGCGAGCAGTCCGGAGCAGAAGTGTGAAAGCTGGGATCCTTTGACTTCTGCAGGGGGACTTCATTTTCTTTTCCTCTTCTTCTCTTCCAGGACCGGAGAAACGGTTCCACTCCTCCCATCTTTGCCAAAAGCTGTGGTGTTTGAGGAGCCAGAGCCAAGGTGCCTTCAGCACCAGGGCTCTGCACTGGAGGGCTCCCGGTCCTGACCGCGCAGGGTTCCCCTTTTCCTCCCCGCTGGGATGAAGTGTCTATGGAATCTGGGATCTGGGTGAAACTGCGGCTCTGCTGGTATCCAGGGACGTGAGGTTCCGGGAGACTGCGTTTCCCTGTGGCTTTCCAGGTCGGCAGGAGCCGGAGGAAATGGGGTGCCAGAGCCGTGCCCCATCAGGCCGTGTTTGCCTCTGAGGAACAGAGAGTCCGGGCTGAGGTGAGATTGCCAGGAGTGCTTGGATGGATGAGCTGTGCGGGGAACGGGGAGCTCGGAATCGCAGCTGCTGCTGGATCCATTGCCTTAGGTCTGCTCCGTCTGTGTCTGTGCCAAGTGGGATTCGATTCGTGCTGGGGAGAGAGGTGCTGTGGGGAGCCAAAGGTGGAGTAAATCCTCTCTGGGGATGGGCAGCAAAGGACTGAGTAGCAGGGAAAGGAGAGGATTTCTAAAGGATACGACTGTTTCTGCCAAGAGCGGGGTGGAGCAGCGATGGGGGTGGTTGGGTTTGGCCTGGGCTCTGTTATTCTTGGTGCCATTTTAAAATTCTGTCGTGTGATTTACTGTCCGGGAGCTTTCGAACGAGAGCTGACGGAAATGTAGGTTAAGCCTTGGAAGTTGGGTCCATTGACTGCAGCAGCTCGCCGAGGCTGGAGGACTGGGGTGATGGCTGCTCCCAGGAAAGGTTACTTATTTATTGATACTGTGTCACATTTCCCTCAGCCCGGAATGGCTGTGAGTTTGTGCTCTTCTCAGTGGGGGATTGGAGAAGGTTTTGGCTGTAATTAGAAGTGGGAGAAAAATCCTGCTAAATAAAAGTCTCCCCTCTGTCCCCCCCTAAGTTATCCCAGTTTGTCCCAGCTTGGAGCTGCGCAGAAGTCAGGCAGGGGAAATGACCTCAGGGATACAGCTGTCAGTTCCGAGGCAGAGAGAGAAGATGTAGCAGCCAAGGGCAGGGGAGGGGAAAGGTTTCAGAAAGCATTTCTGTGGTGTAATGAATGCCAATTTCTGCTTGCCCAGGGAGAAGAGGACGAACTCCCAGCCATTCAGGCCTGACAGTCCCCTGCAGCGAGAGCATACACTGGAAGAGTTCAGGGTCGAAGACAAGGCTGAGGGAAAATCCAGGGTATTTGTAAGGGATGATGAGAGGTGGGTCCAGGGTGAGAATCCAGTGGGTAAAGGGAAAAGTGGTGTAAGGGAGGAGTAATACAGGGCAGGGGCCGATAAGGTAGGATGGGTGGAACAGTGCAGTGAACATAAACCAATGGGGGGTGGGTACAAGGATACAAGAACTTTCCAGAGCTGGGAGGAGACAAGGGATGACATAACTGAGAATAGAGGCAACCAATGGGAAATGAGGGTTATAAAGCTTTACCATAAAGAATTTTTAAAACCTTTGACAACCTTCTTAGGAGCTATTCTAAACTTAAACAGATGCCCTCCAAGGTCTGGGGCCATGGGCCAACTCCTCACCCAAAACACTGGTCTGACTTGGCATGTCAGTCAGTCCAATTCCTACACTGGGCCTCTGCATGATATTCGCCCAGAAGCTGCCTTTCAAGGACTGAAGTGGAACAAAAAGTATAAAAGAAATGTCATTCCCAGAGGGAAAATAGTTTCATTTCTCTTGTGTCTGCTTTTTTTTTTTTTTTTTTTTTTTTTGCAGTTACCTCAAAATTCCCGGATCCAGAACAGCTACTCTGAGTTTCGGTAGAGATTCCAAAGCAGGATACAGTAGGTTTCAAAGTACACCTTGGAAAATCAATCGTTTGTCTGCAGCATGCAGCATGTAGGTGTGATGTCTGTAACTGGTCTTAGTTGACGCAGAGGTACTTGGAAAAAAATGTTTAATCTTTCATCTCTCCCCACCTGCATTCTTCCTAAGTGTACTTTTTATTCAGCAGGACTCGGATGAGAGAGAGAGAGAGAGAGAGAGAGAGGAACTCTCTTCACATCAGCGTCAAAGGAAGAAGTGTTCAGCGACTTACAGTCCTAGTGACTGTTCTGTGTAAAAGCAGGATTGTTTTTCCATCAGACCTTGCGTGCCGTACCAGTCTGTGGGTTAACAGGTGTCTAAGAAAGGTCAAAAGGGAATAACTCCATGTCGTTCACTCGTGTGAATCTTGGTGGGGAGCAGAGCCGAGAGTGAACTGCAGTGAGGGGGAGGTTACTGAAGCCCCAGTTTGTTTCCAGGGAGCGTGGTGTTGTGGTGTTCAAAGTTACAGGTGCCTGCTGGCCTGGAGCTGGATACTTCTGCCTCTGCTTTCTTTGGGGGTTGATGATTCCTTATGTTTATGTTGGCGTGCCAGGCCAATTGTTAAAGGTATTTCCATCAGACCTGGTTTGAATGTGTTACCCCTTCATTTAATTAAAAGAAAAAAAGCCCCGCTCCATCACTGCTGCTGTGATGTGTGACAAAAGCCCATCTTCCCTCCACTGGGAACAGGTGAGAGATGGAACTAAACCCCAAAGGATTTTCTGCTCACTGATGGCACGTGAGTTTTCTTGGGAATTCTCTGCCATATGTGGTCAGTTGTTCTTGAATGTGGCCATGAGGGGAGTTGAACGTGCCCGTCCAGATCTGCAAACATGCAGTGCCAGAAGGAGAAGCCTTGAAATGTAAACCGGGATTTATTCACCTGACTCGCAGGTGTGTGTGCTGTGCCCAGGTCCCCTGTCCAAATCCTGGGCGGGGAGAAGCCAGGACTGCACATTCCTTGTGATAGGAATTCAGGTTTTTCTGGGGGGGTCGGGGCGGGGGTTAAATACAAATGAGGTGCCAGGGAGGGAATGGCTCCTACGTGTAAATATATTTGCCCAAAAGGAGCCCTGCCCAGTCTGACTGCTGCCCAGTGCTGCTCCCTGACTGTACCCTCTCTTGGTGAGCCTCTGTCCCGCTGGCCGTGTTTTTGTTTTCTGGTTTTGTTTTTGTTTGTTTGTTTGTTTGTTTGGTTTTTTTTTTATTTCATCCTGCACCCCGATCTTCATTTTCTTCCCGTGTCGTCTCTGCTGCCACTCTCCCTTTCTGCCTCGTGTCCTCTGTGTCTGGTTTATAATGTGTAGACTATATGGATATATGAATTCCACGTAAGTATGCCAAATATAAATAGAAAAATGAATTGAAATATAGTTTTAAAATAAAGGGGTTTTAATTTTCTGTTTTGTTAGAGGCCGGGCTTTTCCATAAAGGATATAAAAATGTGAAGATATAGAATATATAAATGTGTGTGTGTGTGTGTGTATATACATATATATACACACACATAAAATACAAATGTTAGTAATATAAAGATTTCTTAATAAAAATAATATGGTACCCATGTTGTAATTGATGCCAATATACATTAAATTCAATATCCAAATATAGGTATTGATTATGAATATAAATTAATTATTAACAAACATATTTTATATATATATATATATATATATCTATCTAATGGGTTTGGGGTTTTTTTAATTTGTTCATGGCAGGGATTTTTTAGTTTGGGTCGGGGTTTTTTTGGGGGCATTCGTTTAGTAGGATTTTTTAAAGGGAGGGACCTCGATGTTTTTTGGCCCCTTGTGTGTGTGTGTGTGTGTGTGTGTCTCTCTGTCTGTGTGTGTCTGTCTCTCTGTCTGTGTGTCTCTCTGTCTGTCTGTGTGTGTCTGTCTCTCTGTGTGTGTCCCCCGTGTCCTCAAAGAGCCGCAGCCCCCGGCTGAGCTCGGCCGCAGTGCTGCCGCCTTGTGGGAAGAGATCGGTACTGCAGCCGTGCCCGGAGCCGGAGCCCGGACAGTGCTGCCGCCTTGTGGACACAGCGCGGTACTGCAGCCGTGCCCCGAAGCGGCGACGGGCTCCTCCTCGGCGCTGCTGCGGGAGGGCGGTGGGGGCGTGTGACCTTCTCAAGATGGCGGATGGCCCAAGGTGACGATGCCGTTCCACTGGAACTGATGCGACGCTCGGGACGGCGGACGCAATAGGGCCCCGGCAGAGATACGCTGGGGGGTGTGTGTGTGTGTGGGGGGGGGGGTGTGTCCTTCTTTTCCCGCCCTTTTTTTTGCCGTCCTATGTAGAAGGTCGGGTGAGTGATGGCCAGGTCGCCATCTTGGGAGTGGCACGCTGCAATTTCCGCCCTACCTGGCGCCATCTTTGGTCCTGGCAGAAGCCACTTCCGGTGGCGTTGCCACCGTTGCTGTGGTAACTGTAAAGCCCCAGATAATGGTGTCTGTTGAAGTCGCCTGCCTGAATCCGACCCCCGACGCCGATCGCGCGCTCTCCCGCCGCCTGTCCCACGAGCCATTTCCAGCACCGCCGACCAGTCCGCGCCCGTCCGCGCCGCGTAAAAGGCGACGGAAAATCGCGCCGAGAACGCGGGATCGGTTTCGGGGCCGGATTCAGGCAGGCGAGTTCAATAGTCGCCAATGTAGGGGGCCTTCATTTTCACCTTCCGAAACAAAGATGGCGGAGGCACCGGAAATGGCTTCTGCCAGTATCAAAGATGGCGGCAGGGGAGGGCGGAAATTGCGTCTCGACCTTCCCAAGATGGCGACTCAACCGTCACTCGCCCGACCTTCTACATAGGGCGGCAAAAAAGGGGCGGGGAAAAAGAGGACCCCTCACGGGGTGTCTACTGCACTGCCTGCCCGCGACGCCGACGCCGATCACCCCCCCCCCCCGGCGCGATTTTGCGCGGCGTTTCCCATCGTGCCCACACGGGCTGTGGGCTCAGCGGCGCCGCGGACGCGCGGGAGCCCGGCGGGCGCCGACAGGCAGCGGCGGCTCCGCCCCTCTCTCTGCCGGGGTCCTTCCACGGCTGCCGTCGCGGAGAGCGACTCCCGTCCCGCCGCGCCACCTCTCCGCGCTACCCGGTTCCGCTCCCTCCCGGGGAACGCATCGACGAAGGAAGAGCGGTCGCCCAGCTCCCGGAGCCATCGCCCTGCCCGCAGCCGGGAGCAGCCCGCAGGAGGAGGCAGCTGCTCTCTCTGCCGGAGAGGTGAGAGGGGCGGAAGGACGGGGCGGGGTGGGAGAGCGGGCACGGGAGAATTCCCAGGCACAATTCCAGCTCCCCACCCTTGCAGCTGGCAGCAACCCGGTGTCCTCTGCGTGTGGCAGCAGCTGCAGCGCTGGTTTGGAGCAAGCTTCCATGGCATTTTGTTGCAAAGGTGCCCCTTCCAGCCGGGTGCCCCGGCTGGGTTCCCTGGCTGGGAGAGCCCTTGAAGTAGCCAAAGGGAGCAGCTGCTGAGAATTCCGAGCCCGCTGTTCCTGTGATTCTGGATACAATGTTTCAGTAGTGTGTGCTTCTGTCCTATGTGCTGCTAGATGTACTTCGGAGCAAGTTGACTCTTTCATCTCTCCCCACCTGCATTCTTCCTAGGTGTACGTTTTATTCAGCAGCACTCAGATGAGAGAAAGGATCTCTGTTCCCATCAGCATAAAAGGAAAAAGTGTGCTCACACAGACCTAAGTTGTTTGGTCAAAAAATTCTTACTTTGGTTTGGTCCAAAAAATGTTATTACTGTGTGCAAACTCACGGGGAAGATTTTATTCAGCATCACTCAGTGGGACATGAAAGCTCCACTTTCCCTTTTCTTGAACAGTCTGAGACTCAATATTACTTGATATCAATTTTTTTACAGGCGTTTGGAACTTTTTGAAGAGCCAGAAGGATTGTTTGTGCATACGTGTGTCACTAATATCCCTCCTCTCTCCAATGCAGGATGGGGGGGAAAAGGGCTGCAGAGCTTCCTACGAGGGGCTGTAAGTGCAAATAAAGAGGAGCCAGAGGTTTAGTTGATATGAATCACTGTTTCTGAAAAGAGCCTGATGGATTTGCTGATACCAAAACCAGTAGGAATAGGAGACTGAACTCGGGCATCGTGATGGTCTCCTTGGCTTTAAAAAGCTTTAATGGCTTTAAAGGGCATTTCTATCAGACCTGGTTTATTTTTGTTCCCTTTCATTAAATTTTAAAATAAAAAAGCCCCGCTCCATCACTGCTGCTGTGATGTGTGACTAAAGCCCATCTTCCTTCCACTGGGAACAGGTGAGAGATGGAACTAAACCCCAAAGGATTTTCTGCTCACTGATGGCACGTGAGTTTTCTTGGGAATTCTCTGCCATATGTGGTCAGTTGTTCTTGAATGTGGCCATGAGGGGAGTTGAACGTGCCAGCCCAGATCTGCAAACATGCAGTGCCAGAAGGAGAACCCTTGAAGTGTCACCTGGGATGTGTTCCACTGACTCACAGGTGTGTGTGCTGTGCCCAGGTCCCCTGTCCAAATCCTGGGCGGGGAGGAGCCAGGACTGCACATTGCTCGTGATATGAATTCAGTTTTGGGGAGGTTAAATACAAATGAGATGCCAGGGAGGGAATGGCTTCTAACTGTAAATATTTTTGTCCTAGAGGAGCCCTGCCCAGTCTGACTGCTGCCCAGTGCTGCTCCCTGACTGCACGCTCTCTTGGTGAGCCTCTGTCCTGCTGGCCGTGCCTTTTCTGTCCCCGTGCCGCTCCGTGCCCGTCTTTACCCTCCCGAGCACGTGGCGTGGTCGATTCCTGTCTCCCGGTCCTGGTTTCCCTTTTTGTCTCTGTGTCCCTGCGTCCTTGCTGTGTGTTCGGGACTCCGTCTTTTTGTCTGTCCTTCTCCGTGCCTCACTCGTGTTCCCGTTCTGTTCCCTGTGGCTCTGTGGTGCTCCCCGTGCCATTGTTTCCCCCGGGATCCTTGTGTCCCCTTCGCTGCCCCTGTTCTTTTTTAATCCCTCTCTCGTGCTGCCCATCTAGCATCCCTTTTTTGTGGTTTTGTTTTCTATTTTTTTTTCCTCCATTTCATCCTGCACCCCGATCTTTATTTTCTTTCCTGTGTCCTCTCTGCTGCCACTCTCTGCCTCGTGTCCTCTGTGTCTGCGGGGCTGGGGAGGAACTTCAGCCCTCCTGGGGGCTGCCCCCCCCCACCCCTCCTTTTCCTTGTGCCAGCAGGGTCCCTTTTTGGGGGCATGGACCCGTGGGAAGGGTTCCCATCAAGGGCCGTGCTGCCGTCCAGGGCAGCTGGAGCGGTTCTGTGCCTTCATTTTGGGGGTGAGGAAAGAAGGCTGAGGGGGGGACGGGGTGCAGACTCGGGGGGCTCCGATGTGTTTCGGGGCAGCCCGAGGTCCCCGGCAGAGGGAGCCACGCTGCGGCGCAGGAGCAGGGGAGTGGGGAATGGGGGGGGGGGGGGGGGGGCCGTGCTGGGTGCCCTCCCCCAGAGGGACCCACGGGTGCCAGGACATTCCCAGGGAGGGGTGGCCGTAGAATACATGAAAAATAGCAATATAAAAAAAAGACCTAAATCTCGTTGAAAAGAAGTATTTGATTGGTTTTTATTTGGTTAGAGCCAGGGGTTTTATATAGGTTATATAAGTCTAAAATATACGGAATGCAATAGAAAAATAAATTTTAAAAGCATTTGTATAAATATAAAATATAAACACAGAAGTTACACATCTCTATAAAATACAGAGTATATAATATAAATAAAGCAAATATTATCAAAATACATAATGTATAAATATAAGTTGTAAAAGATGAAACTAGAAATATAAAAAGATTTAACTATGGTTTAAAATAAATGTTTTATTGGTTTTTAATTGGTTAGGGGCAGGGTGTTGAAGAAATAATATAAGCAACAGATAAATATCCAAATAAAATAAGGACAAATGGTATAAGCCATAGATAAATCTACAAATGTACAATAAAATACAGACATGAAATTAGAAATGCATCTATAAATATATGTAAGTATAAATCTATATAGAATCAGAAAAGTATTTATGTAGTATTTATGTAGTATTTAATACAATTAATATTGAATCTATTCTTATAGTATAATATATACGTAATATAAATGTACAAATTACAGATATAAATATGAAAAATGCACGTAGAAAAATATATTTGAATATAGTATAAAACAAAGTGGTTTGTTGGTTTCCATATGGTTAGAAGCACAGCTTTTTAACGAATGATATTAAACATAAAAGCATACAAATATGTTAAATATCAAGATATAGATATACATAAAATAAATAGTAGTAGTAGAAAGATATATAATAAAAAGTAAAAACAATGTCTTGTCTATATTTTGCACCATATTAGAATATAAATTAAATTGAATATATAAAGATATGTGTAGACTATGAATAGATATATAAAATAAATAATAGCAAATAGATACATGTGTATATATATCTCAATATATATATATCTAAAGGGTTTTGTTTGTTTTCATTTCATTAGAGGAAGGCATTCTTTAGTTTCGGCTGGGGTTTATTTTGGTGCATTCATTTAGGGGGATTTCCTGAAGGGATGGATCTCGTTGTTTCATTCCCCCCCCCATCCCTTGTCTGTCTGTCTGTCTGTCTGTCTGTCCGTCCGTCCCCAAAGCGCCGCAGCCCCGGGCTGAGCTCGGCGGCAGTGCTGCCGCCTTGTGGGCACAGCGCGGTACTGCAGCCGTCGCCTGTCCGGGATGCAGCCCCACAGCGAGCAGTCCGGAGCAGAAGTGTGAAAGCTGGGATCCTTTGACTTCTGCAGGGGGACTTCATTTTCTTTTCCTCTTCTTCTCTTCCAGGACCGGAGAAACGGTTCCACTCCTCCCATCTTTGTCAAAAGCTGTGGTGTTTGAGGAGCCAGAGCCAAGGTGCCTTCAGCACCAGGGCTCTGCACTGGAGGGCTCCCGGTCCTGACCGCACAGGGTTCCCCTTTTCCTCCCCGCTGGGATGAAGTGTCTATGGAATCTGGGATCTGGGTGAAACTGCGGCTCTGCTGGTATCCAGGGACGTGAGGTTCCGGGAGACTGCGTTTCCCTGTGGCTTTCCAGGTCGGCAGGAGCCGGAGGAAATGGGGTGCCAGAGCCGTGCCCCATCAGGCCGTGTTTGCCTCTGAGGAACAGAGAGTCCGGGCTGAGGTGAGATTGCCAGGAGTGCTTGGATGGATGAGCTGTGCGGGGAACGGGGAGCTCGGAATCGCAGCTGCTGCTGGATCCCTTGCCTTAGGTCTGCTCCGTCTGTGTCTGTGCCAAGTGGGATTTGTGCTGGGGAGAGAGGTGCTGTGGGGAGCCAAAGGTGGAGTAAATCCTCTCTGGGGATGGGCAGCGAAGGACTGAGTAGCAGGGGAAGGAGAGGATTTCTAAAGGATACGACTGTTTCTGCCAAGAGCGGGGTGGAGCAGCGATGGGGGTGGTTGGGTTTGGCCTGGGCTCTGTTATTCTTGGTGCCATTTTAAAATTCTGTCGTGTGATTTACTGTCCGGGAGCTTTCGAACGAGAGCTGACGGAAATGTAGGTTAAGCCTTGGAAGTTGGGTCCATTGACTGCAGCAGCTCGCCGAGGCTGGAGGACTGGGGTGATGGCTGCTCCCAGGAAAGGTTACTTATTTATTGATACTGTGTCACATTTCCCTCAGCCCGGAATGGCTGTGAGTTTGTGCTCTTCTCAGTGGGGGATTGGAGAAGGTTTTGGCTGTAATTAGAAGTGGGAGAAAAATCCTGCTAAATAAAAGTCTCCCCTCTGTCCCCCCCTAAGTTATCCCAGTTTGTCCCAGCTTGGAGCTGCGCAGAAGTCAGGCAGGGGAAATGACCTCAGGGATACAGCTGTCAGTTCCGAGGCAGAGAGAGAAGATGTAGCAGCCAAGGGCAGGGGAGGGGAAAGGTTTCAGAAAGCATTTCTGTGGTGTAATGAATGCCAATTTCTGCTTGCCCAGGGAGAAGAGGACGAACTCCCAGCCATTCAGGCCTGACAGTCCCCTGCAGCGAGAGCATACACTGGAAGAGTTCAGGGTCGAAGACAAGGCTGAGGGAAAATCCAGGGTATTTGTAAGGGATGATGAGAGGTGGGTCCAGGGTGAGAATCCAGTGGGTAAAGGGAAAAGTGGTGTAAGGGAGGAGTAATACAGGGCAGGGGCCGATAAGGTAGGATGGGTGGAACAGTGCAGTGAACATAAACCAATGGGGGGTGGGTACAAGGATACAAGAACTTTCCAGAGCTGGGAGGAGACAAGGGATGACATAACTGAGAATAGAGGCAACCAATGGGAAATGAGGGTTATAAAGCTTTACCATAAAGAATTTTTAAAACCTTTGACAACCTTCTTAGGAGCTATTCTAAACTTAAACAGATGCCCTCCAAGGTCTGGGGCCATGGGCCAACTCCTCACCCAAAACACTGGTCTGACTTGGCATGTCAGTCAGTCCAATTCCTACACTGGGCCTCTGCATGATATTCGCCCAGAAGCTGCCTTTCAAGGACTGAAGTGGAACAAAAAGTATAAAAGAAATGTCATTCCCAGAGGGAAAATAGTTTCATTTCTCTTGTGTCTGCTTTTTTTTTTTTTTTTTTTTTTTTGCAGTTACCTCAAAATTCCCGGATCCAGAACAGCTACTCTGAGTTTCGGTAGAGATTCCAAAGCAGGATACAGTAGGTTTCAAAGTACACCTTGGAAAATCAATCGTTTGTCTGCAGCATGCAGCATGTAGGTGTGATGTCTGTAACTGGTCTTAGTTGACGCAGAGGTACTTGGAAAAAAATGTTTAATCTTTCATCTCTCCCCACCTGCATTCTTCCTAAGTGTACTTTTTATTCAGCAGGACTCGGATGAGAGAGAGAGAGAGAGAGAGAGAGAGGAACTCTCTTCACATCAGCGTCAAAGGAAGAAGTGTTCAGCGACTTACAGTCCTAGTGACTGTTCTGTGTAAAAGCAGGATTGTTTTTCCATCAGACCTTGCGTGCCGTACCAGTCTGTGGGTTAACAGGTGTCTAAGAAAGGTCAAAAGGGAATAACTCCATGTCGTTCACTCGTGTGAATCTTGGTGGGGAGCAGAGCCGAGAGTGAACTGCAGTGAGGGGGAGGTTACTGAAGCCCCAGTTTGTTTCCAGGGAGCGTGGTGTTGTGGTGTTCAAAGTTACAGGTGCCTGCTGGCCTGGAGCTGGATACTTCTGCCTCTGCTTTCTTTGGGGGTTGATGATTCCTTATGTTTATGTTGGCGTGCCAGGCCAATTGTTAAAGGTATTTCCATCAGACCTGGTTTGAATGTGTTACCCCTTCATTTAATTAAAAGAAAAAAAGCCCCGCTCCATCACTGCTGCTGTGATGTGTGACAAAAGCCCATCTTCCCTCCACTGGGAACAGGTGAGAGATGGAACTAAACCCCAAAGGATTTTCTGCTCACTGATGGCACGTGAGTTTTCTTGGGAATTCTCTGCCATATGTGGTCAGTTGTTCTTGAATGTGGCCATGAGGGGAGTTGAACGTGCCCGTCCAGATCTGCAAACATGCAGTGCCAGAAGGAGAAGCCTTGAAATGTAAACCGGGATTTATTCACCTGACTCGCAGGTGTGTGTGCTGTGCCCAGGTCCCCTGTCCAAATCCTGGGCGGGGAGAAGCCAGGACTGCACATTCCTTGTGATAGGAATTCAGGTTTTTCTGGGGGGGTCGGGGCGGGGGTTAAATACAAATGAGGTGCCAGGGAGGGAATGGCTCCTACGTGTAAATATATTTGCCCAAAAGGAGCCCTGCCCAGTCTGACTGCTGCCCAGTGCTGCTCCCTGACTGTACCCTCTCTTGGTGAGCCTCTGTCCCGCTGGCCGTGTTTTTGTTTTCTGGTTTTGTTTTTTTTGTTTGTTTGTTTGTTTTTTTTTTTTTTATTTCATCCTGCACCCCGATCTTCATTTTCTTCCCGTGTCGTCTCTGCTGCCACTCTCCCTTTCTGCCTCGTGTCCTCTGTGTCTGGTTTATAATGTGTAGACTATATGGATATATGAATTCCACGTAAGTATGCCAAATATAAATAGAAAAATGAATTGAAATATAGTTTTAAAATAAAGGGGTTTTAATTTTCTGTTTTGTTAGAGGCCGGGCTTTTCCATAAAGGATATAAAAATGTGAAGATATAGAATATATAAATGTGTGTGTGTGTGTGTGTATATACATATATATACACACACATAAAATACAAATGTTAGTAATATAAAGATTTCTTAATAAAAATAATATGGTACCCATGTTGTAATTGATGCCAATATACATTAAATTCAATATCCAAATATAGGTATTGATTATGAATATAAATTAATTATTAACAAACATATTTTATATATATATATATATATATCTATCTAATGGGTTTGGGGTTTTTTTAATTTGTTCATGGCAGGGATTTTTTAGTTTGGGTCGGGGTTTTTTTGGGGGCATTCGTTTAGTAGGATTTTTTAAAGGGAGGGACCTCGATGTTTTTTGGCCCCTTGTGTGTGTGTGTGTGTGTGTGTGTCTCTCTGTCTGTGTGTGTCTGTCTCTCTGTCTGTGTGTCTCTCTGTCTGTCTGTGTGTGTCTGTCTCTCTGTGTGTGTCCCCCGTGTCCTCAAAGAGCCGCAGCCCCGGGCTGAGCTCGGCCGCAGTGCTGCCGCCTTGTGGGAAGAGATCGGTACTGCAGCCGTGCCCGGAGCCGGAGCCCGGGCAGTGCTGCCGCCTTGTGGACACAGCGCGGTACTGCAGCCGTGCCCCGAAGCGGCGACGGGCTCCTCCTCGGCGCTGCTGCGGGAGGGCGGTGGGGGCGTGTGACCTTCTCAAGATGGCGGATGGCCCAAGGTGACGATGCCGTTCCACTGGAACTGGTGCGACGCTCGGGACGGCGGACGCAATAGGGCCCCGGCAGAGATACGCTGGGGGGTGTGTGTGTGTGGGGGGGGTGTGTGTGTCCTTCTTTTCCCGCCCTTTTTTTTGCCGTCCTATGTAGAAGGTCGGGTGAGTGATGGCCAGGTCGCCATCTTGGGAGTGGCACGCTGCAATTTCCGCCCTTCCTGGCGCCATATTTGGTCCTGGCAGAAGCCACTTCCGGTGGCGTTGCCACCGTTGCTGTGGTAACTGTAAAGCCCCAGATAATGGTGTCTGTTGAAGTCGCCTGCCTGAATCCGACCCCCGACGCCGATCGCGCGCTCTCCCGCCGCCTGTCCCACGAGCCATTTCCAGCACCGCTGACCAGTCCGCGCCCGTCCGCGCCGCGTAAAAGGCGACGGAAAATCGCGCCGAGAACGCGGGATCGGTTTCGGGGCCGGATTCAGGCAGGCGAGTTCAATAGCCGCCAATGTAGGGGGCCTTCATTTTCGCCTTCCGAAACAAAGATGGCGGAGGCACCGGAAATGGCTTCTGCCAGTATCAAAGATGGCGGCAGGGGAGGGCGGAAATTGCATCTCGACCTTCCCAAGATGGCGACTCAACCGTCACTCGCCCGACCTTCTACATAGGGCGGCAAAAAAGGGGCGGGGAAAAAGAGGACCCCTCACGGGGTGTCTACTGCATTGCCTGCCCGCGACGCCGACGCCGATCACCCCCCCCCCCCCCCCCCCGGCGCGATTTTGCGCGGCGTTTCCCATCGTGCCCACACGGGCTGTGGGCTCAGCGGCGCCGCGGACGCGCGGGAGCCCGGCGGGCGCCCACAGGCAGCGGCGGCTCCGCCCCTCTCTCTGCCGGGGTCCTTCCACGGCTGCCGTCGCGGAGAGCGACTCCCGTCCCGCCGCGCCCCGTCTCCGCGCCCCCCGGGTCCGCTCCCGCCCGGGGAACGCATCGACGAAGGAAGAACGGTCGCCCAGCTCCCGGAGCCATCGCCCTACCCGCAGCCGGGAGCAGCCGGCAGGAGGAGGCAGCTGCTCTCTCTGCCGGAGAGGTGAGAGGGGCGGAAGGACGGGGCGGGGTGGGAGAGCGGGCACGGGAGAATTCCCAGGCACAATTCCAGCTCCCCACCCTTGCAGCTGGCAGCAACCCGGTGTCCTCTGCGTGTGGCAGCAGCTGCAGCGCTGGTTTGGAGCGAGCTTCCACGGCATTTTGTTGCAAAGGTGCCCCTTCCAGCCGGGTGCCCCGGCTGGGTTCCCTGGCTGGGAGAGCCCTTGAAGTAGCCAAAGGGAGCAGCTGCTGAGAATTCCGAGCCCGCTGTTCCTGTGATTCTGGATACAGTGTTTCAGTAGTGTGTGCTTCTATCCTATGTGCTGCTAGATGTACTTTGGAACAAGTTGACTCTTTCATCCCTCCCCACCTGCATTCTTCCTAGGTGTACGTTTTATTCAGCAGCATTCAGATGAGACAGAGGAGCTCTGTTCCCATCAGCATAAAAGGAAAAAGTGTGCTCACACAGACCTAAGTTGTTTGGTCAAAAAATTCTTACTTTGGTTTGGTCCAAAAAATGTTATTCCTGTGTGCAAGCTCATGGGGAAGATTTTATTCAACAGCTCTCAGTGGGACATGAAAGCTCCACTTTCCCTTTTCTTGAACAGCCTGAGACCCAATATTACTTGATATCAATTTTATTACAGGCGTTTGGAACTTTTTGAAGAGCCAGAAGGATTGTTTGTGCATACGTGTGTCACTAATATCCCTCCTCTCTCCAATGCAGGATGGGGGGGAAAAGGGCTGTAGAGCTTCCTACAAGGGGCTGTAAGTGCAAATAAAGAGGAGCCAGAGGTTTAGTTGATATGAATCACTGTTTCTGAAAAGAGCCTGATGGATTTGCTGATACCAAAACCAGTAGGAATAGGAGACTGAACTCGGGCATCGTGATGGTCTCCTTGGCTTTAAAAAGCTTTAATGGCTTTAAAGGGCATTTCTATCAGACCTGGTTTATTTTTGTTCCCTTTCATTAAATTTTAAAATAAAAAAGCCCCGCTCCATCACTGCTGCTGTGATGTGTGACTAAAGCCCATCTTCCTTCCACTGGGAACAGGTGAGAGATGGAACTAAACCCCAAAGGATTTTCTGCTCACTGATGGCACGTGAGTTTTCTTGGGAATTCTCTGCCATATGTGGTCAGTTGTTCTTGAATGTGGCCATGAGGGGAGTTGAACGTGCCAGCCCAGATCTGCAAACATGCAGTGCCAGAAGGAGAACCCTTGAAGTGTCACCTGGGATGTGTTCCACTGACTCACAGGTGTGTGTGCTGTGCCCAGGTCCCCTGTCCAAATCCTGGGCGGGGAGGAGCCAGGACTGCACATTGCTCGTGATATGAATTCAGTTTTGGGGAGGTTAAATACAAATGAGATGCCAGGGAGGGAATGGCTTCTAACTGTAAATATTTTTGTCCTAGAGGAGCCCTGCCCAGTCTGACTGCTGCCCAGTGCTGCTCCCTGACTGCACGCTCTCTTGGTGAGCCTCTGTCCTGCTGGCCGTGCCTTTTCTGTCCCCGTGCCGCTCCGTGCCCGTCTTTACCCTCCCGAGCACGTGGCGTGGTCGATTCCTGTCTCCCGGTCCTGGTTTCCCTTTTTGTCTCTGTGTCCCTGCGTCCTTGCTGTGTGTTCGGGACTCCGTCTTTTTGTCTGTCCTTCTCCGTGCCTCACTCGTGTTCCCGTTCTGTTCCCTGTGGCTCTGTGGTGCTCCCCGTGCCATTGTTTCCCCCGGGATCCTTGTGTCCCCTTCGCTGCCCCTGTTCTTTTTTAATCCCTCTCTCGTGCTGCCCATCTAGCATCCCTTTTTTGTGGTTTTGTTTTCTATTTTTTTTTCCTCCATTTCATCCTGCACCCCGATCTTCATTTTCTTTCCTGTGTCCTCTCTGCTGCCACTCTCTGCCTCGTGTCCTCTGTGTCTGCGGGGCTGGGGAGGAACTTCAGCCCTCCTGGGGGCTGCCCCCCCCCCACCCCTCCTTTTCCTTGTGCCAGCAGGGTCCCTTTTTGGGGGCATGGACCCGTGGGAAGGGTTCCCATCAAGGGCCGTGCTGCCGTCCAGGGCAGCTGGAGCGGTTCTGTGCCTTCATTTTGGGGGTGAGGAAAGAAGGCTGAGGGGGGGACGGGGTGCAGACTCGGGGGGCTCCGATGTGTTTCGGGGCAGCCCGAGGTCCCCGGCAGAGGGAGCCACGCTGCGGCGCAGGAGCAGGGGAGTGGGGAATGGGGGGGGGGGGGGGGGGGCCGTGCTGGGTGCCCTCCCCCAGAGGGACCCACGGGTGCCAGGACATTCCCAGGGAGGGGTGGCCGTAGAATACATGAAAAATAGCAATATAAAAAAAAGACCTAAATCTCGTTGAAAAGAAGTATTTGATTGGTTTTTATTTGGTTAGAGCCAGGGGTTTTATATAGGTTATATAAGTCTAAAATATACGGAATGCAATAGAAAAATAAATTTTAAAAGCATTTGTATAAATATAAAATATAAACACAGAAGTTACACATCTCTATAAAATACAGAGTATATAATATAAATAAAGCAAATATTATCAAAATACATAATGTATAAATATAAGTTGTAAAAGATGAAACTAGAAATATAAAAAGATTTAACTATGGTTTAAAATAAATGTTTTATTGGTTTTTAATTGGTTAGGGGCAGGGTGTTGAAGAAATAATATAAGCAACAGATAAATATCCAAATAAAATAAGGACAAATGGTATAAGCCATAGATAAATCTACAAATGTACAATAAAATACAGACATGAAATTAGAAATGCATCTATAAATATATGTAAGTATAAATCTATATAGAATCAGAAAAGTATTTATGTAGTATTTATGTAGTATTTAATACAATTAATATTGAATCTATTCTTATAGTATAATATATACGTAATATAAATGTACAAATTACAGATATAAATATGAAAAATGCACGTAGAAAAATATATTTGAATATAGTATAAAACAAAGTGGTTTGTTGGTTTCCATATGGTTAGAAGCACAGCTTTTTAACGAATGATATTAAACATAAAAGCATACAAATATGTTAAATATCAAGATATAGATATACATAAAATAAATAGTAGTAGTAGAAAGATATATAATAAAAAGTAAAAACAATGTCTTGTCTATATTTTGCACCATATTAGAATATAAATTAAATTGAATATATAAAGATATGTGTAGACTATGAATATATATATAAAATAAATAATAGCAAATAGATACATATATATATATATCTCAATATATATATATATCTAAAGGGTTTTGTTTGTTTTCATTTCATTAGAGGAAGGCATTCTTTAGTTTCGGCTGGGGTTTATTTTGGTGCATTCATTTAGGGGGATTTCCTGAAGGGATGGATCTCGTTGTTTCATTCCCCCCCCCAATCCCTTGTCTGTCTGTCTGTCTGTCTGTCTGTCTGTCTGTCTGTCTGTCCGTCCGTCCCCAAAGCGCCGCAGCCCCGGGCTGAGCTCGGCGGCAGTGCTGCCGCCTTGTGGGCACAGCGCGGTACTGCAGCTGTCGCCTGTCTGGGATGCAGCCCCATAGCGAGCAGTCCGGAGCAGAAGTGTGAAAGCTGGGATCCTTTGACTTCTGCAGGGGGACTTCATTTTCTTTTCCTCTTCTTCTCTTCCAGGACCGGAGAAACGGTTCCACTCCTCCCATCTTTGCCAAAAGCTGTGGTGTTTGAGGAGCCAGAGCCAAGGTGCCTTCAGCACCAGGGCTCTGCACTGGAGGGCTCCCGGTCCTGACCGCGCAGGGTTCCCCTTTTCCTCCCCGCTGGGATGAAGTGTCTATGGAATCTGGGATCTGGGTGAAACTGCGGCTCTGCTGGTATCCAGGGACGTGAGGTTCTGGGAGACTGCGTTTCCCTGTGGCTTTCCAGGTCGGCAGGAGCCGGAGGAAATGGGGTGCCAGAGCCGTGCCCCATCAGGCCGTGTTTGCCTCTGAGGAACAGAGAGTCCGGGCTGAGGTGAGATTGCCAGGAGTGCTTGGATGGATGAGCTGTGCGGGGAACGGGGAGCTCGGAATCGCAGCTGCTGCTGGATCCATTGCCTTAGGTCTGCTCCGTCTGTGTCTGTGCCAAGTGGGATTTGTGCTGGGGAGAGAGGTGCTGTGGGGAGCCAAAGGTGGAGTAAATCCTCTCTGGGGATGGGCAGCGAAGAACTGAGTAGCAGGGAAAGGAGAGGATTTCTAAAGGATACGACTGTTTCTGCCAAGAGCGGGGTGGAGCAGCGATGGGGGTGGTTGGGTTTGGCCTGGGCTCTGTTATTCTTGGTGCCATTTTAAAATTCTGTCGTGTGATTTACTGTCCGGGAGCTTTCGAACGAGAGCTGACGGAAATGTAGGTTGAGCCTTGGAAGTTGGGTCCATTGACTGCAGTAGCTCGCCGAGGCTGGAGGACTGGGGTGATGGCTGCTCCCAGGAAAGGTTACTTATTTATTGATACTGTGTCACATTTCCCTCAGCCCGGAATGGCTGTGAGTTTGTGCTCTTCTCAGTGGGGGATTGGAGAAGGTTTTGGCTGTAATTAGAAGTGGGAGAAAAATCCTGCTAAATAAAAGTCTCCCCTCTGTCCCCCCCTAAGTTATCCCAGTTTGTCCCAGCTTGGAGCTGCGCAGAAGTCAGGCAGGGGAAATGACCTCAGGGATACAGCTGTCAGTTCCGAGGCAGAGAGAGAAGATGTAGCAGCCAAGGGCAGGGGAGGGGAAAGGTTTCAGAAAGCATTTCTGTGGTGTAATGAATGCCAATTTCTGCTTGCCCAGGGAGAAGAGGACGAACTCCCAGCCATTCAGGCCTGACAGTCCCCTGCAGCGAGAGCATACACTGGAAGAGTTCAGGGTCGAAGACAAGGCTGAGGGAAAATCCAGGGTATTTGTAAGGGATGATGAGAGGTGGGTCCAGGGTGAGAATCCAGTGGGTAAAGGGAAAAGTGGTGTAAGGGAGGAGTAATACAGGGCAGGGGCCGATAAGGTAGGATGGGTGGAACAGTGCAGTGAACATAAACCAGTGGGGGGGGTACAAGGATACAAGAACTTTCCAGAGCTGGGAGGAGACAAGGGATGACATAACTGAGAATAGAGGCAACCAATGGGAAATGAGGTTTATAAAGCTTTACCATAAAGAATTTTTAAAACCTTTGACAACCTTCTTAGGAGCTATTCTAAACTTAAACAGATGCCCTCCAAGGTCTGGGGCCATGGGCCAACTCCTCACCCAAAACACTGGTCTGGCTTGGCATGTCAGTCAGTCCAATTCCTACACTGGGCCTCTGCATGATATTCGCCCAGAAGCTGCCTTTCAAGGACTGAAGTGGAACAAAAAGTATAAAAGAAATGTCATTCCCAGAGGGAAAATAGTTTCATTTCTCTTGTGTCTGCTTTTTTTTTTTTTTTTTTTTTTTTTTGCAGTTACCTCAAAATTCCCGGATCCAGAACAGCTACTCTGAGTTTCGGTAGAGATTCCAAAGCAGGATACAGTAGGTTTCAAAGTACACCTTGGAAAATCAATCGTTTGTCTGCAGCATGCAGCATGTAGGTGTGATGTCTGTAACTGGTCTTAGTTGACGCAGAGGTACTTGGAAAAAAATGTTTAATCTTTCATCTCTCCCCACCTGCATTCTTCCTAAGTGTACTTTTTATTCAGCAGGACTCGGATGAGAGAGAGAGAGAGAGAGAGAGAGAGAGAGAGAGAGAGGAACTCTCTTCACATCAGCGTCAAAGGAAGAAGTGTTCAGCGACTTACAGTCCTAGTGACTGTTCTGTGTAAAAGCAGGATTGTTTTTCCATCAGACCTTGCGTGCCGTACCAGTCTGTGGGTTAACAGGTGTCTAAGAAAGGTCAAAAGGGAATAACTCCATGTCGTTCACTCGTGTGAATCTTGGTGGGGAGCAGAGCCGAGAGTGAACTGCAGTGAGGGGGAGGTTACTGAAGCCCCAGTTTGTTTCCAGGGAGCGTGGTGTTGTGGTGTTCAAAGTTACAGGTGCCTGCTGGCCTGGAGCTGGATACTTCTGCCTCTGCTTTCTTTGGGGGTTGATGATTCCTTATGTTTATGTTGGCGTGCCAGGCCAATTGTTAAAGGTATTTCCATCAGACCTGGTTTGAATGTGTTACCCCTTCATTTAATTAAAAGAAAAAAAGCCCCGCTCCATCACTGCTGCTGTGATGTGTGACAAAAGCCCATCTTCCCTCCACTGGGAACAGGTGAGAGATGGAACTAAACCCCAAAGGATTTTCTGCTCACTGATGGCACGTGAGTTTTCTTGGGAATTCTCTGCCATATGTGGTCAGTTGTTCTTGAATGTGGCCATGAGGGGAGTTGAACGTGCCCGTCCAGATCTGCAAACATGCAGTGCCAGAAGGAGAAGCCTTGAAATGTAAACCGGGATTTATTCACCTGACTCGCAGGTGTGTGTGCTGTGCCCAGGTCCCCTGTCCAAATCCTGGGCGGGGAGAAGCCAGGACTGCACATTCCTTGTGATAGGAATTCAGGTTTTTCTGGGGGGGTCGGGGCGGGGGTTAAATACAAATGAGGTGCCAGGGAGGGAATGGCTCCTACGTGTAAATATATTTGCCCAAAAGGAGCCCTGCCCAGTCTGACTGCTGCCCAGTGCTGCTCCCTGACTGTACCCTCTCTTGGTGAGCCTCTGTCCCGCTGGCCGTGTTTTTGTTTTCTGGTTTTGTTTTTTTTGTTTGTTTGTTTGTTTTTTTTTTTTTATTTCATCCTGCACCCCGATCTTCATTTTCTTCCCGTGTCGTCTCTGCTGCCACTCTCCCTTTCTGCCTCGTGTCCTCTGTGTCTGGTTTATAATGTGTAGACTATATGGATATATGAATTCCACGTAAGTATGCCAAATATAAATAGAAAAATGAATTGAAATATAGTTTTAAAATAAAGGGGTTTTAATTTTCTGTTTTGTTAGAGGCCGGGCTTTTCCATAAAGGATATAAAAATGTGAAGATATAGAATATATAAATGTGTGTGTGTGTGTGTGTATATACATATATATACACACACATAAAATACAAATGTTAGTAATATAAAGATTTCTTAATAAAAATAATATGGTACCCATGTTGTAATTGATGCCAATATACATTAAATTCAATATCCAAATATAGGTATTGATTATGAATATAAATTAATTATTAACAAACATATTTTATATATATATATATATATATCTATCTAATGGGTTTGGGGTTTTTTTAATTTGTTCATGGCAGGGATTTTTTAGTTTGGGTCGGGGTTTTTTGGGGGCATTCGTTTAGTAGGATTTTTTAAAGGGAGGGACCTCGATGTTTTTTGGCCCCTTGTGTGTGTGTGTGTGTGTGTGTGTGTGTGTGTGTGTGTGTGTGTCTCTCTGTCTGTGTGTGTCTGTCTCTCTGTCTGTGTGTCTCTCTGTCTGTCTGTGTGTGTCTGTCTCTCTGTGTGTGTCCCCCGTGTCCTCAAAGAGCCGCAGCCCCGGGCTGAGCTCGGCCGCAGTGCTGCCGCCTTGTGGGAAGAGATCGGTACTGCAGCCGTGCCCGGTGCCGGAGCCCGGGCAGTGCTGCCGCCTTGTGGACACAGCGCGGTACTGCAGCCGTGCCCCGAAGCGGCGACGGGCTCCTCCTCGGCGCTGCTGCGGGAGGGCGGTGGGGGCGTGTGACCTTCTCAAGATGGCGGATGGCCCAAGGTGACGATGCCGTTCCACTGGAACTGATGCGACGCTCGGGACGGCGGACGCAATAGGGCCCCGGCAGAGATACGCTGGGGGGTGTGTGTGTGTGTGTGTGGGGGGGGGTGTGTCCTTCTTTTCCCGCCCTTTTTTTTGCCGTCCTATGTAGAAGGTCGGGTGAGTGATGGCCAGGTCGCCATCTTGGGAGTGGCACGCTGCAATTTCCGCCCTACCTGGCGCCATCTTTGGTCCTGGCAGAAGCCACTTCCGGTGGCGTTGCCACCGTTGCTGTGGTAACTGTAAAGCCCCAGATAATGGTGTCTGTTGAAGTCGCCTGCCTGAATCCGACCCCCGACGCCGATCGCGCGCTCTCCCGCCGCCTGTCCCACGAGCCATTTCCAGCACCGCCGACCAGTCCGCGCCCGTCCGCGCCGCGTAAAAGGCGACGGAAAATCGCGCCGAGAACGCGGGATCGGTTTCGGGGCCGGATTCAGGCAGGCGAGTTCAATAGTCGCCAATGTAGGGGGGCCTTCATTTTCACCTTCCGAAACAAAGATGGCGGAGGCACCGGAAATGGCTTCTGCCAGTATCAAAGATGGCGGCAGGGAGGGCGGAAATTGCGTCTCGACCTTCCCAAGATGGCGACTCAACCGTCACTCGCCCGACCTTCTACATAGGGCGGCAAAAAAGGGGCGGGGAAAAAGAGGACCCCTCACGGGGTGTCTACTGCATTGCCTGCCCGCGACGCCGACGCCGATCACCCCCCCCCCCCCCGGCGCGATTTTGCGCGGCGTTTCCCATCGTGCCCACACGGGCTGTGGGCTCAGCGGCGCCGCGGACGCGCGGGAGCCCGGCGGGCGCCGACAGGCGGCGGCGGCTCCGCCCCTCTCTCTGCCGGGGTCCTTCCACGGCCGCCGTCGCGGAGAGCGACTCCCGTCCCGCCGCGCCCCGTCTCCGCGCCCCCCGGGTCCGCTCCCGCCCGGGGAACGCATCGACGAAGGAAGAACGGTCGCCCAGCTCCCGGAGCCATCGCCCTACCCGCAGCCGGGAGCAGCCGGCAGGAGGAGGCACCTGCTCTCTCTGCCGGAGAGGTGAGAGGGGCGGAAGGACGGGGCGGCGTGGGAGAGCGGGCACGGGAGAATTCCCAGGCACAATTCCAGCTCCCCACCCTTGCAGCTGACAGCAGCCCGGTGTCCTCTGCGTGTGGCAGCAGCTGCAGCGCTGGTTTGGAGCGAGCTTCCACGGCATTTTGTTGCAAAGGTGCCCCTTCCAGCCGGGTGCCCCGGCTGGGTTCCCTGGCTGGGAGAGCCCTTGAAGTAGCCAAAGGGAGCAGCTGCTGAGAATTCCGAGCCCGCTGTTCCTGTGATTCTGGATACAGTGTTTCAGTAGTGTGTGCTTCTATCCTATGTGCTGCTAGATGTACTTTGGAACAAGTTGACTCTTTCATCCCTCCCCACCTGCATTCTTCCTAGGTGTACGTTTTATTCAGCAGCATTCAGATGAGACAGAGGAGCTCTGTTCCCATCAGCATAAAAGGAAAAAGTGTGCTCATACAGACCTAAGTTGTTTGGTCAAAATATTCTTACTTTGCTTTGGTCCAAAAAATGTTATTCCTGTGTGCAAGCTCATGGGGAAGATTTTATTCAACAGCTCTCAGTGGGACATGAAAGCTCCACTTTCCCTTTTCTTGAACAGCCTGAGACCCAATATTACTTGATATCAATTTTATTACAGGCGTTTGGAACTTTTTGAAGAGCCAGAAGGATTGTTTGTGCATACGTGTGTCACTAATATCCCTCCTCTCTCCAATGCAGGATGGGGGGGAAAAGGGCTGCAGAGCTTCCTACGAGGGGCTGTAAGTGCAAATAAAGAGGAGCCAGAGGTTTAGTTGATATGAATCACTGTTTCTGAAAAGAGCCTGATGGATTTGCTGATACCAAAACCAGTAGGAATAGGAGACTGAACTCGGGCATCGTGATGGTCTCCTTGGCTTTAAAAAGCTTTAATGGCTTTAAAGGGCATTTCTGTCAGACCTGGTTTATTTTTGTTCCCTTTCATTAAATTTTAAAATAAAAAAGCCCCGCTCCATCTCTGCTGCTGTGATGTGTGACTAAAGCCCATCTTCCTTCCACTGGGAACAGGTGAGAGATGGAACTAAACCCCAAAGGATTTTCTGCTCACTGATGGCACATGAGTTTTCTTGGGAATTCTCTGCCACATCTGGTGAATTGTTCTTGAATGTGGCCATGAGGGGAGTTGAACGTGCCAGCCCAGATCTGCAAACATGCAGTGCCAGAAGGAGAACCCTTGAAGTGTCACCTGGGATGTGTTCCACTGACTCACAGGTGTGTGTGCTGTGCCCAGGTCCCCTGTCCAAATCCTGGGCGGGGAGGAGCCAGGACTGCACATTGCTCGTGATATGAATTCAGTTTTGGGGAGGTTAAATACAAATGAGATGCCAGGGAGGGAATGGCTTCTAACTGTAAATATTTTTGTCCTAGAGGAGCCCTGCCCAGTCTGACTGCTGCCCAGTGCTGCTCCCTGACTGCACGCTCTCTTGGTGAGCCTCTGTCCTGCTGGCCGTGCCTTTTCTGTCCCCGTGCCGCTCCGTGCCCGTCTTTACCCTCCCGAGCACGTGGCGTGGTCGATTCCTGTCTCCCGGTCCTGGTTTCCCTTTTTGTCTCTGTGTCCCTGCGTCCTTGCTGTGTGTTCGGGACTCCGTCTTTTTGTCTGTCCTTCTCCGTGCCTCACTCGTGTTCCCGTTCTGTTCCCTGTGGCTCTGTGGTGCTCCCCGTGCCATTGTTTCCCCCGGGATCCTTGTGTCCCCTTCGCTGCCCCTGTTCTTTTTTAATCCCTCTCTCGTGCTGCCCATCTAGCATCCCTTTTTTGTGGTTTTGTTTTCTATTTTTTTTTCCTCCATTTCATCCTGCACCCCGATCTTTATTTTCTTTCCTGTGTCCTCTCTGCTGCCACTCTCTGCCTCGTGTCCTCTGTGTCTGCGGGGCTGGGGAGGAACTTCAGCCCTCCTGGGGGCTGCCCCCCCCCACCCCTCCTTTTCCTTGTGCCAGCAGGGTCCCTTTTTGGGGGCATGGACCCGTGGGAAGGGTTCCCATCAAGGGCCGTGCTGCCGTCCAGGGCAGCTGGAGCGGTTCTGTGCCTTCATTTTGGGGGTGAGGAAAGAAGGCTGAGGGGGGGACGGGGTGCAGACTCGGGGGGCTCCGATGTGTTTCGGGGCAGCCCGAGGTCCCCGGCAGAGGGAGCCACGCTGCGGCGCAGGAGCAGGGGAGTGGGGAATGGGGGGGGGGGGGGGGGGGGCCGTGCTGGGTGCCCTCCCCCAGAGGGACCCACGGGTGCCAGGACATTCCCAGGGAGGGGTGGCCGTAGAATACATGAAAAATAGCAATATAAAAAAATGACCTAAATCTCGTTGAAAAGAAGTATTTGATTGGTTTTTATTTGGTTAGAGCCAGGGGTTTTATATAGGTTATATAAGTCTAAAATATACGGAATGCAATAGAAAAATAAATTTTAAAAGCATTTGTATAAATATAAAATATAAACACAGAAGTTACACATCTCTATAAAATACAGAGTATATAATATAAATAAAGCAAATATTATCAAAATACATAATGTATAAATATAAGTTGTAAAAGATGAAACTAGAAATATAAAAAGATTTAACTATGGTTTAAAATAAATGTTTTATTGGTTTTTAATTGGTTAGGGGCAGGGTGTTGAAGAAATAATATAAGCAACAGATAAATATCCAAATAAAATAAGGACAAATGGTATAAGCCATAGATAAATCTACAAATGTACAATAAAATACAGACATGAAATTAGAAATGCATCTATAAATATATGTAAGTATAAATCTATATAGAATCAGAAAAGTATTTATGTAGTATTTATGTAATATTTAATACAATTAATATTGAATCTATTCTTATAGTATAATATATACGTAATATAAATGTACAAATTACAGATATAAATATGAAAAATGCACGTAGAAAAATATATTTGAATATAGTATAAAACAAAGTGGTTTGTTGGTTTCCATATGGTTAGAAGCACAGCTTTTTAACGAATGATATTAAACATAAAAGCATACAAATATGTTAAATATCAAGATATAGATATACATAAAATAAATAGTAGTAGTAGAAAGATATATAATAAAAAGTAAAAACAATGTCTTGTCTATATTTTGCACCATATTAGAATATAAATTAAATTGAATATATAAAGATATGTGTAGACTATGAATAGATATATAAAATAAATAATAGCAAATAGATACATGTGTATATATATCTCAATATATATATATCTAAAGGGTTTTGTTTGTTTTCATTTCATTAGAGGAAGGCATTCTTTAGTTTCGGCTGGGGTTTATTTTGGTGCATTCATTTAGGGGGATTTCCTGAAGGGATGGATCTCGTTGTTTCATTCCCCCCCCCATCCCTTGTCTGTCTGTCTGTCTGTCTGTCTGTCTGTCCGTCCGTCCCCAAAGCGCCGCAGCCCCGGGCTGAGCTCGGCGGCAGTGCTGCCGCCTTGTGGGCACAGCGCGGTACTGCAGCCGTCGCCTGTCCGGGATGCAGCCCCACAGCGAGCAGTCCGGAGCAGAAGTGTGAAAGCTGGGATCCTTTGACTTCTGCAGGGGGACTTCATTTTCTTTTCCTCTTCTTCTCTTCCAGGACCGGAGAAACGGTTCCACTCCTCCCATCTTTGCCAAAAGCTGTGGTGTTTGAGGAGCCAGAGCCAAGGTGCCTTCAGCACCAGGGCTCTGCACTGGAGGGCTCCCGGTCCTGACCGCGCAGGGTTCCCCTTTTCCTCCCCGCTGGGATGAAGTGTCTATGGAATCTGGGATCTGGGTGAAACTGCGGCTCTGCTGGTATCCAGGGACGTGAGGTTCCGGGAGACTGCGTTTCCCTGTGGCTTTCCAGGTCGGCAGGAGCCGGAGGAAATGGGGTGCCAGAGCCGTGCCCCATCAGGCCGTGTTTGCCTCTGAGGAACAGAGAGTCCGGGCTGAGGTGAGATTGCCAGGAGTGCTTGGATGGATGAGCTGTGCGGGGAACGGGGAGCTCGGAATCGCAGCTGCTGCTGGATCCATTGCCTTAGGTCTGCTCCGTCTGTGTCTGTGCCAAGTGGGATTCGATTCGTGCTGGGGAGAGAGGTGCTGTGGGGAGCCAAAGGTGGAGTAAATCCTCTCTGGGGATGGGCAGCAAAGGACTGAGTAGCAGGGAAAGGAGAGGATTTCTAAAGGATACGACTGTTTCTGCCAAGAGCGGGGTGGAGCAGCGATGGGGGTGGTTGGGTTTGGCCTGGGCTCTGTTATTCTTGGTGCCATTTTAAAATTCTGTCGTGTGATTTACTGTCCGGGAGCTTTCGAACGAGAGCTGACGGAAATGTAGGTTAAGCCTTGGAAGTTGGGTCCATTGACTGCAGCAGCTCGCCGAGGCTGGAGGACTGGGGTGATGGCTGCTCCCAGGAAAGGTTACTTATTTATTGATACTGTGTCACATTTCCCTCAGCCCGGAATGGCTGTGAGTTTGTGCTCTTCTCAGTGGGGGATTGGAGAAGGTTTTGGCTGTAATTAGAAGTGGGAGAAAAATCCTGCTAAATAAAAGTCTCCCCTCTGTCCCCCCCTAAGTTATCCCAGTTTGTCCCAGCTTGGAGCTGCGCAGAAGTCAGGCAGGGGAAATGACCTCAGGGATACAGCTGTCAGTTCCGAGGCAGAGAGAGAAGATGTAGCAGCCAAGGGCAGGGGAGGGGAAAGGTTTCAGAAAGCATTTCTGTGGTGTAATGAATGCCAATTTCTGCTTGCCCAGGGAGAAGAGGACGAACTCCCAGCCATTCAGGCCTGACAGTCCCCTGCAGCGAGAGCATACACTGGAAGAGTTCAGGGTCGAAGACAAGGCTGAGGGAAAATCCAGGGTATTTGTAAGGGATGATGAGAGGTGGGTCCAGGGTGAGAATCCAGTGGGTAAAGGGAAAAGTGGTGTAAGGGAGGAGTAATACAGGGCAGGGGCCGATAAGGTAGGATGGGTGGAACAGTGCAGTGAACATAAACCAATGGGGGGTGGGTACAAGGATACAAGAACTTTCCAGAGCTGGGAGGAGACAAGGGATGACATAACTGAGAATAGAGGCAACCAATGGGAAATGAGGGTTATAAAGCTTTACCATAAAGAATTTTTAAAACCTTTGACAACCTTCTTAGGAGCTATTCTAAACTTAAACAGATGCCCTCCAAGGTCTGGGGCCATGGGCCAACTCCTCACCCAAAACACTGGTCTGACTTGGCATGTCAGTCAGTCCAATTCCTACACTGGGCCTCTGCATGATATTCGCCCAGAAGCTGCCTTTCAAGGACTGAAGTGGAACAAAAAGTATAAAAGAAATGTCATTCCCAGAGGGAAAATAGTTTCATTTCTCTTGTGTCTGCTTTTTTTTTTTTTTTTTTTTTTTTTGCAGTTACCTCAAAATTCCCGGATCCAGAACAGCTACTCTGAGTTTCGGTAGAGATTCCAAAGCAGGATACAGTAGGTTTCAAAGTACACCTTGGAAAATCAATCGTTTGTCTGCAGCATGCAGCATGTAGGTGTGATGTCTGTAACTGGTCTTAGTTGACGCAGAGGTACTTGGAAAAAAATGTTTAATCTTTCATCTCTCCCCACCTGCATTCTTCCTAAGTGTACTTTTTATTCAGCAGGACTCGGATGAGAGAGAGAGAGAGAGAGAGAGAGAGGAACTCTCTTCACATCAGCGTCAAAGGAAGAAGTGTTCAGCGACTTACAGTCCTAGTGACTGTTCTGTGTAAAAGCAGGATTGTTTTTCCATCAGACCTTGCGTGCCGTACCAGTCTGTGGGTTAACAGGTGTCTAAGAAAGGTCAAAAGGGAATAACTCCATGTCGTTCACTCGTGTGAATCTTGGTGGGGAGCAGAGCCGAGAGTGAACTGCAGTGAGGGGGAGGTTACTGAAGCCCCAGTTTGTTTCCAGGGAGCGTGGTGTTGTGGTGTTCAAAGTTACAGGTGCCTGCTGGCCTGGAGCTGGATACTTCTGCCTCTGCTTTCTTTGGGGGTTGATGATTCCTTATGTTTATGTTGGCGTGCCAGGCCAATTGTTAAAGGTATTTCCATCAGACCTGGTTTGAATGTGTTACCCCTTCATTTAATTAAAAGAAAAAAAGCCCCGCTCCATCACTGCTGCTGTGATGTGTGACAAAAGCCCATCTTCCCTCCACTGGGAACAGGTGAGAGATGGAACTAAACCCCAAAGGATTTTCTGCTCACTGATGGCACGTGAGTTTTCTTGGGAATTCTCTGCCATATGTGGTCAGTTGTTCTTGAATGTGGCCATGAGGGGAGTTGAACGTGCCCGTCCAGATCTGCAAACATGCA
The DNA here is from genome assembly GCF_963662255.1 of Cinclus cinclus. Lineage (NCBI taxonomy): Eukaryota > Metazoa > Chordata > Aves > Passeriformes > Cinclidae > Cinclus > Cinclus cinclus. The sequence goes on from NC_085058.1 coordinate 21,966,630, forward strand.
GTGCCAGAAGGAGAAGCCTTGAAATGTAAACCGGGATTTATTCACCTGACTCGCAGGTGTGTGTGCTGTGCCCAGGTCCCCTGTCCAAATCCTGGGCGGGGAGAAGCCAGGACTGCACATTCCTTGTGATAGGAATTCAGGTTTTTCTGGGGGGGTCGGGGCGGGGGTTAAATACAAATGAGGTGCCAGGGAGGGAATGGCTCCTACGTGTAAATATATTTGCCCAAAAGGAGCCCTGCCCAGTCTGACTGCTGCCCAGTGCTGCTCCCTGACTGTACCCTCTCTTGGTGAGCCTCTGTCCCGCTGGCCGTGTTTTTGTTTTCTGGTTTTGTTTTTGTTTGTTTGTTTGTTTGTTTGGTTTTTTTTTTATTTCATCCTGCACCCCGATCTTCATTTTCTTCCCGTGTCGTCTCTGCTGCCACTCTCCCTTTCTGCCTCGTGTCCTCTGTGTCTGGTTTATAATGTGTAGACTATATGGATATATGAATTCCACGTAAGTATGCCAAATATAAATAGAAAAATGAATTGAAATATAGTTTTAAAATAAAGGGGTTTTAATTTTCTGTTTTGTTAGAGGCCGGGCTTTTCCATAAAGGATATAAAAATGTGAAGATATAGAATATATAAATGTGTGTGTGTGTGTGTGTATATACATATATATACACACACATAAAATACAAATGTTAGTAATATAAAGATTTCTTAATAAAAATAATATGGTACCCATGTTGTAATTGATGCCAATATACATTAAATTCAATATCCAAATATAGGTATTGATTATGAATATAAATTAATTATTAACAAACATATTTTATATATATATATATATCTATCTATCTAATGGGTTTGGGGTTTTTTTAATTTGTTCATGGCAGGGATTTTTTAGTTTGGGTCGGGGTTTTTTTGGGGGCATTCGTTTAGTAGGATTTTTTAAAGGGAGGGACCTCGATGTTTTTTGGCCCCTTGTGTGTGTGTGTGTGTGTGTGTGTCTCTCTGTCTGTGTGTGTCTGTCTCTCTGTCTGTGTGTCTCTCTGTCTGTCTGTGTGTGTCTGTCTCTCTGTGTGTGTCCCCCGTGTCCTCAAAGAGCCGCAGCCCCCGGCTGAGCTCGGCCGCAGTGCTGCCGCCTTGTGGGAAGAGATCGGTACTGCAGCCGTGCCCGGAGCCGGAGCCCGGACAGTGCTGCCGCCTTGTGGACACAGCGCGGTACTGCAGCCGTGCCCCGAAGCGGCGACGGGCTCCTCCTCGGCGCTGCTGCGGGAGGGCGGTGGGGGCGTGTGACCTTCTCAAGATGGCGGATGGCCCAAGGTGACGATGCCGTTCCACTGGAACTGATGCGACGCTCGGGACGGCGGACGCAATAGGGCCCCGGCAGAGATACGCTGGGGGGTGTGTGTGTGTGTGTGGGGGGGGGTGTGTCCTTCTTTTCCCGCCCTTTTTTTTGCCGTCCTATGTAGAAGGTCGGGTGAGTGATGGCCAGGTCGCCATCTTGGGAGTGGCACGCTGCAATTTCCGCCCTACCTGGCGCCATCTTTGGTCCTGGCAGAAGCCACTTCCGGTGGCGTTGCCACCGTTGCTGTGGTAACTGTAAAGCCCCAGATAATGGTGTCTGTTGAAGTCGCCTGCCTGAATCCGACCCCCGACGCCGATCGCGCGCTCTCCCGCCGCCTGTCCCACGAGCCATTTCCAGCACCGCCGACCAGTCCGCGCCCGTCCGCGCCGCGTAAAAGGCGACGGAAAATCGCGCCGAGAACGCGGGATCGGTTTCGGGGCCGGATTCAGGCAGGCGAGTTCAATAGTCGCCAATGTAGGGGGCCTTCATTTTCACCTTCCGAAACAAAGATGGCGGAGGCACCGGAAATGGCTTCTGCCAGTATCAAAGATGGCGGCAGGGGAGGGCGGAAATTGCGTCTCGACCTTCCCAAGATGGCGACTCAACCGTCACTCGCCCGACCTTCTACATAGGGCGGCAAAAAAGGGGCGGGGAAAAAGAGGACCCCTCACGGGGTGTCTACTGCACTGCCTGCCCGCGACGCCGACGCCGATCACCCCCCCCCCCCGGCGCGATTTTGCGCGGCGTTTCCCATCGTGCCCACACGGGCTGTGGGCTCAGCGGCGCCGCGGACGCGCGGGAGCCCGGCGGGCGCCGACAGGCAGCGGCGGCTCCGCCCCTCTCTCTGCCGGGGTCCTTCCACGGCTGCCGTCGCGGAGAGCGACTCCCGTCCCGCCGCGCCACCTCTCCGCGCTACCCGGTTCCGCTCCCTCCCGGGGAACGCATCGACGAAGGAAGAGCGGTCGCCCAGCTCCCGGAGCCATCGCCCTGCCCGCAGCCGGGAGCAGCCCGCAGGAGGAGGCAGCTGCTCTCTCTGCCGGAGAGGTGAGAGGGGCGGAAGGACGGGGCGGGGTGGGAGAGCGGGCACGGGAGAATTCCCAGGCACAATTCCAGCTCCCCACCCTTGCAGCTGGCAGCAACCCGGTGTCCTCTGCGTGTGGCAGCAGCTGCAGCGCTGGTTTGGAGCAAGCTTCCATGGCATTTTGTTGCAAAGGTGCCCCTTCCAGCCGGGTGCCCCGGCTGGGTTCCCTGGCTGGGAGAGCCCTTGAAGTAGCCAAAGGGAGCAGCTGCTGAGAATTCCGAGCCCGCTGTTCCTGTGGTTCTGGATACAATGTTTCAGTAGTGTGTGCTTCTGTCCTATGTGCTGCTAGATGTACTTCGGAGCAAGTTGACTCTTTCATCTCTCCCCACCTGCATTCTTCCTAGGTGTACGTTTTATTCAGCAGCACTCAGATGAGAGAAAGGATCTCTGTTCCCATCAGCATAAAAGGAAAAAGTGTGCTCACACAGACCTAAGTTGTTTGGTCAAAAAATTCTTACTTTGGTTTGGTCCAAAAAATGTTATTACTGTGTGCAAACTCACGGGGAAGATTTTATTCAGCATCACTCAGTGGGACATGAAAGCTCCACTTTCCCTTTTCTTGAACAGTCTGAGACTCAATATTACTTGATATCAATTTTTTTACAGGCGTTTGGAACTTTTTGAAGAGCCAGAAGGATTGTTTGTGCATACGTGTGTCACTAATATCCCTCCTCTCTCCAATGCAGGATGGGGGGGAAAAGGGCTGCAGAGCTTCCTACGAGGGGCTGTAAGTGCAAATAAAGAGGAGCCAGAGGTTTAGTTGATATGAATCACTGTTTCTGAAAAGAGCCTGATGGATTTGCTGATACCAAAACCAGTAGGAATAGGAGACTGAACTCGGGCATCGTGATGGTCTCCTTGGCTTTAAAAAGCTTTAATGGCTTTAAAGGGCATTTCTATCAGACCTGGTTTATTTTTGTTCCCTTTCATTAAATTTTAAAATAAAAAAGCCCCGCTCCATCACTGCTGCTGTGATGTGTGACTAAAGCCCATCTTCCTTCCACTGGGAACAGGTGAGAGATGGAACTAAACCCCAAAGGATTTTCTGCTCACTGATGGCACGTGAGTTTTCTTGGGAATTCTCTGCCATATGTGGTCAGTTGTTCTTGAATGTGGCCATGAGGGGAGTTGAACGTGCCAGCCCAGATCTGCAAACATGCAGTGCCAGAAGGAGAACCCTTGAAGTGTCACCTGGGATGTGTTCCACTGACTCACAGGTGTGTGTGCTGTGCCCAGGTCCCCTGTCCAAATCCTGGGCGGGGAGGAGCCAGGACTGCACATTGCTCGTGATATGAATTCAGTTTTGGGGAGGTTAAATACAAATGAGATGCCAGGGAGGGAATGGCTTCTAACTGTAAATATTTTTGTCCTAGAGGAGCCCTGCCCAGTCTGACTGCTGCCCAGTGCTGCTCCCTGACTGCACGCTCTCTTGGTGAGCCTCTGTCCTGCTGGCCGTGCCTTTTCTGTCCCCGTGCCGCTCCGTGCCCGTCTTTACCCTCCCGAGCACGTGGCGTGGTCGATTCCTGTCTCCCGGTCCTGGTTTCCCTTTTTGTCTCTGTGTCCCTGCGTCCTTGCTGTGTGTTCGGGACTCCGTCTTTTTGTCTGTCCTTCTCCGTGCCTCACTCGTGTTCCCGTTCTGTTCCCTGTGGCTCTGTGGTGCTCCCCGTGCCATTGTTTCCCCCGGGATCCTTGTGTCCCCTTCGCTGCCCCTGTTCTTTTTTAATCCCTCTCTCGTGCTGCCCATCTAGCATCCCTTTTTTGTGGTTTTGTTTTCTATTTTTTTTTCCTCCATTTCATCCTGCACCCCGATCTTTATTTTCTTTCCTGTGTCCTCTCTGCTGCCACTCTCTGCCTCGTGTCCTCTGTGTCTGCGGGGCTGGGGAGGAACTTCAGCCCTCCTGGGGGCTGCCCCCCCCCACCCCTCCTTTTCCTTGTGCCAGCAGGGTCCCTTTTTGGGGGCATGGACCCGTGGGAAGGGTTCCCATCAAGGGCCGTGCTGCCGTCCAGGGCAGCTGGAGCGGTTCTGTGCCTTCATTTTGGGGGTGAGGAAAGAAGGCTGAGGGGGGGACGGGGTGCAGACTCGGGGGGCTCCGATGTGTTTCGGGGCAGCCCGAGGTCCCCGGCAGAGGGAGCCACGCTGCGGCGCAGGAGCAGGGGAGTGGGGAATGGGGGGGGGGGGGGGGGGGGCCGTGCTGGGTGCCCTCCCCCAGAGGGACCCACGGGTGCCAGGACATTCCCAGGGAGGGGTGGCCGTAGAATACATGAAAAATAGCAATATAAAAAAAAGACCTAAATCTCGTTGAAAAGAAGTATTTGATTGGTTTTTATTTGGTTAGAGCCAGGGGTTTTATATAGGTTATATAAGTCTAAAATATACGGAATGCAATAGAAAAATAAATTTTAAAAGCATTTGTATAAATATAAAATATAAACACAGAAGTTACACATCTCTATAAAATACAGAGTATATAATATAAATAAAGCAAATATTATCAAAATACATAATGTATAAATATAAGTTGTAAAAGATGAAACTAGAAATATAAAAAGATTTAACTATGGTTTAAAATAAATGTTTTATTGGTTTTTAATTGGTTAGGGGCAGGGTGTTGAAGAAATAATATAAGCAACAGATAAATATCCAAATAAAATAAGGACAAATGGTATAAGCCATAGATAAATCTACAAATGTACAATAAAATACAGACATGAAATTAGAAATGCATCTATAAATATATGTAAGTATAAATCTATATAGAATCAGAAAAGTATTTATGTAGTATTTATGTAGTATTTAATACAATTAATATTGAATCTATTCTTATAGTATAATATATACGTAATATAAATGTACAAATTACAGATATAAATATGAAAAATGCACGTAGAAAAATATATTTGAATATAGTATAAAACAAAGTGGTTTGTTGGTTTCCATATGGTTAGAAGCACAGCTTTTTAACGAATGATATTAAACATAAAAGCATACAAATATGTTAAATATCAAGATATAGATATACATAAAATAAATAGTAGTAGTAGAAAGATATATAATAAAAAGTAAAAACAATGTCTTGTCTATATTTTGCACCATATTAGAATATAAATTAAATTGAATATATAAAGATATGTGTAGACTATGAATAGATATATAAAATAAATAATAGCAAATAGATACATGTGTATATATATCTCAATATATATATATCTAAAGGGTTTTGTTTGTTTTCATTTCATTAGAGGAAGGCATTCTTTAGTTTCGGCTGGGGTTTATTTTGGTGCATTCATTTAGGGGGATTTCCTGAAGGGATGGATCTCGTTGTTTCATTCCCCCCCCCATCCCTTGTCTGTCTGTCTGTCTGTCTGTCTGTCCGTCCGTCCCCAAAGCGCCGCAGCCCCGGGCTGAGCTCGGCGGCAGTGCTGCCGCCTTGTGGGCACAGCGCGGTACTGCAGCCGTCGCCTGTCCGGGATGCAGCCCCACAGCGAGCAGTCCGGAGCAGAAGTGTGAAAGCTGGGATCCTTTGACTTCTGCAGGGGGACTTCATTTTCTTTTCCTCTTCTTCTCTTCCAGGACCGGAGAAACGGTTCCACTCCTCCCATCTTTGCCAAAAGCTGTGGTGTTTGAGGAGCCAGAGCCAAGGTGCCTTCAGCACCAGGGCTCTGCACTGGAGGGCTCCCGGTCCTGACCGCGCAGGGTTCCCCTTTTCCTCCCCGCTGGGATGAAGTGTCTATGGAATCTGGGATCTGGGTGAAACTGCGGCTCTGCTGGTATCCAGGGACGTGAGGTTCCGGGAGACTGCGTTTCCCTGTGGCTTTCCAGGTCGGCAGGAGCCGGAGGAAATGGGGTGCCAGAGCCGTGCCCCATCAGGCCGTGTTTGCCTCTGAGGAACAGAGAGTCCGGGCTGAGGTGAGATTGCCAGGAGTGCTTGGATGGATGAGCTGTGCGGGGAACGGGGAGCTCGGAATCGCAGCTGCTGCTGGATCCATTGCCTTAGGTCTGCTCCGTCTGTGTCTGTGCCAAGTGGGATTCGATTCGTGCTGGGGAGAGAGGTGCTGTGGGGAGCCAAAGGTGGAGTAAATCCTCTCTGGGGATGGGCAGCAAAGGACTGAGTAGCAGGGAAAGGAGAGGATTTCTAAAGGATACGACTGTTTCTGCCAAGAGCGGGGTGGAGCAGCGATGGGGGTGGTTGGGTTTGGCCTGGGCTCTGTTATTCTTGGTGCCATTTTAAAATTCTGTCGTGTGATTTACTGTCCGGGAGCTTTCGAACGAGAGCTGACGGAAATGTAGGTTAAGCCTTGGAAGTTGGGTCCATTGACTGCAGCAGCTCGCCGAGGCTGGAGGACTGGGGTGATGGCTGCTCCCAGGAAAGGTTACTTATTTATTGATACTGTGTCACATTTCCCTCAGCCCGGAATGGCTGTGAGTTTGTGCTCTTCTCAGTGGGGGATTGGAGAAGGTTTTGGCTGTAATTAGAAGTGGGAGAAAAATCCTGCTAAATAAAAGTCTCCCCTCTGTCCCCCCCTAAGTTATCCCAGTTTGTCCCAGCTTGGAGCTGCGCAGAAGTCAGGCAGGGGAAATGACCTCAGGGATACAGCTGTCAGTTCCGAGGCAGAGAGAGAAGATGTAGCAGCCAAGGGCAGGGGAGGGGAAAGGTTTCAGAAAGCATTTCTGTGGTGTAATGAATGCCAATTTCTGCTTGCCCAGGGAGAAGAGGACGAACTCCCAGCCATTCAGGCCTGACAGTCCCCTGCAGCGAGAGCATACACTGGAAGAGTTCAGGGTCGAAGACAAGGCTGAGGGAAAATCCAGGGTATTTGTAAGGGATGATGAGAGGTGGGTCCAGGGTGAGAATCCAGTGGGTAAAGGGAAAAGTGGTGTAAGGGAGGAGTAATACAGGGCAGGGGCCGATAAGGTAGGATGGGTGGAACAGTGCAGTGAACATAAACCAATGGGGGGTGGGTACAAGGATACAAGAACTTTCCAGAGCTGGGAGGAGACAAGGGATGACATAACTGAGAATAGAGGCAACCAATGGGAAATGAGGGTTATAAAGCTTTACCATAAAGAATTTTTAAAACCTTTGACAACCTTCTTAGGAGCTATTCTAAACTTAAACAGATGCCCTCCAAGGTCTGGGGCCATGGGCCAACTCCTCACCCAAAACACTGGTCTGACTTGGCATGTCAGTCAGTCCAATTCCTACACTGGGCCTCTGCATGATATTCGCCCAGAAGCTGCCTTTCAAGGACTGAAGTGGAACAAAAAGTATAAAAGAAATGTCATTCCCAGAGGGAAAATAGTTTCATTTCTCTTGTGTCTGCTTTTTTTTTTTTTTTTTTTTTTTTTTGCAGTTACCTCAAAATTCCCGGATCCAGAACAGCTACTCTGAGTTTCGGTAGAGATTCCAAAGCAGGATACAGTAGGTTTCAAAGTACACCTTGGAAAATCAATCGTTTGTCTGCAGCATGCAGCATGTAGGTGTGATGTCTGTAACTGGTCTTAGTTGACGCAGAGGTACTTGGAAAAAAATGTTTAATCTTTCATCTCTCCCCACCTGCATTCTTCCTAAGTGTACTTTTTATTCAGCAGGACTCGGATGAGAGAGAGAGAGAGAGAGAGAGAGAGGAACTCTCTTCACATCAGCGTCAAAGGAAGAAGTGTTCAGCGACTTACAGTCCTAGTGACTGTTCTGTGTAAAAGCAGGATTGTTTTTCCATCAGACCTTGCGTGCCGTACCAGTCTGTGGGTTAACAGGTGTCTAAGAAAGGTCAAAAGGGAATAACTCCATGTCGTTCACTCGTGTGAATCTTGGTGGGGAGCAGAGCCGAGAGTGAACTGCAGTGAGGGGGAGGTTACTGAAGCCCCAGTTTGTTTCCAGTGAGCGTGGTGTTGTGGTGTTCAAAGTTACAGGTGCCTGCTGGCCTGGAGCTGGATACTTCTGCCTCTGCTTTCTTTGGGGGTTGATGATTCCTTATGTTTATGTTGGCGTGCCAGGCCAATTGTTAAAGGTATTTCCATCAGACCTGGTTTGAATGTGTTACCCCTTCATTTAATTAAAAGAAAAAAAGCCCCGCTCCATCACTGCTGCTGTGATGTGTGACAAAAGCCCATCTTCCCTCCACTGGGAACAGGTGAGAGATGGAACTAAACCCCAAAGGATTTTCTGCTCACTGATGGCACGTGAGTTTTCTTGGGAATTCTCTGCCATATGTGGTCAGTTGTTCTTGAATGTGGCCATGAGGGGAGTTGAACGTGCCCGTCCAGATCTGCAAACATGCAGTGCCAGAAGGAGAAGCCTTGAAATGTAAACCGGGATTTATTCACCTGACTCGCAGGTGTGTGTGCTGTGCCCAGGTCCCCTGTCCAAATCCTGGGCGGGGAGAAGCCAGGACTGCACATTCCTTGTGATAGGAATTCAGGTTTTTCTGGGGGGGTCGGGGCGGGGGTTAAATACAAATGAGGTGCCAGGGAGGGAATGGCTCCTACGTGTAAATATATTTGCCCAAAAGGAGCCCTGCCCAGTCTGACTGCTGCCCAGTGCTGCTCCCTGACTGTACCCTCTCTTGGTGAGCCTCTGTCCCGCTGGCCGTGTTTTTGTTTTCTGGTTTTGTTTTTGTTTGTTTGTTTGTTTGTTTGGTTTTTTTTTTATTTCATCCTGCACCCCGATCTTCATTTTCTTCCCGTGTCGTCTCTGCTGCCACTCTCCCTTTCTGCCTCGTGTCCTCTGTGTCTGGTTTATAATGTGTAGACTATATGGATATATGAATTCCACGTAAGTATGCCAAATATAAATAGAAAAATGAATTGAAATATAGTTTTAAAATAAAGGGGTTTTAATTTTCTGTTTTGTTAGAGGCCGGGCTTTTCCATAAAGGATATAAAAATGTGAAGATATAGAATATATAAATGTGTGTGTGTGTGTGTGTATATACATATATATACACACACATAAAATACAAATGTTAGTAATATAAAGATTTCTTAATAAAAATAATATGGTACCCATGTTGTAATTGATGCCAATATACATTAAATTCAATATCCAAATATAGGTATTGATTATGAATATAAATTAATTATTAACAAACATATTTTATATATATATATATATATATCTATCTAATGGGTTTGGGGTTTTTTTAATTTGTTCATGGCAGGGATTTTTTAGTTTGGGTCGGGGTTTTTTTGGGGGCATTCGTTTAGTAGGATTTTTTAAAGGGAGGGACCTCGATGTTTTTTGGCCCCTTGTGTGTGTGTGTGTGTGTGTGTGTCTCTCTGTCTGTGTGTGTCTGTCTCTCTGTCTGTGTGTCTCTCTGTCTGTCTGTGTGTGTCTGTCTCTCTGTGTGTGTCCCCCGTGTCCTCAAAGAGCCGCAGCCCCGGGCTGAGCTCGGCCGCAGTGCTGCCGCCTTGTGGGAAGAGATCGGTACTGCAGCCGTGCCCGGAGCCGGAGCCCGGGCAGTGCTGCCGCCTTGTGGACACAGCGCGGTACTGCAGCCGTGCCCCGAAGCGGCGACGGGCTCCTCCTCGGCGCTGCTGCGGGAGGGCGGTGGGGGCGTGTGACCTTCTCAAGATGGCGGATGGCCCAAGGTGACGATGCCGTTCCACTGGAACTGGTGCGACGCTCGGGACGGCGGACGCAATAGGGCCCCGGCAGAGATACGCTGGGGGGTGTGTGTGTGTGGGGGGGGTGTGTGTGTCCTTCTTTTCCCGCCCTTTTTTTTGCCGTCCTATGTAGAAGGTCGGGTGAGTGATGGCCAGGTCGCCATCTTGGGAGTGGCACGCTGCAATTTCCGCCCTTCCTGGCGCCATATTTGGTCCTGGCAGAAGCCACTTCCGGTGGCGTTGCCACCGTTGCTGTGGTAACTGTAAAGCCCCAGATAATGGTGTCTGTTGAAGTCGCCTGCCTGAATCCGACCCCCGACGCCGATCGCGCGCTCTCCCGCCGCCTGTCCCACGAGCCATTTCCAGCACCGCTGACCAGTCCGCGCCCGTCCGCGCCGCGTAAAAGGCGACGGAAAATCGCGCCGAGAACGCGGGATCGGTTTCGGGGCCGGATTCAGGCAGGCGAGTTCAATAGCCGCCAATGTAGGGGGCCTTCATTTTCGCCTTCCGAAACAAAGATGGCGGAGGCACCGGAAATGGCTTCTGCCAGTATCAAAGATGGCGGCAGGGGAGGGCGGAAATTGCATCTCGACCTTCCCAAGATGGCGACTCAACCGTCACTCGCCCGACCTTCTACATAGGGCGGCAAAAAAGGGGCGGGGAAAAAGAGGACCCCTCACGGGGTGTCTACTGCATTGCCTGCCCGCGACGCCGACGCCGATCACCCCCCCCCCCCCCCCCCCCGGCGCGATTTTGCGCGGCGTTTCCCATCGTGCCCACACGGGCTGTGGGCTCAGCGGCGCCGCGGACGCGCGGGAGCCCGGCGGGCGCCCACAGGCAGCGGCGGCTCCGCCCCTCTCTCTGCCGGGGTCCTTCCACGGCTGCCGTCGCGGAGAGCGACTCCCGTCCCGCCGCGCCCCGTCTCCGCGCCCCCCGGGTCCGCTCCCGCCCGGGGAACGCATCGACGAAGGAAGAACGGTCGCCCAGCTCCCGGAGCCATCGCCCTACCCGCAGCCGGGAGCAGCCGGCAGGAGGAGGCAGCTGCTCTCTCTGCCGGAGAGGTGAGAGGGGCGGAAGGACGGGGCGGGGTGGGAGAGCGGGCACGGGAGAATTCCCAGGCACAATTCCAGCTCCCCACCCTTGCAGCTGGCAGCAACCCGGTGTCCTCTGCGTGTGGCAGCAGCTGCAGCGCTGGTTTGGAGCGAGCTTCCACGGCATTTTGTTGCAAAGGTGCCCCTTCCAGCCGGGTGCCCCGGCTGGGTTCCCTGGCTGGGAGAGCCCTTGAAGTAGCCAAAGGGAGCAGCTGCTGAGAATTCCGAGCCCGCTGTTCCTGTGATTCTGGATACAGTGTTTCAGTAGTGTGTGCTTCTATCCTATGTGCTGCTAGATGTACTTTGGAACAAGTTGACTCTTTCATCCCTCCCCACCTGCATTCTTCCTAGGTGTACGTTTTATTCAGCAGCATTCAGATGAGACAGAGGAGCTCTGTTCCCATCAGCATAAAAGGAAAAAGTGTGCTCACACAGACCTAAGTTGTTTGGTCAAAAAATTCTTACTTTGGTTTGGTCCAAAAAATGTTATTCCTGTGTGCAAGCTCATGGGGAAGATTTTATTCAACAGCTCTCAGTGGGACATGAAAGCTCCACTTTCCCTTTTCTTGAACAGCCTGAGACCCAATATTACTTGATATCAATTTTATTACAGGCGTTTGGAACTTTTTGAAGAGCCAGAAGGATTGTTTGTGCATACGTGTGTCACTAATATCCCTCCTCTCTCCAATGCAGGATGGGGGGGAAAAGGGCTGTAGAGCTTCCTACAAGGGGCTGTAAGTGCAAATAAAGAGGAGCCAGAGGTTTAGTTGATATGAATCACTGTTTCTGAAAAGAGCCTGATGGATTTGCTGATACCAAAACCAGTAGGAATAGGAGACTGAACTCGGGCATCGTGATGGTCTCCTTGGCTTTAAAAAGCTTTAATGGCTTTAAAGGGCATTTCTATCAGACCTGGTTTATTTTTGTTCCCTTTCATTAAATTTTAAAATAAAAAAGCCCCGCTCCATCACTGCTGCTGTGATGTGTGACTAAAGCCCATCTTCCTTCCACTGGGAACAGGTGAGAGATGGAACTAAACCCCAAAGGATTTTCTGCTCACTGATGGCACGTGAGTTTTCTTGGGAATTCTCTGCCATATGTGGTCAGTTGTTCTTGAATGTGGCCATGAGGGGAGTTGAACGTGCCAGCCCAGATCTGCAAACATGCAGTGCCAGAAGGAGAACCCTTGAAGTGTCACCTGGGATGTGTTCCACTGACTCACAGGTGTGTGTGCTGTGCCCAGGTCCCCTGTCCAAATCCTGGGCGGGGAGGAGCCAGGACTGCACATTGCTCGTGATATGAATTCAGTTTTGGGGAGGTTAAATACAAATGAGATGCCAGGGAGGGAATGGCTTCTAACTGTAAATATTTTTGTCCTAGAGGAGCCCTGCCCAGTCTGACTGCTGCCCAGTGCTGCTCCCTGACTGCACGCTCTCTTGGTGAGCCTCTGTCCTGCTGGCCGTGCCTTTTCTGTCCCCGTGCCGCTCCGTGCCCGTCTTTACCCTCCCGAGCACGTGGCGTGGTCGATTCCTGTCTCCCGGTCCTGGTTTCCCTTTTTGTCTCTGTGTCCCTGCGTCCTTGCTGTGTGTTCGGGACTCCGTCTTTTTGTCTGTCCTTCTCCGTGCCTCACTCGTGTTCCCGTTCTGTTCCCTGTGGCTCTGTGGTGCTCCCCGTGCCATTGTTTCCCCCGGGATCCTTGTGTCCCCTTCGCTGCCCCTGTTCTTTTTTAATCCCTCTCTCGTGCTGCCCATCTAGCATCCCTTTTTTGTGGTTTTGTTTTCTATTTTTTTTTCCTCCATTTCATCCTGCACCCCGATCTTCATTTTCTTTCCTGTGTCCTCTCTGCTGCCACTCTCTGCCTCGTGTCCTCTGTGTCTGCGGGGCTGGGGAGGAACTTCAGCCCTCCTGGGGGCTGCCCCCCCCCCACCCCTCCTTTTCCTTGTGCCAGCAGGGTCCCTTTTTGGGGGCATGGACCCGTGGGAAGGGTTCCCATCAAGGGCCGTGCTGCCGTCCAGGGCAGCTGGAGCGGTTCTGTGCCTTCATTTTGGGGGTGAGGAAAGAAGGCTGAGGGGGGGACGGGGTGCAGACTCGGGGGGCTCCGATGTGTTTCGGGGCAGCCCGAGGTCCCCGGCAGAGGGAGCCACGCTGCGGCGCAGGAGCAGGGGAGTGGGGAATGGGGGGGGGGGGGGGGGGGCCGTGCTGGGTGCCCTCCCCCAGAGGGACCCACGGGTGCCAGGACATTCCCAGGGAGGGGTGGCCGTAGAATACATGAAAAATAGCAATATAAAAAAAAGACCTAAATCTCGTTGAAAAGAAGTATTTGATTGGTTTTTATTTGGTTAGAGCCAGGGGTTTTATATAGGTTATATAAGTCTAAAATATACGGAATGCAATAGAAAAATAAATTTTAAAAGCATTTGTATAAATATAAAATATAAACACAGAAGTTACACATCTCTATAAAATACAGAGTATATAATATAAATAAAGCAAATATTATCAAAATACATAATGTATAAATATAAGTTGTAAAAGATGAAACTAGAAATATAAAAAGATTTAACTATGGTTTAAAATAAATGTTTTATTGGTTTTTAATTGGTTAGGGGCAGGGTGTTGAAGAAATAATATAAGCAACAGATAAATATCCAAATAAAATAAGGACAAATGGTATAAGCCATAGATAAATCTACAAATGTACAATAAAATACAGACATGAAATTAGAAATGCATCTATAAATATATGTAAGTATAAATCTATATAGAATCAGAAAAGTATTTATGTAGTATTTATGTAGTATTTAATACAATTAATATTGAATCTATTCTTATAGTATAATATATACGTAATATAAATGTACAAATTACAGATATAAATATGAAAAATGCACGTAGAAAAATATATTTGAATATAGTATAAAACAAAGTGGTTTGTTGGTTTCCATATGGTTAGAAGCACAGCTTTTTAACGAATGATATTAAACATAAAAGCATACAAATATGTTAAATATCAAGATATAGATATACATAAAATAAATAGTAGTAGTAGAAAGATATATAATAAAAAGTAAAAACAATGTCTTGTCTATATTTTGCACCATATTAGAATATAAATTAAATTGAATATATAAAGATATGTGTAGACTATGAATATATATATAAAATAAATAATAGCAAATAGATACATATATATATATATCTCAATATATATATATATCTAAAGGGTTTTGTTTGTTTTCATTTCATTAGAGGAAGGCATTCTTTAGTTTCGGCTGGGGTTTATTTTGGTGCATTCATTTAGGGGGATTTCCTGAAGGGATGGATCTCGTTGTTTCATTCCCCCCCCCAATCCCTTGTCTGTCTGTCTGTCTGTCTGTCTGTCTGTCTGTCTGTCTGTCCGTCCGTCCCCAAAGCGCCGCAGCCCCGGGCTGAGCTCGGCGGCAGTGCTGCCGCCTTGTGGGCACAGCGCGGTACTGCAGCTGTCGCCTGTCTGGGATGCAGCCCCATAGCGAGCAGTCCGGAGCAGAAGTGTGAAAGCTGGGATCCTTTGACTTCTGCAGGGGGACTTCATTTTCTTTTCCTCTTCTTCTCTTCCAGGACCGGAGAAACGGTTCCACTCCTCCCATCTTTGCCAAAAGCTGTGGTGTTTGAGGAGCCAGAGCCAAGGTGCCTTCAGCACCAGGGCTCTGCACTGGAGGGCTCCCGGTCCTGACCGCGCAGGGTTCCCCTTTTCCTCCCCGCTGGGATGAAGTGTCTATGGAATCTGGGATCTGGGTGAAACTGCGGCTCTGCTGGTATCCAGGGACGTGAGGTTCTGGGAGACTGCGTTTCCCTGTGGCTTTCCAGGTCGGCAGGAGCCGGAGGAAATGGGGTGCCAGAGCCGTGCCCCATCAGGCCGTGTTTGCCTCTGAGGAACAGAGAGTCCGGGCTGAGGTGAGATTGCCAGGAGTGCTTGGATGGATGAGCTGTGCGGGGAACGGGGAGCTCGGAATCGCAGCTGCTGCTGGATCCATTGCCTTAGGTCTGCTCCGTCTGTGTCTGTGCCAAGTGGGATTTGTGCTGGGGAGAGAGGTGCTGTGGGGAGCCAAAGGTGGAGTAAATCCTCTCTGGGGATGGGCAGCGAAGAACTGAGTAGCAGGGAAAGGAGAGGATTTCTAAAGGATACGACTGTTTCTGCCAAGAGCGGGGTGGAGCAGCGATGGGGGTGGTTGGGTTTGGCCTGGGCTCTGTTATTCTTGGTGCCATTTTAAAATTCTGTCGTGTGATTTACTGTCCGGGAGCTTTCGAACGAGAGCTGACGGAAATGTAGGTTGAGCCTTGGAAGTTGGGTCCATTGACTGCAGTAGCTCGCCGAGGCTGGAGGACTGGGGTGATGGCTGCTCCCAGGAAAGGTTACTTATTTATTGATACTGTGTCACATTTCCCTCAGCCCGGAATGGCTGTGAGTTTGTGCTCTTCTCAGTGGGGAATTGGAGAAGGTTTTGGTGTAATTAGAAGTTGGAGAAAAATCCAGCTAAAAAGTCTCACCTCTGTCCCCGCTAAGTTGTCCCAGTTTGGAGCTGCGCAGAAGTCAGGCAGGGGAAATGACGTCAGGGATACAGCTGTCAGTTCCGAGGCAGAGAGAGAAGATGTAGCAGCCAAGGGCAGGAGAGGGGAAAGGTTTCAGAAAGCATTTCTGTGGTGTAATGAATGCCAATTTCTCCTTGCCCAGGGAGAAGAGGACGAACTCCCAGCCATTCAGGCCTGACAGTCCCCTGCAGTGAGAGCATACACTGGAAGAGTTCAGGGTCGAAGACAAGGCTGAGGGAAAATCCAGAGTATTTATAAGGGATGATGAGAGGTGGGTCCAGGGTGAGAATCCAGTGGGTAAAGGGAAAAGTGGTGTAAGGGAGGAGTAATACAGGGCAGGGGCCGATAAGGTGGGATGGGTGGAACAGTGCAGTGAACATAAACCAGTGGGGGCGGGGTACAAGGATACAAGAACTTTCCAGAGCTGGGAGGAGACAAGGGATGACATAACTGGGAATAGAGGCAACCAATGGGAAATGAGGGTTAAAAAGCTTTGCCATAAAGAATTTTTAAAACCTTTGACAACCTTCTTAGGAGCTATTCTAAACTTAAACAGATGCCCTCCAAGGTCTGGGGCCATGGGCCAACTCCTCACCCAAAACACTGGTCTGGCTTGGCATGTCAGTCAGTCCGATTCCTACACTGGGCCTCTGCATGATATTTACCCAGAAGCTGCCTTTCAAGGACTGAAGTGGAACAAAAGGTATAAAAGAAATGTCATTCCCAGAGGGAAAACCGTTTCAGTTCTCTTGTGTCTGGTTTTTTTTTTTTTTTTTTTTTTTTACAGTTACCTCAAAATTCCCGGATCCAGAACAGCTACTCCGAGTGTTTTGGTAGAGATTCCAAAGCAGGATACAGTAGGTTTCAAAGTACACCTTGGAAAATCAATCGTTTGTCTGCAGCATGCAGCAGGTAGGTGTGATGTCTGTAACTGGTCTTAGTTGATGCAGAGGTACTTTGAAAAAAATGTTTAATCTTTCATCTCTTCCCAGCTTCATTCTTCCTAAGTGTACTATTTATTCAGCAGGACTCAGATGAGAGAGAGGGGGGACTCCCTTCACATCATCGTGAAAGGAAAAATCATTCAGTGACTTACAGTCTTAGTCACTGTTCTGTGTAAAAGCAGGATTGTTTTTCCATCAGACCTTGCCTGACGTACCAACCGGTCTGTGCGTTAACAGGTGTCTAAGAAAGGTCAAAAGGGAATAACTCCATGTCGTTCACTTGTGTGAATCTTGGTGGGGAGCAGAGCTGAGAGTAAACTGCGGTGAGGGGGAGGTTACTGAAGCCCCAGTTTGTTTCCAGTGAGCGTGGTGTTGTGGTGTTCAAAGTTACAGGTGCCTGCTGGCCTCGAGCCGGATACTTCTGCCTCTGCTTTCTTTGGGGGTTGATGATTCCTTATGTTTATGTTGGTGTGCCAGACAAATTTTTAAAGGTATTTCTATCAGACTGGGTTTATTTGTATTACCCCTTCATTTAATTAAAAGAAAAAAAGCCCCGCTCCATCACTGCTGCTGTGATGTGTGACAAAAGCCCATCTTCCCTCCACTGGGAACAGGTGAGAGATGGAACTAAACCCCAAAGGATTTTCTGCTCACTGATGGCAAGTGAGTTTTCTTGGGAATTCTCTGCCAAATGTGGTCACTTGTTCTTGAATGTGGCCATGAGGGGAGTTGAACGTGCCAGCCCAGATCTGCAAACATGCAGTGCCAGAAGGAGAACCCTTGAAGTGTAAACCGGGATTTATTCACCTGACTCGCAGGTGTGTGCTGTGCCCAGGTCCCCTGTCCAAATCCTGGGCGGGCAGAAGCCAGGACTGCACATTCCTCATGATATGAATTCAGGAGTGTTTTTGAGTCGGGGTCGTGGTGGGGAGGTAAATAAAAACGAGATGCCAGTGAGGGAGTGGCTTTTAACTGTAAATATTTTTGTCCTAAAGGAGCCCTGCCCAGTCTGACTGCTGCCCAGTGCTGCTCCCTGACTGTATGCTCCCTTGGTGAGCCTCTGTCTTGCTGACCGTGTTTTTGTTTGTTGGGTTTTGTTGTTGTATTTTTTGTTGGTTTTTTGTTTTCCTTTGTTTTGTTTTGTTTTGTTTTTTGTTGTTTTTTTTTTTTTTTTTTGGTTTTTTTTGTTTTTGTTTGGTTTGTTTTGTTGTTTTTATTTTCTTTTTCCATTTCATCCTGCACCCCGATCTTCATTTTCTTCCCGTGTCCTCTCTGCTGCCACTCTCTCTTTCTGCCTCGTGTCCTCTGTGTCAGCGGGGCTGGGGAGGAACTTCACCCTTCCTGTGGGCTGCCCCCTGCCCCGCCCCCCCCCCCTTTCCTTGTGCCAGCAGGGTCCCTTTTTGGGGGCATGGACCCGTGGGAAGGGTTCCCATCAAGGGCCGTGCTGCCATCCAGGGTAGCTGGAACGGTTCTGTGCCTTCATTTTGGGGGTGAGGGAAGAAGGCTGAGGGGGGGACGGGGTGGAGACTCGGGGGGCTCCGATGTGTTTCGGGGCAGCCCGAGGTCCCCGGCAGAGGGAGCCACGCTGCGGCGCAGGAGCAGGGGAGTGGGGAATGGGGGGGGGGGGGGGGGGCCGTGCTGGGTGCCCTCCCCCAGAGGGACCCACGGGTGCCAGGACATTCCCAGGGAGGGGTGGCCGTAGAATACATGAAAAATAGCAATATAAAAAAAAGACCTAAATCTCGTTGAAAAGAAGTATTTGATTGGTTTTTATTTGGTTAGAGCCAGGGGTTTTATATAGGTTATATAAGTATAAAATGTACGGAATGCAATAGAAAAATAATTTTAAAAAATATTTGTATAAATATAAAATATAAACAAAGAAGTTACACATCTATATAAAATACAGAGCATATAATATAAATAAAGCAAATATTATCAAAATATATAATGTGTAAATCTACATTGTGAAAGATGAAACTAGAAATATAACAAGATTTAAATATTATTTAAAATAAATGTTTTATTGGTTTTTAATTGGTTAGGGGCAGGGTGTTGAAGAAATAATATAAGCAACAGATAAATATCCAAATAATATAAGGACAAATGGTATAAGCAATAGAAAATTGTACAAATGTACAATAAAACACAGACATAAAATTAGAAATGCATTTATAAATATATGAAAGTATAAATATGTATAGAATCAGAAAAGTATTTATGTAGTATTTAATACAAATAATATTGAATATATTCTTATAGTGTATTATATCATATACGTAATATAAATTTATAAATTACAGATATAAATATGAAAAATGCAACTAGAAAAATATATTTGAATATAGTTTAATATCAAGTGTTTTTTTGGTTTCTATTTGGTTAGAAGCACAGCTTTTTAATGAATGATATTAAAAATAAAAACATACAAATATGTTAAATATAAAGATATAGATATACATAAATAGTAGTAGTAGAAAGACATATAATAAAAAGCAAAAACAATATATTGTGTAAAGTTTGCAATATATTAGAATATAAATTAAATTGAATATATAAAGATATGTGTAGACTATGAATATAAATATAAAATAAATAATAACAAGTAGATTCATATGTGTATATATCTCAATATATATATATCTAAAGGGTTTTGTTTGTTTTCATTTGGTTAGAGGAAGTGTTTCTTTAGTTTTGGCTGGGGTTTATTTTGGTGCATTCATTCAGGGGGATTTCCTGAAGAGATGGATCTCGTTGTTTCATCCCCCCCATCCCTTGTCTGTCTGTCTGTCTGTCCCCAAAGTGCCTCAGCCCCGGGCTGAGCTCGGCGGCAGTGCTGCCGCCTTGTGGGCACAGCGCGGTACTGCAGCCGTGCCCCGATCCCGTGCCCTGCTCCTTCCTCCTCGCTGCTGTCGGGGGACGGGGCGGGGGGGGGGTCGGGGTCGAGGGGAGTTCCTGTCAGACCCGGCAGGCCTGCTTTTGCTTGTTGATTTTTCAGTTTTCTGAGGAGGAGCATTTTTGAGTTCTGGTGTCGCTCTGTTCCATCCTGCTTCTTGTCTCTCAGCCTGCCTGTATATTTCTCTTTCTTTCTTCCTTCCTCTCCTTTTCCCTTTGTCCTGCACCGTGACCATATTTTGTTCCCTTTCACTATCCCTTTGCCTGTAGCTGTGTGCACCTGCTGCCCAGTGCTCGTCACTTACTGTACCCTCTTTCGGCAAGCCTCCGTTCCACCCGAGTTCGCAGCGGTGGCGACTGCGCCGGTCCGCCCGCCACCCGTGCCGCGTCATCGCCCGGGCCCGCCCACCCATGCGCGTCATCGCCCGTGCTGCCGCCCACCCATGTCGCGTCATCGCCCGGGCTGCCGCCCACCCATGTCGCGTCATCGCCCTGGCCCGCCCATTCCTTCGCGTCATCGCCCGGGCTGCCGCCCACCCATGTCGCGTCATCGCCCCGCGCCGCCCGGCAGCATCATCGCCCCGGCCCGGACGCATCAGCACCCCGGACCCCCCCGGCAGTATCATCTCCCCGGCCCACCCGTCGCGCGGCATCATCATCCGGGGCTGCCGCTCCACATCACCACCCAGGACCGCTTCCCCGGCTCATCTCGCCGCCCCGGCCCTCCCGGCTGCACAGCCCCGCTCTCCTGCTCCGCCGGCCCAGGTGAGCCTGCAGGGGGGCTGCTGCTCTTTGGTGTCCCAGGGCTTGCCTCAGGATGGAAGAGCCTTTCCTTTCTCTGTGCAGAGTTAAAAGCAAGGGGCTGCCCTAATTGTAGTTTTTCTTTCTGACCCTTTTTCACAGGGAGGTTGTGCTTTTTGGGTATTCTGTGTCAGTTTTCACTCTTGGCCAGAATTTTCTGTGGTTCTGGTGGAGTGTAGTGGTTGCTGCTCCTTGCCTGGGGACACAGTGGCCTTGGGAAGCATCTCTGTAAATCAGAGTTATGCTGGGTTGATGCCTGAAAACTAGGTGAGAATACACTACTCCGCAGTGTAAGGCTTACAGCGCAGGTACTTGTTTATTCAACGCCACGAGTGAGGGGGATTGCTCCACCACAAACTCACTCGTCCGTTCTTTGCACAGTACTGGCTTGTATACTTTTTTTTTTACTTGGTGTGCTCATTCGTCTTTCTTATCCTTCATATGGAAACATATTTTCTAATTACATGATTACAGAAGTCCTTGTGGCACAGGAGCCATGCTGCTTGCAGATGTTTAGAGAAATTGGATTCAGTGAGTTCTGTAGAAATCTTCTGCTTACCTTTTAATCTTCTGGAGAAGCTGGACTGGAACGTGGAAGCTCAGGGGAGACCTTCCCACAGGTATTTGTATTCAGTGCCGTTGTGTGCATCTTTGCTGCATTTTCCTCATTAGGGAAGGGACTCGTTCGTGTTGGTTTTGCTTTTCAGTCAGCAGGGGTGCAGGTATTCAGGGTTCAGCCAAAGGAAGATTCCAAAGGGAGTTTTAGGGATGGCTGCGGCCGGCTTTCCCAGAGTCGGTTTCTTTCATTTTGGTTTTGTGCCCTAAACAATTTGACACTGTTTTTTGACCCAGGATTTAGCAAGACAATCCCGAAGTAAAGTTCCTTTGCTGTTATTGCTGGGAATGTTTTTGCTCTGTTGCCTGGAAAGGCCGACCTGGAACAGAGACTAGACAGAGTAAAAGGAATAAAAGAGGTATTTATTGAAAGGATACACTTTGGGGCAGTGCGACATCCCGGCCAGGACTACACCCAAGTCAGATTCCACATGGATGCCAGTAACAAGTCTTTACACTTTTATAAGTTTTGGTTCATCTCCATATTGGGGTTTATTATCCAGCCACAGCCTCAGGCTATGAACTCTCAGCCCCCTGGCTTGCTCCCTTTCCCTCACCGTTGCTTTTGCTTTTTTGGGTATCGCTTGTCCTTGATTGTCTAGCTAGAAAGGAATTGTTTTGTCTTAACTATCCTGTAAAGAGAACTTACTAACACCTAATATGAAGTTTCACAGTTACACACTAAGCAGCAGAGATTCTGAAAAATACAAAAGCTAAAACTTTTAAAGCTCCAAGGTGTGAGCTCCAAGTCCCTCCATACCTGAGGACTCAAAGGTGTTCGGGTGTGACAGCAGATGGGAAACCTGTGATGTGCAAGTCACCCAGTTGGAAGTGGTGCTGGAGCTTGGAGTGTGAGGGACTGGGTGAGTTTTTATCAGTGGCACGTGCTGGGAGTCTATGTCATGATGATTTTTTCCTTTTCTCTTTACATTCCTTTTATGTATCCTTAGCATGCATCCTTGTAATTGTTTAAATCTGGTCTATTAGCATAGTCCTGGTATTCTGCTAGGCAAGAAGATCAAGCATCCTAAAGGCCTCCCAGCTGGAGGCTGGAAAGCCTGACACTGTCTTGAGAAACCAAGGTTCTCTCCTTGGGAGGGTATTTTGTAAAGCAGGATTAAGCCCCCCCGGGGGGGAATACTTTCAGATAGGGAGATGTCACGCCACTCACTGAAGCTTCTCTTTGGGCCATCTTGGTCGGTGGTGCCGACGTGCAAGGTCCGTACAGTTGTACACACGGTGCACCGGCTGTGTGCATTTCGTGTATTCCTCCTTGACCACTTGTTGCACCGAGGATCCTTGTTAAATACCACGGTTCAATCCCTTTTATCGGTTAACCGTGTTTGTCTCATCTTTCTAGGACCAGGGAAAAAGGCATCAAGTGAGTGGTGTGCCCTGGGGACAGGCGGAGCCTGTCCTTACCCGTCTGCCAGGAGCATCTGAAGGAAAGCAAACACAGAGATTGAGGTAAGTCGGTTGGCATAGGGGATGTGCTGTTTCCACAGGGCTTTTATGTGGCAAGTTTTATGGAGGATGTTGTTCCAAGGGAAATGGTGCTTCACGTGTGAAGTTTCACTTTCCTGTCACAAAGCTTTGGGAACGCTCAGGGACGCAGCGTGGGATATTTGACCCGTGAAATGGGTCCCATTTTTGTGTAAAATAGCCATTTTTTACTGGTTTGTGGTTTTTCTGCCTTTGGAGGAGTGTGAGGCTGACCGGTTCGGTTGGTGTCTGGGAATGGGGAGGGTGTTCTGAGTTCCAGCAGCACTCCCAGGGCTGTTGCTTTGAGATGCAGTGCTGAACCCAGCAATCTTCCCGCTCTGCAAACGTGGGAGTGAGTGGAAGAGCAAGTGGCAAAGCTGGGCTTTTCTCCTTAAATGCCAGAACAGCTGGGTTTAAGTTCTGTCAGCCAGAGGGGGGAATGAACCCTGGTGCCAGGGGCCATCCTGGGGGCACTGGACTGGTGTTAGCATCTTGTCTCTTATCTTTTGCATGATGTGATTGTCACTTGATGAGAGAAGGCAGAAAATGAGGCAGGAGGGGGAGCTCATTTTGTTTCTGTGAACTCCAGGCTTGGGGCAGCTGCAGAGCACTTTGGTTTCAAAAACTGCTGCCCCGACACAGTGAACTTGACCCTCTCTTGGGCACTTTGGGATCCTTCCGTGCCGCTCTTCCCCTGATCCTTCACCTGCGAGGTGCGGGCTCAGAAACCCCTGCCCCTGCTCGACGGGTTTTTACAAGTACAAATTGATTTTCTTAGAGAAGCCATCAGGCGTAATGAGAATCTGTGGAAAACAGGGGGTTGGTACACTAGCTGATAGTAGGTCTTGGGCTTTTCTTCTTTTCTTTAACTTGTTCTTAAAAGGAGCCCTAAACTGGAAAACTGAATGGGGAGGGGAGGGGAGGGGAGGGGATGGGAGCTGCTTTTCATTTTTATGAATTATTGCTTTGGATTTTGGTACGTCAAGTGACACCACCAAAATAAGATTGGAAGAACCAAGCTTCAGGACTCTGCGCTTAATTCTTTTAGTGTGTTTGTGTGGGTGCAGGAAATGCCAAATCCCAAAGCAATTCTATGTCTGTAACATGAAGGTGTGGGGTTTTCACGTATGCTTTTATAGTCTGAAGGCTTTTCTTGTGTCCCAAAAGCCACAAGGAACCTGCCAGAAGCAGGCCTTCATTGCATATGTGGGATTTCAGTTTGCTCTCGGACTCTTCCCTCCAATCTTCTCTCGAGTTCTTGTTCCAGAGGGGCTCTGACAAGAGGTGCGTTACCTTGATAAATGGGAATGAGATTGGCCAAGTCTGTCAGGAAAGCAAAACCATCCCCGAGGTTTGTTTGGCCAAAGACGGACCATGACAACGTCCATACTGGCGGAGGCTGTGAGTGCTGATACTTTTGGGTGGTGTGGTTCCTCTGGCCCCTTACAAGTCAGGGCGAGGCTGAAGGAAGGAGGGAAGCTGCCACAGCTGCAGGTGAGGGCAGTGTAGGCTGTTTCCAGCTGCTTGGTACAGAACTGTGAGAACTGGAAGAACAGCTTTCCTCCTTCTTTCTCTCCATCACTGGGCATGAAGGATATTAGGATGTAGCTGCACTAAGTTGTGTCATTTGTGGGTTGTTGATTGGTTGTTGTTTCTTCTGGCTTTTTTATGTATTTCCAAGTGGTGCAGTGAGGAGCAAGTTGCTGGCTTATGTGATTTCTGACTGAGCTGCCACAGAAACGGGCATCTGTGTGTGCACATGCTTCCTGGCAAATCCAGATTTGACGTGGAAATCCTAGGGGAGGATTTCCAGCCTTGACCACGCGTGACACAGGCTTGTGAAAATGGAAATGGCCTTGGCAGAAGAGCAGCTGTGAAGTGAAGCAGAACTGCAATACAGGTAAGCAGGAAAAACAAGTGAAGTGGTACTTGTTGGTCCTGTGTGCGCCTCTGCCTGCTGCCAGCACTTGGTGGTGCAGCTCGACAGAGTCCCTTTCAGTGTTTGTTGGGTTTGATTTCTGCGGTCAGTTCCCGTAAACAGCTCCCCTCCTTTACCGCACCCATCCCTGGTGTGGGACCAGACTCACCCTTAGCGTGGAGGAATTCTCTGCTCCCCTGGAGAGGGGCTGAAGGCAGGGCTTATGAGCAGAGGGAAAACAACCAAACCGTGGGCACTGTGTCCTGGATGCACGCAGCACCACGTGTATTCCAAGTTCCCAGCACGGATGAATGTAAACAAGAAAATGCCTGTTCCTTCACTTGTCCAGCTCTCCCCCCTGCTTCCCCATGCTCTTGTCCCTGGTGTGCCAAGGTCCTGCATCTCCCTGGCTCTGCAGGTGCAGCCCACCTTGTCCCGCCTGTGGCCAAGAAAATATGGGCCTGAGATTTTTTTAGCAGCTATCCATTCATTTAAAGAACACAAAGTGCATACAGTGCAGAAGAGTCTTTAGGAAAGACATCCAAAGAAGGGACTGTGCTTTTCCTGTAGTTCTCCTTCCTGTTTTCACCTGGGCTGGAAGGATGGGCATGGCCAGTATTTATCATATGAAAATGATGTTACTAAATTTGTCCAGAAGTTCTGATTATTATTATCATTGTTCCTCATTTTCTGACAGAAAACATTCTCATTTTGCCTTTCCCAAGTTGTTTCCAGGTGCTGCCCAGGATGGACATCTGTGGCCTCAGACAGCGATTGCCTAGGAGGAAGGGGAGGCTTTGCACAGCTCACCTGCACAGCTCAGGTGGATGGGACAGGATTGGTGTGGCCTGAGAAGGCATGAACAGCTGTCTGTGTTCTGCAGTGCCTTGAAACCTTTCTCTGTCAGGTTTTGGAGGGGTTTCTCTTTGGGATTTCTTGTGATGCAGCACCCCGGGTGTCCCTTTGTGCAAAGTCCAGTGGTGAAGGGTTGAGTGAGTGACAAGTGGGGTCTGGCATGCAAATGGTTCTGTTAAAATGGAGCAAAGAATGCAGTAAGAAAAACGAGCATCCTTGTAATGTCTGAAAGGGTTAGGAGCAAGAATGCAGGAGAGGGGCACTTTTATATTTGAATCGGTGTCACCTGTCTTGGATCAAGCCCCACAGTGAGCAATCAGAGCAGAAGTGTGAAAGCTGGGATCCTTTGACTTCTGCAGGGGACTTCATTTTCTTTTCCTCTTCTTCTCTTCCAGGACCGGAGAAACGGTTCCACTCCTCCCGTCTTTGCCAAAAGCTGTGGTGTTTGAGGAGCCAGAGACAAGAGGCTTCAGCACCAGGGCTCTGCACTGGAGGGCTCCCGGTCCTGACCGCGCAGGGTTCCCCTTTTCCTCCCCGCTGGGATGAAGTGTCTATGGCATCTGGGTGAAACTGCAGCTCTGCTGGTATCCAGGCACGTGAGGTCCGGGGGACTGCGTTTCCCTGTGGCTTTCCAGGTCGGCAGGAGCCAGAGGAAATGGGGTGCCAGAGCCGTGCCCCATCAGGCCGTGTTTGCCTCTGAGGAACAGAGAGTCCGGGCTGAGGTGAGATTGCCAGGAGTGCTTGGATGGATGAGCTGTGCGGGGAACGGGGAGCTCGGAATCGCAGCTGCTGCTGGATCCATTGCCTTAGGTCTGCTCCGTCTGTGTCTGTGCCAAGTGGGATTTGTGCTGGGGAGAGAGGTGCTGTGGGGAGCCAAAGGTGGAGTAAATCCTCTCTGGGGATGGGCAGCGAAGGACTGAGTAGCAGGGAAAGGAGAGGATTTCTAAAGGATACGACTGTTTCTGCCAAGAGCGGGGTGGAGCAGCGATGGGGGTGGTTGGGTTTGGCCTGGGCTCTGTTATTCTTGGTGCCATTTTAAAATTCTGTAGTATGATTTACTGTTTGGGATCTTTCTAACAGGAGCTGACAGAAAAGTAGGTTAAGCCTTAGAAGTTGGGTCCATTGACTGCAGAAACTTGCCGAGGCTGGAGGACTGGGGTGATGGCTGCTCCCAGGAAAGGTTACTTATTTATTGATACTGTGTCAGATCTCCCTGAGCGACTGCCAGCCCAGAATGGCTGTGAGTTTGTGCTCTTCTCAGTGGGGAATTGGAGAAGGTTTTGGTGTAGTTAGAAGTCGGAGAAAAATCCAGCTAAAAAGTCTCACCTCTGTCCCCACTAAGTTGTCCCAGTTTGGAGCTGCACAGAAGCCAGGCAGGGGAAATGACGTCAGGGATACAGCTGTCAATTCCAAGGCAGAGAGAGAAGATGTAGCAGCCAAGGGCAGGAGAGGGGAAAGGTTTCAGAAAGCATTTCTGTGGTGTAATGAATGCCAATTTCTGCTTGCCCAGGGAGAAGAGGACGAACTCCCAGCCATTCAGGCCTGACAGTCCCCTGCAGTGAGAGCTCAGCACGCATCCCCAGAGGCAAGTCCAGCAGGAGAAAGAAGGAAAAAAGGTGATTTCTTTTGCTTGCAAGTAATTTCCAGTTCTGAAAGCCCAGCCAACATTTGCTCTTGATTGTGGTCGGGTGAAGCATGAGCAGCGGGCACGGGTCGTGCCGTGGATGTAGCCGCAAAGCCCGGGGTCACTGAGACGGGGCACGAGAGGTGTTTGTGTAGGAAAATGCCGAGGGGTTGTCCACGGGAGCGAGGAGGCATTTCTGAGGGGATTGCTGAGGGAGTTGAAGGGAGCCCGGCAGAGAATTTCTCTGGGAAATTTCTGCGAGGGCCTTGGGGAGCGCAGCCAGGGCTCTCCAGGGCTAGCAGGGAGGGCTCAGCCCTCGGGACTCTGTGTCCTCCTTCCCCGGCAGCAGCCAGCGAGGAAGGGAGGAGAGGCTCCGTGCGGCATGAGGCCCACGGGAGAGAGCGAGCAGAGGAGCGGCCTGGGGCTGGAGAGGGGCAGGAGAAAGGCAAATGGACCTCGCTGGGGTAACCGGGGGAACAGAATGGACACTTGGATGAGCAGTGCAGGTGAGGAGTGGATCGGAGTTCACCTGCAGAGAAAGAGGGAGGGGATCTTTTGGAGGGAAAAGCTGAGGCGATGAGTTCAGTGACCTCAGCACAAGTTGTGTTTGCACAGAGTGGGAGCAGAGGTGAAGGGCGATCCAAAGGCCGCCCTGCTTGACCTCTGAATTCCAGGATAGTCTGTCAGCACACCAAGCTAGGAACTGTTGGGAAAAATAAAGCAGCACTGCCATTCTGGACCCTCTGCACAATATTCACCCAGAACTCGCTTTTCAAGGACTAAAATGGAGCAAAAGCTATAAAAGAATTGTAATTCCAAGAGGGAAAATAGTCTTCAAAAAACAAGTCCACGGGGGCCTGGATGCTGATCCCTATTGCTGGTCCATGAGAGTATCTGACAGGTCAGGTTTCAAACTGTTTGATTTGACAGGAAACTGGTTTGTTCCTTCTGGTGTGTAGGATCATTGGCTTGGCATGGGCCCGGGAACTCGACCTTTTCCATCTAGGAAAAGAGTTAGGGAGCTGTTTGAAAAGCTAGTCCTGGAGATAGACAGCTTGGTCGGTATTGCTGTGTGGAAATAGAAGAATATCTCTTCTGATTTTTCTCTCATCTTTCTTGCACAGCTGTTTTTCTATTCCTTACTTGCGTTCCCATCGGGGCAGTGTGGCTTGGAGCTCGGGAGCTGGATCTGTTACTTACCCACATCAGATTGGTGTGCACTGGTTCAGGAGGTAAGCTACAGGGTGACTTGGAAACTCTGAAAGGAGAAGAAGCTCTTATGTGTCCCTGCAAAATGATTTGGCTCCATCAGGCTGTTAATTCGGGGAACTAACACTTCATCTGTAACGTTCTGTGCTCTGCCATCATCGCTGTGAGCCCTGAAAGCCTCCTGAGCTGTTCTCACACAGACCTAACTTGTTTGGTCAAAAAATTCTTACTTTGGTTTGGTCAATAAAATGGTATTACTGTGTGCAAACTCATGGGGAAATATTTATTCAGCATCACTCAGTGGGACATGAAAGTTCCACTTTCCCTTTTTTTGAACAGCCTGATACTCAATATTACTTGATATCAATTTGATTACAGGCGTTTTGAACTGTTTGAAGAGCCAGAAGGATTGTTTGTGCATACATGTGTCACTAATATCCCTCCTCTCTCCAATGCAGGATGAGGAAAAAAGGCTGCAGAGCTTCCTACAAGGGGCTGTAAGTGCAAATAAAGAGGAGCCAGAGGTTTAGTTGATATGAAGCACTAGTTCTGAAAAGAGCCTGATGGATTTGCTGATACCAAAACCAGTAGGAATAGGAGACTGAACTCGGGCATGGGGATGGTCTCCTTGGCTTTAAAAAGCTTTAATGGCTTTAAAAGGCATTTCTATCAGACGTGGTTTATTTGTATTACCTTTCATTAAATTTTAAAATAAAAAAGCCCCGCTCCATCACTGCTGCTGTGATGTGTGACTAAAGCCCATCTTCCTTCCACTGGGAACAGGTGAGAGATGGAACTAAACCCCAAAGGATTTTCTGCTCACTGATGGCACGTGAGTTTTCTTGGGAATTCTCTGCCATATGTGGTCAGTTGTTCTTGAATGTGGCCATGCAGGGAGTCGAACGTGCCAGCCCAGATCTGCAAACATGCAGTGCCAGAAGGAGAACCTTTGAAGTGTCACCTGGGATTTGTTCTACTGACTCACAAGTGGGTGCTGTGCCCAGGTCCTCTGTCCAAATCCTGGGCAGGGAGAAGCCAGGACTGCACATTGCTTGTGATATGAATTCATTTTTGGGGAGGTTAAACACAAATGAGATGCCAGGGAGGGAATGGCTCCTATGTGTAAATATTTTTGTCCTAGAGGAGCCCTGCCCAGTCTGACTACTGCCCAGTGCTGCTCCCTGACTGCACGCTCTCTTGGTGAGCCTCTGTCCTGCTGGCCGTGCCTTTTCTGTCCCCGTCCCCGTGCCGCTCCTTGCTCGTCTTTACCCTCCCGAGCACGTGGCGTGGTCGATTCCTGTCTCCCGGTCCTGGTTTCCCTTTTTGTCTCTGTGTCCCTCCATCCTTGCTGTGTGTTTGGGACTCTGTCCTTTTGTCTGTCCTTCTCCGTGCCTCACTCGTGTTCCCGTTCTGTTCAATGTGGCTCTGTGGTGCTCCCCGTGCCATTGTTTCCCTCTGGAACCTTGTGTCCCGTTCGCTGCCCTGTTCTTTTTTAATCCCTCTCTCGTGCTGCCCATCTAGCATCCCTTTCTTGTGGTTTTGTTTTTTATTTTTTTTTCTCCATTTCATCCTGCACCCCGATCTTCATTTTCTTTCCCGTGTCCTCTCTGCTGCCACTCTCTGCCTCGTGTCCTCTCTGTCTGCGGGGCTGGGGAGGAACTTGAGCCCTCCTGTGGGCTGCCCCCCCCTTCCTTGTGCCAGCAGGGTCCCTTTTTGGGGGCATGTACATGTGTGAAGGGTTCCCATCAAGGGCCGTGCTGCCGTCCAGGGCAGCTGGAGCGGTTCTGTGCTTTCATTTTGGGGGTGAGGAAAGAAGGCTGAGGGGGGGACGGGGTGGAGACTCGGGGGGCTCCGATGTGTTTTGGGGCAGCCAGAGGTTCCTTGCAGAGGGAGCCACGCTGTGGCGCAGGAGCAGGTGAGTGGGGAATGGGGGGGGGGTCATGCTGGGTACCCTCCCCCAGAGGGACCCATGGGTGCCTGGACATTGACAGGAAGGGGTGGCCGTAGAATACATGAAAAATAGCAATATAATAAAGACCTAAATCTCGTTGAAAAGAAGTATTTGATTGGTTTTTATTTGGTTAGAGCCAGGGGTTTTATATAGGTTATATCAGTATAAAATGTATGGAATGCAATAGAAAAATAAATTTTAAAAATATTTGTATAAATATAAAATATAAACACAGAAGTTACACATCTGTATAAAATACAGAGCATATAGTATAAATAAAGCAAATATTATCAAAATACATAATGTATAAATATAAGTTGTAAAAGATGAAACTAGAAATATAAAAAGATTTAACTATGGTTTAAAATAAATGTTTTATTGGTTTTTAATTGGTTAGGGGCAGGGTGTTGAAGAAATAATATTAGCAACAGATAAATATCCAAATAATAGAAGTATAAATGGTATAAGCAATAGATAAATGTAAAAATGTACAATAAAATACAGACATGAAATTAGAAATGCATCTATAAATATATGTAAGTATAAATCTGTATAGAATCAGAAAAGTATTTATGTAGTATTTAATACAATAATATTGAAAATACTCTTATAGTATATGCATAACATAAATTTATAAATTACAGATATAAATATGAAAAATGCAAGTAGAAAAATATATTTGAATATAGTTTAATATCAAGTGGTTTTTTGGTTTCCATTTGGTTAGAAGCACAGCTTTTTAATGAATGATATTAAAAATAAAAACATACAAATATGTTAAATAGAAAGATATACATAAAATAAATATTAGTAGTATAAAGATATAGAATAAAAACTAAATACCATATATTGTCTAAATTTTGCATTATATTAGAATATAAATTTAATTGAATATATAAAGATATGTGTAGACTATGAATATAAATATAAATTAAATAATAACCAGTAGATATATATATATACATATATATATATATAAACGGTTTTGTTTGTTTTCATTTGGTTAGAGGAAGTGTTTCTTTAGTTTTGGCTGGGGTTTATTTTGTTGCATTCATTTAGGGGGTTTCCTGAAGGGATGGATCTCATTATTTTCCCCCCGCCTCCCTTGTCTGTCTGTCTGTCCTCAAAGCGCCGCAGCCCCGGGCTGAGCTCAGCGGCAGTGCTGCCGCCTTGTGGGCACAGCGCGGTACTGCAGCCGTGCCCCGAGCCGGAGCCCTGGCGGTGCTGCCACCTTGTGGGCGCAGCGTGGTATTGCAGTCCCCCGAGACCGTGCCCTGCTCCTTCCTCCTCGCTGCTGTCGGGTGACAGGGGTGGGTAGGAGGGGGTCGGGGGGAGTTCCTGTCAGACCCGGCAGGCCTGCTTTTTCTCGTTGATTTTTCAGTTTTCAGAGGAGGAGGGTTTTTGAGTTCAGGTATCTCTGTTCTATCCTGCTTCTTGTCTCCCAGCCTGCCTGTATATTTCTCTTTCTTTCTTCCTTCCTCTCCTTTTCCCTTTGTCCTGCACCGTGACCATATTTTGTTCCCTTTCACTATCCCTTTTCCTGTAGCTGTGTGCACCTGCTCCCCTGTGCTCCTCCGTTACTGTACCCTCTTTC